>NC_043716.1:34822266-34830431 GCF_006229205.1 Suricata suricatta
ACGGCCGCTCCCGCCCCGCGCCGCCGCCACCGCCCAGGTGAGTCTGCCGCCTCGGCTCGCGCCCGCCCGCCCGCTGGGGGCCGTGTGCCCCAGCACCTGCGACGACGCGGGGGTCTGGAGGGGGCAGAGATGGCCGCAGGGGAGATGGGTGGGGGCGGAGAGCGAAGGGCCCGGGCTGAAGGTCAGGAAGCTAGAAGCAGACTTGCTCTCTGCGTCCCCATCGGAGTCCTCAGCCTCCAGGTTTCATTTGTGAATTCGGGACAGCTCAGCCTCTGCGGAACCAGCCTCCCGCCCCCATCCCCCTACCCCGGTCGTTTCTGGCTGGGCGACTTCACAGCCACTGTCCAGTCACATTCTTCTGTTTGCTCCCTAGCCTTCCTGGTACTTTCCTCACACTCTGCTTTTCCATCTGTGTCTCCAGCGGCCACTTGCTGCCTCTCCAACTCTCCGGTCTCTACTCCCGTCTCTAAGCAGGGGTCTGGTGCAGGGCTTGAAGCTTCGGCCTCGAAGGGCGACCCCGGAATATAGGCACTAGCCGGACGGGGAGTGTAGACGCACCTTGATGACAGTTTGAAGTTGAGCGGTCTTATCTCCGGCTTCAGAGGCGGAGGCTGAGCGGTGGCGACTAGGCAGGTGTATCCAGGAGGCCTTGTCCAAGGCTGGGGCTGGGCCTAGGGTCCCCATCCACCTCCACCCGGGCTCCTGGAAGAAAGAGAGCAAAAGTTCCCGGAATCTGGGCTGGCGGGACCAGCTCCTGAGTGGTTGTGCCTAGAGTCCTTCTTCAGTTCTTTGGATATGTTGTTTACGAGCAACTGGGTTCTGTGGGGAAAGTGGTGGAGGAAAAGGAAGGGAGTTGGCCAGCCGTTTGGGGCCCACAAAATGGCTGCGGGGGCCTGCCCTCAGTGAGCCCTTGACCTGGAGCGTGAACCGGAGCTGTTGAGTGAATTAGGTAGTTTCATGTTGTTGGGCCTGGATTTCTGAACACAACGACATTAAACCACCCGACTCACGGCAGCTACTGCTCCTCGCTTAGCTGGAGGAGTGTGCAGGGGTGGGTGGGGAGGGAAGCAGAGTCAGGACCAGCGTATCACTCTTGCCAAATGGTGAAGAGGCTAGAGGTCCCTCACCCAGAAGCAGCAAAGATGTTCCCCAAAGAAAAGATCTGGGAAGTCCTAGGGTGTCTGTCCACTTCTGTCTTTTTAAAGTGTGTGTTGGGAGGAAAAGGGGGCATGGAGAGCATTCCACTCTCCAGAGGCACCTTTGCTGGGCTGTTCCACAGAGCCAAAGAATGGTAGCTAGGGCTTCAGGCTTCCTGCCTTGGGATCTTGGGCTCCTGTCTACATTCCAAAGAAAGCCTCTCCAACTTGGCAAACACTTGCTTTCAAGAGATACAGGGGCATCCTTGAGGTTTATGCAATCCTTGGAGGGGACAGGCCTCTGCTTCAACAGGGAAATGTCAGGTCCCTGAAGAGAGCTCAGTCAGTCCCATTCTAAAGGGAAAATGTCAGGATCCCCAGTAGCCTCAGCTTATCCACCTCCAGGTTCTTTCCTAGGGCCCCCTAGTGGGACAGAGGTGGGTCCAAAAAAAAAAAAAAAAAAAAAAAAAAAAAAAGTCCTACATTTCCCAATCCCTCAGCTCTGCCCTACAGAGTGGCCAAGACTTCCCCCATAGACCCTTGTGTTGGGCTTCAGGTTTACCTAGGTCCTAAAGGGCACCCCCTGGGAGAGGGGTCTGATTTGAAGACTAAATGGGGAGCACAGGCTGTTGGGCAGTTCATTCCAGACTGGTGGTCTGACAGGAGATGGAGCAGTGGGGGTGGGCGAGGGCAAAGCTGTGATACCCTCTTTGACCCCAACCCATTCCAGGCTGCTGGCTCTCTGCCCAGAAGAGGAATAACTAGAAGTACTGGCAGAAGGAGGGACGGCCCAAAGTATAAGCTAACTTTTGTTCCCAAACTTTTCCCCCCTGCTTGAGGCAAGGAAATGTGGAAAGGGGCCTGGAAAGAGGCCCGACAGGATGGGGCTCTGGCGCCAAGCTGACATGGGGGGTGGGGTCTCTGAACAAGGGGCATCTGCTAGGAGGGGAAGGACCCTTGGGAGACCCACCCTTAGCCCTGGGGGGAAATGTAGCCTTCAATCCACCCTCCTGATGAGCAAAGGCCAAACCCACAGTTCCTTGACATTTTCTTGTCCTCCATCCTGGGGAAGATGGTCGAGGGGGCCTCTTCGCCTTACCTTACTTCTCTCTGGGACTCTCACAAACCTGCCCAGCCACCCGGAGCCTGGAGCCTGTCTTCCATCCCCGGCGTCTCTTGGCCACCCCCTCCCAGGAACAGTGCTGTAAAAAGAAAAAAAGGGGGGATGTTAGAGAGAAAAGAGGAAATAAAGTCTTTGGAAAGCAGAGGATTTTACAACAGCCTCAGGTTTTATGGAAGCAATTCCGTAATAACCTTCTACCTGCTCAGCTCCTTTCCGCCCCGCCTGCCGCCACCCCGTTTGGCCTCCTGGATACCGGCTCCCAAAGAGCCAGCCACCCCCATCGCCTTCCATGTCCCCGATGGAGTGGCTGAGACTTGGGAAGAAGATTGCTGAGGTCTGCTTGGGCCAGTGACCTCTCCCTTCTTCCTTTCACCTCTGACATCCTGGCAGGGAGATGTGCCAGAAGATTTCGTTGCTTTACAATCAAAGTCTCCACTTGGAGGGTGTGGAGGCGTTGAGGTTTGAACCCGTGTGTATAGATTCGATGGGATCCGTTTCAGACGTAGTTTTGTATAAAGGCTGAAGGTTCTGGGGACCTTGATTTCTTCCCCCTTGGAGCAAACATCCCCACCCCTCTTTCTTTCCCAGAGTGAGTCTGGACTCTGGTTCTGGGTCAGAAGAAATATGTCAGGGTGGTTGGAGACATAGGCTTGGGGACCTTTCTAATTTCGTTGTAGATAGCAGTGGTTTTGTGTGACCCCCAGTTACCTGAGGGCTTTCACATTCAGCTCATCTTTGCTCACTGGTCAGATTCACACTTGTGAGGGACACACTCATGTGCAAATAATAGTGCCTTCATCCTCGTGCCCATCACTACCATGAAATAAACATCACGGGATGTACGCTGTTCCTGCAGTTTGGGGTGATATATGCAGTAAAGGGTGTCATGGTCAGACAAAAAAAAAAGTCACAAAATTTCCTGACCGCCCCTGGGCCAGCATGAGACACTTCCTTCTCTGTCCACAGAAATAATTTAGAAGAAGGTTGTCAGGGGATTCAGATGTAAGCCACATGCATTTGTTGGAGGATGCGGCAGACATTTTGCCTGAATATCAAGCCAACAGGAGATTTTCAAGCAGAGCTTCCTAATCAACCAATATTTTATAGCCAAAATTCAAGTACACAAAATACTCAAGTTTTTGCCCTTTCCATAGGTGTATGATGGTTATAAAAATGTATGCACAAGCTTTTGGATTACAGATCTTCTTATATGAACAGAATCGTAAACACATCATTCACAGGAGTTATATACATGCATCCATATATGGACCATTGGGTCTTCGATGTGAACACCCAAGCACCTCCAGTATTAGAGTTGGGTATATTTATTTATTACATATTCTATACACAGTATAGAGGACAGCATATTTAACACTGGGTCCCTATAAATAAATATCGATTTGAAATATACATACAGGATATACACACCTATTCAAATATAAAATGCACACATTTCAGTTTAGCCTGTCTACTAAAAACAAACTTTCCCCCTTTTCCCATTTATCGTTTTTGGTTTTCTTTCTTCCTCCTCTCTTTCTTTTTCTTCGCTCTGTCTACATTTTTTTCCCCTCTCTCTTCTTATTGATAAGGACCTTTCCAAGAGCCACCCCCGAAAGGACAGGCACTCACCGTCTGGTCCTGGCCAGGGTCGGGGCTCTGCTCTCCCCACCTCTGCCTCGCTCTTGGCTGCTCTGGGCCCCAGTGTGGCCCAGGGATGCAGCTTTTCCCCTGCCTGTCCTTCTCAGAGCCACCAGTCTCCTGGCCCTGGCTGTGCTCAGGCGCGGCTCCTGTGCTGGGAATGGCCAGAGACTGGGCGGGAAGGCAAGGTTTTCCTACTTTCTCTTTAGGATCAGGAGTGGGGTGGGGAGCAGTTTGCTGTCTCCCAACGACAAAGTGAGCCCTACTCAAACAACCTCTCTATTACGCATCTTTAGAAGCTAGGCTTGGGAGGGGGGGGGTGCTGCAATCCTGTTTGTCTCCTTCCCTCACGGTGGGTACCATTGTTTGGGAAAGGAAACAAGGTTTTGAGGGCATCCACAGACCCCCAGAGCATCCATAAAGGGGGCTCCCCCCCAGCTGCCCCTTTAACCTTTTGCTTGAGCTTGAGTTGAGCTCTAGTTTGGGATAGCAGTGTTTTCTAGAAAGTCTGGCTGGGATGTGACTCTGGCTTGGTGCACTTGCATCCCCACCTGGGAGATGAGCTGGGGGGCAAGGCCCAGGGTTCAGTGCTGGTTTCGTTCTCTTCCCTCCAGAGTCCCCTTTCCTGAGAAGACTGAGACCTCAAAACCTGTCATTTTGACGTTGTTGCCACTCTCCAGATTTAGGAGCAATGGCTAAGGCTCTGGTCTCAGAAAAGAGGCCCGGGTCTCCTTACCCAGCACCTAGGAGCCACTAGGGGAGAGGGGTAACTCCCCATAGAGACAGCAACTCACAAACCTCAACCCTGTCTGCTGGGACTCTCCGCCCTCGTAGGAGCTCAAATGTTCTTCCTCTAACTTCTTCCCGAAACTAAGAGGCAGCCACAAAGTCTGGGCCGGGAATGGGAACCAGAGGGCTGCAGACAGAGCCCAGCGCCTGCACAGCCTACATCTTAAAAACAGCCCAGCACTGTGGCTTTTCTATAAATAAAAAAAGGCCCTGCCCACAGTCCACATGGCCTTTTGGGCCCTAATTTATATACTACAGAAAGTCATATACTCAGCCCGCCATGCTTCATAACCCCATTGTTTATGGCATGAGAGGTTTTTTTTTTTTTTTAAGAATATATTTATTACAGGTAAAGCCCACAGCAGACTCCATACGTCTGGCAAATCGAGAACCGGTGCTTTGCCTTAACTGTGATTCATTCGCTCTGCACCCAGCTTTCTTGCTGTTGAGTCCGGGGAGCTCCCTTGACTTTCCCAAGCGTCCAACCGCTACTTAGAAGAATTTGCATCGGATATTTGCTTCCCCACTTGGGTCCCATGGAAAAAGCAGATCTTCACGCTGTTTGGTTCCGGATCTGCTGGGCTGTCGCCCTCGGAGAGCTGGGGTGGAGAAGGAGGGGGCTGGCTGGGCACTGGCATTGATCTTTAAAAAATCATTTTGAAATCGCCATAATGTGAAGAAATATGGCGCTTCACCCTCGTATTTCACACGTAATGACACGAGATGGCTTCATTTGGAAAGAAAAGCGGGCGGGAGCGTGTCTGTGTGTGCGCGGAGGTGATCTGCAGCCTTCTGCAGGCAGAGGGGTACATGGCCAAAAAGATAAAACCTCAAATTAGAACGGCCCCGCTTTTGTTAAAAGGACAGGGCTGGGGACAGCCGATCGTTCAAGGGCCCAGGGTTAGGCAATGCTGAGAAAACTCACCCCCGCCTGCTCCTAAACCCAACCGCAGGAGAACCGGGTCTGTCCAGGGGCTGCGCCTCCCCGAGCATCTACACCACAAGAAGCGACTGTACCCAGGGCAGAAGCTGGTGGAGCGGCGGCTGGGAGATGAGCCAGGAAGCCAGCCAGTGGCCCCAGGGGAGAACCAGCGCAGGGCCGCATAGTAGATACCAATAAAACCGGCTATCTGAAAGCTCCATCCAGAGAGTTCACAGGAGGGAAGGCGGCGGGTGGTCGGGAGACTGACCTGCAGGCCCTCGGTCTACGCTGGTGCCCAATACCGGTATTTGGAAATCTATCAGGAAGGCAATGCCGGGTGAGAGGAGCCATCCGGAAGGGTCGAAACCTGGGTGTAAGGGGAGACAACTGCGGGGACCCCCTCCCACACCTCTGCTCTGCTGACACCTTAGGGAATTTCCCTTAACCCTTTCTCACAGCCAGCCCCTGCAACGGGCAGTTTTAAGGGCCTGGGCAGTTATCAGGGGGAGGAAAACAGTAATGGCTATGCCCCCCACCCCACCCTTGGCCCCCTACTTCCCTCTGACCTGGGCCAGAGAGAGGCCCTAGGAATTTAAAGGAGCTTTGGCTAGCTGTATTAAATTCTTTCTGAGACTCAACTTTTTAGGGCCCAATGAATACCTTTAACCTCATGTAGGTTCTGATTTTAGGACAGCTTAATTTTAGGACCAGATCATTGGACACTCACCCTGCTCTCCTCTGTCAGATACGGAGGGGTCAGGAGAAGCTCCCAGGCCTGCAAACCACCCAACATAGTCACAGAGCGCCCACCAAAGCAGATATTGCCCTATAAACACCCCCCAACTTCTCTCCCATCCCCTTTACTTCATCTCCAGCGGATTGCTGCCGCACTGTTGTTTAATAAACATCTTGTGTCAAGGGGACAGAGAACAGGAAACGAGGCCTGCGGGGTGGAGTGGCAGTGCGTATGGGCGTGGGGGTGGGGACTGGACCACCTCCTCTTTAATTATGCTGTGGGCCTCTCGGTCGGCTCCCCAGGCTGGGGTCCTCTCCCTCCCTCTGCCCAGCTCTCCCTCTCTCCCTCCCGGACCCGCCTGGGGAGAGGGCTCCACAGCCTGCATCCCTCCCGAAGCAGCCCGCTTCTTTCCCTCCGCCTCTCCTCCGCCCCCGCCGCCCCATGTCGAGAACAGCCCCCCTTCCTGCAAAAGGAGGGGGGGGCGGGCGGCCGGCAGCTCGGGCTGAGGTTACGTGGCCGCCGGAGCCCTGACGTGATAGCACATTGCATCAGCATAAAACAATCCATCCTCGATATGGAATGCGGTGCGGACGGATGACAGCGAGAGCGCAGCCCCCTCGCCCGATTGATTTATGTCGGAGCTGACGCTTTATCAGGCAGTCGGAAAAACTTTGACCAATCATTTTGCAAGGAGCGCCGAGCCGGGCTGCTCCACTGTACTTTGTTGGCTGAGAAGTTGAGCAGGGGGTGGGGGTGGGAGGGTGGGGGGCTGGGGGGGTCGCGTCCGAAAGCCCTCACACCGGTCTGGGTGCCACCTCTCCCTGCTCGGGCGCCGCCGCGCGAGCGCTTCCCTTCCCCCTGCGAGCGCGCCCGGATAATGTCTGAGAATGTCCATTTCTGGGACGCTTAGCAGCTATTATGTCGACTCGATCATAAGTCACGAGAGTGAGGACGCTCCTCCAGCCAAGTTTCCTTCCGGCCAGTACGCGAGCCCCCGGCAGCCGGGCCACGCGGAGCACCTGGAGTTCCCCTCGTGCAGCTTCCAGCCCAAAGCGCCGGTGTTCGGCGCCTCCTGGGCGCCGCTGAGCCCGCACGCGTCCGGAAGCCTGCCGTCCGTCTACCACCCCTACCTGCAGCCCCAGGGCGTCCCGCCGGCCGAGAGCAGGTACCTCCGCACCTGGCTGGAGCCGGCGCCGCGCGGCGAAGCTGCTCCGGGGCAGGGCCAGGCGGCGGTGAAGGCGGAGCCGCTGCTGGGCGCGCCTGGGGAGCTGCTCAAACAGGGCACGCCCGAGTACAGTTTGGAAACTTCGGCGGGCAGGGAGGCCGTCCTGTCTAATCAAAGACCCGGCTACGGGGACAATAAAATTTGCGAAGGAAGCGAGGACAAAGAGAGGCCGGATCAAAGTAAGTTATAAAAAGTGAGGAAATACCAGGCCGAAGGCCAGGCGAGGGGGGGAGGGGAGGGCAGAGGCAATAAACTGCGGACAATGTGGAGGGAGACCGCGGCGGTGGCCGGAGAGCGAGCGGGGGAGGAGGGGAGAGGGAGGCAGGCAGGAAGGAAGCAGGCAGAGGCTAGCTGGGTGCCCCCCGAAGGGGGAGACTGAGGCCGCTCGGCGGAGCGCCGCCCCCACCGCTCCAGGTCCTGGAGGGACCTGGGGCGCGGGCACCACCTCGCCGCCCTCTCGGCCTCCCTTCCCCCACTGCCCCCGGGGCTCCGGCTCCAAGCCCGGGAGGAGGCTGACGACGGGCCGACCGGGAGAGAGGGGCCGGCGGGGCCAGGGCCCGGCAGCAGCCGGCGAGGCCGAGAGCCCGCGCCGGCGC
>NC_043716.1:34830531-34843039 GCF_006229205.1 Suricata suricatta
GGAGTGCACGGGGCTGCCCGGGGCCGCGCGGCTGGCAGAGCTCCCCGCGCCACGCGCAGACCGTAAAAGCCGGCCAAGGGGAAGTGGGAGGGGGCTCATTAGGATTTTATTTGCGATGCAACAGCTTGGCGGAGGACTGTTCCTAGCAGATCTCGCGCAGTAGCGGCGCGGGGTCCGCAGCCGGCGCCGGGAGGGGCGGGGAAGCCGCGGACCCGGTGACTGAGCCCCCTCCCCGGATGCGCCGGCCCCTCCCCGGGAGCCTTCCCTCCGGCCGCCCCCTCCCCTCCTTGGCATCCTCGCCCGGCTCGATGCTTCCTTTTCTGCAGCCCCCGCTGCGCTCCGCGGGGCTCCCTAGCCCCAGCCCGAGCTGTCCGTCTCGCGGGGAGTCCGGGAATCGCTTCTGAACTACGGGGCCGACAGCCGGGGTGGAGAAGGGAGATCCCGAAGGGACCCTGGGGAGAGGAAGGATGGGGGAGGGAGCGGCTGGCGGCAGGGCGGAAAACTTTACCCTCCTCGTCTTTCCCTCTCCTCCAGAAGCACCCCCCGCCAGGAGCCCAAGTCTGGCTAATTTCCAGGAGGTGCTGCTGGCTGGATGTGGGACGGGGGGGGGGGGGGGGAGTCTAACCGTTTTCGTTTTGAAGGTTGAGAAAGGCAAACTGGTTGGGGGTTCTTAGCTCCAAACAATAAGCCTGAGGCTGACCGGAACAAGTC
Organism: Suricata suricatta; assembly: GCF_006229205.1. Taxonomy (NCBI): domain Eukaryota; kingdom Metazoa; phylum Chordata; class Mammalia; order Carnivora; family Herpestidae; genus Suricata; species Suricata suricatta. Next base: position 34,831,243 of record NC_043716.1, read on the forward strand.
CTCACCCCTCACTCTTTTTGGGGGAGCGAGGGTCAGATTTTTCCGTCTCTGCTTGCCCTACCAGATTTCCTATCAACCTAGTGGCCCACGGGGCCCTTTGGGGAGTCCTTGTCTGCTGGAGGGTGGAGAACCGCCCCACTCCCGAGGTCCCTGCAAAGTCCTACCACCTCCAGCCTGCCAGGGGTAATACCAAGAACTAGTATTTGGGTAACACGGGCTCTTCCCAAAACCTCGAGGTTCTCACCCAAACAGACCCCCCTCCCACCCCAAACCCCCAAACTCTGCCTGGAAAGCCCATTACTGCAAGGCAGCGGTTTGGCTAGGATCAATTATTAACAGTTTTTTTTCCTCTTTCATATTTAATGCGGCTGCGGGTCCCATCCCAGGCAATCACATTAAGGAAATAGCACTGCAAATTGGTAAGACACGGTACTTAGTGTAGGACGAGCCAGATTATTATTTTTTTAAATATATTCAGTGCTTTTCATTTAGGGAGAAGAATCTAGCAAAGGGTGGCTGTTATTTTTAATTGGATCTGCTTTATTTGGCAACTTTTCTGAGTTCCGGGGCAGGGAGAGAGACGGTGAAAGGAAGACAAGCCTGTTTATATTTTTGTTTCCTCTCTCCCTGCCCCTTCTTCTGTTCAGTTACCCCTTTCTCTGCTCCTTCTCACCACCACGCAGAGCCAGTTGGAGTTAGGTGTGCTGTGATGGGCTTTCAGCTACCCCTACATCATCCATGGCTCCCCACCCCAGGACCGGAGCAATCTCGCCTCCCAGTTTCCCTGAACTTGCTTTAACCAAACTGCGAGCCGAGCAGGGGCGGAAAAGGAGAGACTATTGCAACCATAAGTTATCTGTGAGCCCCTGGCGCTCCCTTGTCCACAGGCTCGAGTTGATAAATGGTTGCAATTGGGTTGCATGTGAATTGGAGTGTGCTGGAGTTGGCGTCTCTAAGTGCAGACCCATGTTTGCGGTGTGTGTGGGAGGGGGACAAGACACACATGTCTGCTCCCATGTGGCCAGGAGATCCAAGCTTGTGATTAAGGCAGGGTGTACCTAACCCGACTGGAGGGGCCAGGAGATCTCTCTGGTGCGGCTGAACAGAAGCCACTCTCCCTTAGCCCAACCCTCCTCTTACCCCCCACCCCCAGACCCTAGAGCCAGGACCCTGCAGGTCAGACACCTCTGGTTAGTCTGGTGGTGCCGGTGGCGGGGGGGAGGGGCTTTAGCCCTGGTGGGCTTTGACCTGAGTCCTGACCGGCGGAGACCCAAGTGGAGAAAGAGATGGAGAGAGAACCCGAGGCAGGCAGGCGAAGCTCTGGAGCTGCTGAGAAGCCTGATTGGCTCCGCTCTGTCCAAGTAACTCTCACCTGGAGGTGTCAATAGCAACTCCTGGCCCATCTCTGGGACCCCTTCTGGGGACTCAGAGGCCCAGGTCCCCTCTCTGCCATGCAAGATGGGGAGTGGAGACCAAGGGGTGGAGTGGAGACCCTCCTCTTTGAAGGAGAACGTGGGGGCCTTTCATCCCCCCCTTCCTTTCTTTGATTCTATCGCTGCTTCTCTTTCAGCCAACCCCTCCGCCAACTGGCTGCACGCTCGCTCTTCCCGGAAAAAGCGCTGTCCCTACACCAAATACCAGACGCTGGAGCTAGAGAAGGAGTTTCTGTTCAATATGTACCTCACCAGGGACCGTAGGCACGAAGTGGCCAGACTCCTCAATCTGAGTGAGAGACAAGTCAAAATCTGGTTTCAGAACCGGCGGATGAAAATGAAGAAAATGAATAAGGAACAGGGCAAAGAGTGAAGCCCCCTCCCCCGGGGCCCTCCCTGCCCCTTCCCCATCTCACGCTTATTTATAAGTGATGGCTCTAAGGCCAGTGCTGTCTGGGATGCGTTCCAGTGAATGGGGAAGGGAGTCTTTTCTCTTCAAAGCCCTTTTCTGCACCTAGAGCATCTCCTTTGCCCTTACCTGTCCTTCTCTTGTCCCTGAGCCTCAGAAGGAAGTTTTGTTGGTTTAGAAGGTAGACGTGTAGTTTGGTTTCTAACAAGGTGACGGGCCACAAGGAAAGAGAGGCCCTAGTCAGCCCCTAGCCGTCCCCTGGATTTTTCTGGGAAGCCCCAGCCTCTCACTTCCAGCCTACCTGTGTCCACCCCCCACCCCGTCCCTGTCCTGAGTCACCCAGGGACACTCCAGCTGCATACAGCCCAACAGAAACCACATACTTAAAGCCTGGAGCCCACAGTGATAATGGGGAAAGCTCACAGCCAACACGCAAATGAAGTGACACCCCAAATGCAGACCATCGCACCCCAGATCTGGCAGAACAGCCCTCAGGCCACCAGCAAGCCCAGACTCTGCGCTTGATACAAATACACTGCATCACAGTACCATCTCTATGGAACCCCCAACTATGCCCCATTTGAACTCAAGGGCAAATGGGGTAAACTCAGCCCCTAAGCTGGTGAGCTGGAAGAGGCAAGGAATGGCAACAGTGCTCTTACGAAGGTTTCTTAGGATTTATGAAGGTGTTTCTCTCTCTCTCTCTCTCTCTCTCTCTCTCTCTCTCTCTCTCTCACACACACACACACACACACACACACACACATTTGTTTTGCAGGAAATGTTTAATTCTGCATGTTGTTTTCCTCTCCTTCCAACAAAAGGAGGTCAAATCGTGGGTCGTAAGCCTTGACAGTGTCGTCTGTCTGTTCATCTGTGCCCCGCTTGACACAGACTGTAGCCTCTCTTGCCCCACGCAGGCCCTGCGTTCTTGCACATCCTCCCCAGCTCTGAAATGGACTCTGTTCGGCCAGCTCCACCTTGCACCAGCGAATCAAGCCGCCCCTTGTAGAAAGCCCCCGCCACCCGCCACCCTCCGTCCCCTGCTAGCTCAGCCCTACTGTAGGCCGGGAAAAGCCAGAGCAGGAGAGTCCTATTGAGAATTTATTGTGAATCGATTCAGGAGAGCTCTCATCTGGGGATAACTTGTGGAGCACAGGGAGGAGCAGAGGGGCCTGGCACATGCCTCCCCATCCTGCCCACGTCTGGACCCATGCAGAGGAGCCGAAGGAGACCTCCCCTGGCATCGGGCTTTGCCTCCCTCGACTCTGGCCTGGCTGGTGGCCTGAGCGCGAGCTTCCTGGGGGGACGTGGTTCTGCGTGCAGAGGAAAGAGGCAACACCGCATCTAAGCAGCTGGCCGCAGCTCACCCTCTGCTTCCCTCCTTCCTCCCTGCTTCCCTGGAACTGTCCAGTCCCCTTCAATTCCATGAACTCTTCTTGCTCCCGCTTCTCCCGACCCTGCAAGGGGACATTCCAGTAGAACTTCTTTGCTTTGTCGGTGGCTGTCGTGAAATTGTGCTGTGTTTTGTGATTTCTTTGGGGGTGATTGTCTCGCCTGTTTTCAGTTGTCGCTTATATGGGAGGGGGTTGTGGGTGGGAGTGGGAGGGTGAGGGGCCTAGAGCTCTGACTGTCTGTTTTGGAAGAAAAAAAAAACAAGAAAAAGAACAAAAAATATATATCACTCTAGAAAATAAATCTCTCCTTGTGTCTTATTCTGTGTTGGCTCTCCTCACCTGGCCAGAAGTAGAGGTCCTTGTTCTAAGAGGGCAGCTTGGAAAACAGAGAGACTCCTGAGCTTAGAGGCGCCTCCTTAGATCTTGCAGGGCAGGACTTCCTGGGGGGGGGGCTGCTGAGAACTGGTCTGGACCCCAGGTCCCAAGATCTCTGCATACTGAGCAGGAGCCTTCCAATAGGAGAGCCCAGGGACCGAGAGAGGGACGGAAGGAAAAGATTAGTGATTTGGAGAAGGGTCTGGGTCTGCAGGGAGCAATGCGATCTTGCCCCCAAAGTCGCATCCGAGACCTCCCCACCAATTCCCGAGCCCTGCCGCTCCTGGAAGTAGTTCCTCTCTCAGCTGCCTGAGAACATCACCTTGGTTTGGCCACCTAAAAATCTCACGCAAGTGAGGAAGGCATAACTTCCTTCAACTATTCCCTGCAGCAGGGCGACTGAGTATAGACGGAGGCCTTAGGAAGGCCAGACTGTCCTATCCTGCGCTCAAAAGAAGGGTGAGCCCCTTAGGGTTCCGGCCGGCACCTGGAGTTTGAGGCTCCACTTGGAGGCCCCGCCGCCAAGCAGCAGCCTTGATACGAGGCGGGTTCAGTTTGGTAGAGGCAGCGGCCAGGCAGGCGGCTCCCGCACGCAGGGAGAAGGGATGGAGTGTGCAGCAGGAATGTCTTCGGAGAAAACCAAACTTCCCCCTCCAGGCGGACCCCAGGACTAAATTCGGCTTCCAGAGGCACCTTTCTGTCCCTATCAGACTGCGCTGTCCCCGCCAGGACCTCTTCTGAGGGCCGGGGTCCCACGCAGCCCTGCGCTTCTCAGCCAGGCGTTGGTATTCGGCCTCTGCCCGCCTCCGCGGTGGGGGAAGCGGCCGCCCGCCCGCCTGAGCCGTCCACCGGGCCCACCCCAGCGGCGCAGCAGCCCGCGGAGACCCTGCGGGTTGGGGGTAGAGGTGGGGACAAAGCGTGGCCCGAGTGAGAGGCGCCTGGAAGTGAAAAGGCCAGGCCAACCCCTCTCCGGCGAACGAAAGGACGAACTAAATCGGACAGATGGCAAAAGGCAGGAGGAAGCGAAGCTCCTGGATCTGGCAGGGCTCCGGCCCCGCAACCTCCAAGGAGGGTTCCATTCGGGTTATGAAAGGAATTGGGCCTTAGAGCTTGTGCAGACTAGGCTCCCTCCGCATCCTGAGCTCCCGGAGCCGGCGGGCGCGGAGAGGGAGCGGAGCAGGCGCGCTTCCGCCCGGGAGCGAAGGCGAAGGCGCGGCTGGAGCGGGACGCGGAGCTGCGGGGTTGGGGGGCGAGGCCTCCCGGGGAAGCCGCCGCCGGCGTCTGGGTCCTGAGCCCGGGGTGGCTTCTTTAAAGACAAACAAAGGCGACGATGCGGAGGCCGGGAAGCCGGAGATGGGGAAATCTGTTGTCATAAAAGAGAGCGAGAGATTCAGAGAGGGAGACCGCGCGAGTGTGAGACAGAGAGAAGCTGGGAGAGGAATTCAATGCCGTGTGCGCAGCAATAAAAGAATATGACCGCTATAAAAGTTTATAGCGTATAAATTTCTGAAGGTTAAGAAACTAAACGGCAGCAAAGCAAACAGTGAGGGGAAACTTTCCGGAGCTCGGGGAGCCCGCAGCTGGGCCTGGGCTCCGGGGCTGGCGGCCGAATGGGTGGGCCTGGCTCCGGAGCAGCCCCCACCCCCACCCAGCCCGGGGCCTCAGGCCCGGCTAGGGGTTTCCGGGGCCCCAGGGGGCAAAGAGGGGAGAAGAGGGACAGGAGAGGGAAGAACACTTTGTTGTCACAATTCTGACTCTTGTCTTTGTTCCCTGCACCCCCTCCAAGATCGGGCATCATAAATGAGAAGCCCCCTGCACACACGCGCGCGCGCGCACACACACACACACACACAAGTCCGGCGGGGCCAGACGTCTGGGCGCGGGCAGCCTCTTGATCCTTTTACGGCCCCATCCCACCCTCCCTGGCCTCCTCTCCCCCCACAAAAAGCCCAATTGTTTCTCCTCAGAATCTGAAACAATCACGTTGCGTTTGAAAAGTGCTCGGCTTCCCCCCTTTTATGCGCCATAAACGACGCACTGCTTGGTTGTCTCCGCCAGAAATTAGGGGTTTGAGGTGTAGGGGTGGGGGCGTCGGGGGTAAGTATGAGAGGAAAAGAGCTTATGGTTTCTATTTTTTTCCTCCCTACCCCCTTGCCTTTTTTTTTTTTTTTAGCTTATCTTCACAATTTCATGAGCCATTTCCTGATTTCCGATGCCTTTTCTCTCGCCTGCTCTCGTTTCCCTCCCCCTTTTCTGCTAATAATGAAAGTTTCTCCTGCAGGTCGCCTCCGTGGCTGGCTCTCCGGAGAAACTGGCGGAGCCCGTGGCGGCGGCGCCTTTTCTCAGGACGGCCGCTAGATGGCACCCTTGCTCCACGCGAAAATCCCCGGTGCGGCGGCGGCTGCGGGCTCTGGCGGCGGCACAGCGCACCTTGGTCGGCCCTCAATCTATGAACTGAGCGCTACCAAAAGTCATGAATAATTTGCGCGTAATAAAAATACAGGGTTCATTATGGCCGTTTTCCCCATTTTATAGATTTCAGATATAGGGTGTGGCCTCCCCTCCTTCCCCTCAAATGGTCAATTTCCTGAATTTCCCCCAGGAGGAGGTCTCAGTGCTTCTCACCCAGTTTCTGTGGTCGGAGTAGGGCAACCAATGCATGAAAACGGGTAGTAGTTGTAATAATAATAATAACAATAACAATAATAATAATAGGAAATGGGCAAAATAAAAGAAGAGAATTGGTTCGGCAAAATGAGATTTTCTGGGAGGGGAGCTAGAGGAATGTCTAGCCGGATGCGGGTGAGCAGGTCAAGTGAAAGGGGCGAGCGGGTAGAAGAAGGTCGGATGAAGAGGAAGTTGCCCCCGAACGGGATCAGCAGGAGAGGGAACCGGGAGAGCCAGCCCAGGGTTTGGGGGTTACAATTTGGGGGAGATAATGGATCTCTGGCTTTGGTGGGGATTCGTCGGTGCCCAAAGCCGGCGGGGCGGCTCAGCACGGACGGACGCTTCGGAGCCTTCGTACGAGTCCGGGGCTGGGCGCGCGCCGGTGATCCAGGCGCGGGGCAGGGGCTCCCCAGAACGGCGAGGCGCGGAAGGTCTCTCACATGTTCTCGGTGGTTCTGCGCGCCCCAACTTGGGCAGCTAAACAAAGTGGGCGCTTTCCGGAAGGATGTGGGGCAGGCATGGCGGCACGAAGCAGGAGCTCGGGTCTCCGCGTTCCGTGACTTCCAGGTGAGAGCGCCGGTCCCGTGCGGCCCTGCTCCTGGCAAACCTGGGGGACAGGCGTCCTTCCGAAATTTAGCAGCTGGAGCCCGGGACTGGGGGCAGTTTTCCTTCTGAGACCCACGGGCTGTCTGGCCATAACCCTTTTGATTCCAAATTTCCCATTTCCTCCTGGCCCAGCCTGATTCGTGTCCCCCAATCCGGACAAACCTGCCTGAGAAATAGACCCCCGCACACCCCCTCATTAAAATGAGCCCCGCCGCGGTCTCTCGTCTCTTCCCCCGGGACCCGGTGCAAAGAGACAAGCGGAGTTTCTCAACTTGAGTTTCTCTAATAAATCTGCGCTCCATTGGGTGTTTATAAATTATCTCCTCGCTCTTTCTTGTTTTTTCTTATAATAGAAACATTTTCCTTCCATCAGGAATTTCTGGCACCGTGTGGGGATGATTTAGAACAAGTCATTGAATTTCTACCTCACTGGTGAGTCCTCAAATCATGACCATAAAATCCCCCGCACTTGATAAAAATGTTCTCTTCGGCAACAACTTAACTCTGCCTTCCGTTGCTTTACCGCCCCCTCAGCCTTGTACTGAAAAATCCAAGACCCTGGTTCTCTCCCCGCCTTTTCTCCTTTCTCTCTCTCTCCCTTTCATCCCCTCTCCCATTCTCCTGATTCACTCTTGAAGGACCAAGTGGCCCTCCTGGTAATTTCCCCTTGGAAAAAGCTTATGGTTTCATTTTTGCAAAGATTGGGGTAAATGGGATCCCCCAAAAGCACCCTTTACCCGAAGCGAACCACTCTCTCCTGAATAAACAATGGCTTGACGGTGTTTGTAGAGCCTCTAGCTTTGTTGTTAGAAATGTTCTTTCTTTCTCTCTCTCCCTCCCTTCGTTCTTCCCTTTCCTTGGCTGGTGAGCCAGTTCAGGAGGCCATCGGTTGGGACGCTTCTCAAGCCGGGCCACCATGGCCAGCAGGCTGGTAGGCTGGGAAAGGCAAAGGCAGGAGAGTGGTGCCCACTCACCTCGGCTCTCTATGCTGTGCCTCCGGGCCCAGGTCCTCAGGTCTGTAGAGAGAGCTGGGTTGAACTACAGGTTCCCCAAGAGGAAAGGAGAGAAAATGGGGGGGACTCTGTGGCCTTCCTGCATCTACCCCAAGGTCAGTTTAGGCAGTGACCATGGCTCAAAGGATGCTGAAGGCTGCAAAGTGCCCCCGCCCAGCAGATACTCTCTTGCAGCCTCTACCTAGAGCAGAAGAGAGCATAGCACAGGACAGGGAGCACCAAGACCAAGTACCTGGGCCTCGGTGAATGCCCAGCAGCCGCCTCCAGGGCCCTTCCCTCCCTTTGATGTGCTGATGGCCATGGGTGGTGGAGCCGTCTCACCCTAGGGTGCTGCAGAAGGTGCCAGGGAAGGTTGGGAGCCAACTGAGCTTGGCTAGTAGGTCCCAAGGCCTGGGTGCAGGAGTGGGACAGGCCAACCTGGTGTCATCCTGCTAGTGGCATCCCGGGCCCCTTGCCCATCACACAAAGGTGCCCCCCCAAAGCACTGACTGGAGACCCTCTCTCCCCATCCCAGCACTTCCCTCCAGGCCAAGAAGGCTGTGCAGAACTGTGGAACTGGCCGTTGCAAGGCAAACTTTGCTCTCTGCTTCACCAGTGCCCATTAACCAGAAAGTTTCTATCCCCCCTCCTGGACCCTCCTCATGCCTTCCGGGACCCCTTCTCCAAAGAAAATCCTTGCTTGTTTGTTTAATGAGGGAAAGTTGGTGAGTGGCCTGGATGGGGCCAGAGGAGGTGGTGTGGGGGCTCCAGAAAGGGGATGGGGGCAGGTGCTGGCCACAGCTGAAGGAGGTGAAAATCTCAGAAAGTCACCGTTTGCGCCGAAAAAAACCCCCCATAATCATTCTCATTTCGGCTTTGTCACCCCCACCGCGCTGCAGTAGGGCGGTGGGGCGATCGAAGCTGCAGTTTATAGCTGTAGAGGAAAGAACTCGTAAAATGCTAACAGCTTTTATGCGCTGCGGCATAAACAACAACAGACTCCGGCTTTATTGCGTTTTATAGTTTGTTAAAGAGTTTACAGCCGTTTTTTGGGGGCCGGTTACCCAGCCAATTCCCTCCACACGATAGTTAAACCTTTATCAATAATAAGGAAATTGATCATTAAAGCCTTAAATATGACTACCTCGTTTGTCTGAAAATATGTTTAGGAGAGGAAGCTGTATGATTTGATAACTTGTATTAAAATACCAATTACATTTATAGGACCTTTTAAAACTCGGCGCAATTAAACCGTGTTCTTTTACATTTTTCCGAAGCGACCCTGACATTTAAAAAGACTCCAACTGCCTCGTTAAAATCGCGAAATTAACAGCGTGCCTACGCCTGGCGCGTTGTGTATGTGTGTGTGCGTGTTTTTTTCCGTGACTCCCCCACATCAGTCTTTGGGGGTGGTCTGCGAAGGTATTTGATTTGTTGTGAGGCGAGAGATATCTCATTAATGTAGGTAGTTAAACAGATTTAATCCGTATTCATTCTCTCTCACCCCCTCTCCCTCTCCCCCTCTCTCCCCCTCTCCCCCTCTCTCTCCCTGGGTGTTTTTTTTTTTCCTTCCCCTCCTTTTTTTTTTTTTCCTGCGCCCTCCTCACTCCCTGGCGCTCTCTCGCTCTAGCTCTCTCTCGCGCTCGCTCTCTCTCGCTCGCACCCTCGCTCTGCGTTCTGTCCGGGAGGAGTACGGAGAAGCCAATAGGATGCGGGGTCTCTAATGGATGCAAATGATCATGAAAAGACAGTGCAAAATATGAAACAACTCATTTGCAGGGAAGTAAATCACCGAAAACTGTTTATGAACTGGCATCCCTTCTTCGAAATGTAAAGCGAGGACCTCTTTAAGTGGCGGTATATTTTTGTTTGGGGGGTGGGGGGTGGGGGGAGGGCGAGCGAGCCGCGGCTGCCTAGCAAGCTTAGACTTTTGGAGGCTTCGCTGTGCTTTTCTATTCCTGGAAATCACAAAAAGTGTGGCGGCTTCGAGATCTTCTTCGCCTTTTCTTTCTTTTCTTTTTTCCCCCTCCTCCCTTTCCCTCTCCTTTCCTGGCGAGGGTGACTAGGAGCCGGCGAATCCGCGTTTTTTTCTCTCTCTCTCCCTCCCTTTCCCCCTCCCCACCCCCTCCCCAACAGCCCCCAACTACCGCCGCCGCCGCCGCCGCCGCCTCAAAATTCAATAAAATGAGCTCTTATTTCGTCAACTCACTGTTCTCCAAATACAAAACCGGGGAGTCCCTGCGCCCCAATTATTATGACTGCGGCTTCGCCCAGGACCTGGGCGGCCGACCCACCGTGGTGTACGGTCCCAGCAGCGGCGGCAGCTTCCAGCACCCGTCGCAAATCCAGGAGTTCTACCACGGGCCGTCGTCGCTGTCCACCGCTCCCTACCAGCAGAACCCGTGCGCCGTGGCGTGCCACGGGGACCCGGGCAACTTCTACGGCTACGACCCGCTGCAGCGACAGAGCCTGTTCGGTGCGCAGGATCCAGACCTGGTGCAGTACGCCGACTGCAAGCTCGCGGCCGCCAGCGGCCTGGGCGAGGAGGCCGAGGGGTCAGAGCAGAGCCCGTCGCCCACACAGCTCTTCCCTTGGATGCGCCCGCAAGGTGAGCTCGCGGCGGGGCCGGCCGGGGAGGAGGGGAGACCCGAGGGCCCGACGCCGGGCAGGGGGCCGGGCAGCGTCCAGACAGGCCGGGAGCCTTTCCTCCGGCTCCTGGAAGGACGGCCTGCTGCCTTCCGATCGCCTCCCATTTCTTTCCTCCTCCCTTCCTCCCTTCCTTCTTTCCTTCCTTCTCTCCTTCCTCCTTTCTTTCCTCCCTCCATTCCTCCCACCCTCTCACCCTCCCTCTCTTCCTTCCTTCCTCCCTTCCTTCCTTCCTTCCTTTCTTTTTTGTTTCCCTTGAAAGGGGGTCGCTAAGCGACATTTCCTGAATCCATAAACCCCTCACCCTGCCTTACTTTTCCTCTTCTCATCCTTTTTTTCCTCTTTTAGTGTTTTATGGGGGTAGTGGAGCGAGGGTGGTGGGAGTGGGGGCGCTCAACTTTTGCACTTCTCAATTGCTTTATAGTTTAATTACCCTGAAGAAACTTTTCTTCTGGGGCAGAGGCTCTGGGGGCTTTTCAAGGTGGGTCCATTCGTCCCCATCCTGGCTTTTTAAAGTCTTATATCCCCCCCCCCCCACACACATCTTTCCTTCTAAAGTTTATGGCACTTTTAATAGATTTGAACCACCCCTACCCAACTCTGGTGCTGGTTACCAGGGGAGGGGGCTCCCCCTTTCTGGCTTCCTTAGATTCAGTGGTGTCTGACCCCCCTTCCCCCCTCCCCTCGCTCCGCTGACCGCGGCCTCCCAGCGCCCCCGCCCCTGCGCGGGGTAGAAGGTCCCCTGCCCTTATTATACTGGTCTCCTAGGCTGGTTCACGAATCTTCCAACCTTCTCCATCTCTGCCCCCTCCCCCATCCTCCCCTCCCCCCTGTCTCGCCCTTTCCCCCATTCCCAGCAGCCGCCGGACGCAGGCGAGGCCGACAGACCTACAGCCGCTACCAGACCCTGGAGCTGGAGAAGGAGTTCCTATTTAATCCCTATCTGACTCGCAAGAGGCGGATCGAGGTATCGCATGCGCTGGGACTGACAGAGAGACAGGTCAAAATCTGGTTCCAGAACCGGAGGATGAAGTGGAAAAAAGAGAACAACAAAGACAAGTTCCCCAGCAGCAAATGCGAGCAGGAGGAGCTGGAGAAACAGAAGCTGGAGCGGGCCCCGGAGGCGGCGGACGAAGGCGACGCGCAGAAGGGCGACAAGAAGTAGGCTCCAGCTGGGACTGCCAGGGTCGGGGCTGCCCTCCGTCCGCGGGTCCCCCGACCACGCCGCCGTCGCCCGCCCCCGCCCGAGAGCGCTCTGGCCCCGCTCGCGGG
>NC_043716.1:34843139-34849844 GCF_006229205.1 Suricata suricatta
ACGCGCAGAAGGGCGACAAGAAGTAGGCTCCAGCTGGGACTGCCAGGGTCGGGGCTGCCCTCCGTCCGCGGGTCCCCCGACCACGCCGCCGTCGCCCGCCCCCGCCCGAGAGCGCTCTGGCCCCGCTCGCGGGGCCGGGAGCCCGGCCTCCCGCCGCCGCAGCGTCCCCCGCCGCGCCAGTCCCCGCTAGTGGTAGTATCTCGTAATAGCTTGTGTGTGAGCTACCGTGGATCTCCTTCCCTTCTCTCGGGGGCCGGGGAGGGGGGTGGAGAAAAGGATTTTAAGCAAGGACTCCCTCGCCCTGCGAGGGTGAGCGGCTGCGGCCTGGCTGAGCCCCCCACGCCCCCGCCCCGTGTAAAAAGCCTCCTTGTGCAATGGTCTTTTTTCCTTTGAACGTGCTTCTTTGTAATGACCGAGGTACCGATTTCTGCTAAGTTCTCCCAACAACATGAAACTGCCTATTCACGCCGTAATTCTTTCTGTCTCCCTCCCCTTCTCTCTTCTCTCTCTCTCTTCTCTCTCTCTCTCTCTCTCTCTCTCTCTCTCTCTCTCTCTCTCTCTCGTCCTCATTTCCCCCTCCCAACCCCTCTCTCCCCGCTGCCCTCCCTAGCTCGCTGGCTTTCTCTCTTGCTTCTCTCTTTTCCTCCCAACACCCCCGCCCTCTTTGGTTTGGCAATTTCGTCTTAAGTGTTTCTCAAAAGAGGTTACTTTAGTTAGCATGCGCGCTGTGGGCAATTGTTAAAAGTGTTCTTAGGTTTACTGTGAAGAGAATGTATCCTGTATCCGTGAATTGCTTTATTGGGGGGTGGGAGGGCTAATTATATATTTTGTTGTTCCTCTATACTTTGTTCTGTTGTCTGCGCCTGAAAAGGGCGGAAGAGTTACAATAAAGTTTACAAGCGAGAACCCGAGACTGGCCCGGCCCGCGCTCTTCATTTGCCCCCGGCGCCTTGCAGAGCTTGGGGGGGGCAGCCGGTCACCGGGCTCCTGCGCCCTCCAGGCCAGGCAGCCCAGAGGAGGGGGCGGGGGCTGGAGGCAGGTGGTGCGAGTCCCCTGGCCCAGGGGCGCAGGGGGCGAGGGAGGCGGCTGCGCCTGATTGGAGGAGACCGGGACGGGGGAGGGGAGACAGGAGAAACCCCCTCCCTTCGTGTTCCAAGGCTGTCTGCCCGAGACCCAGGCGCCCAGGCCGAGCTGGAGAGATGCGTCCCGGTTGGTGGCTCTATCCCTCGCCACCTCCCCTTTTGTTTCTGTGGGCCCTCTCCTGTCTCCTGTGTGTGCTTGGGGGGGGGGGGGGGGGGGGGCTGGTTAAAGTGGGGTGCAGGGCCGTTGAACAAGCTTATATATTTATCCCCCCCCCACTGGGTGGGGAGGAGGAAGCAGGGGGAGAGGGAAGATACTCTTCCCCACCTCTCCCTAAGACTTGGCCTCCTTCGCCCATCTCCGAGGTCGTGGCTCGCCGCCTTCCTTCCTTCGCTGCCTCTGCTTCTCTGGCAGCCACGCTCGACTGAGGCATCCGCCTCCCGGAACCAGGAGAGCAGCATACCCAGGCCTACCTCCTCCCTTCCTTTCTCTTCCCACCCACCCCACCCCCTTCCTTTTTTATTTTCAAACCTTTTTTTTTTTTTAATTTTTTAAGCCAACAGAAACCGCAGTATCCAACGCCCGTGGGCTGGATCCCGCGCCTTAGGAGCACCCACGAAGCTACATCCCTGCCTGTATGTCTGGGGGCACCCAGAGAGAGCCAGGAAGCCACGCTCACCTTCGATCCTCACCTCGGGAGAACCTCGGGGACCAAGTTCCCCCAAAGGCCCAGCCAGGCTGAATTGGTCCAGATTAATAAAGCCCTGCCCTGCCCCCACCCACCCACCCAGTTGCGGGCAGTCTTGCATTTGTTTCTCGCTGGGTAACCGGCTGGGGAGGTGGGTGTATGGGGGGGGGTGACAACACGGATGGCTTGGAGGTTATTTATTTTCCCTTCCACTCAATTCCTTCCTCCCAAAATCTCGCCTGCAAGCTGCCTCCAGCCCAAGGGGGTCGGCAGCGGCCCTTGAGCCCCCAGCCCCAATCCACAGAGCTTGGCTTTCCCATTCATTATTGATCATATTTTATAAATCCAACGCCACACAATTTTTTCCACATTACCGGGAGCCGTGGGGAGGCCGCTCGGCCATTGGCGGAGGGGACGTCACGTGGGCGGGGTCACGTGGTCCGGAGAGGAAAAAGGGGGTCCTTTTTGGTGTAAATCTGGACTCTAATTCTGTAATATATCAAGGAATCTCGTAAAACCGACACTAAAACGTCCCTGCCTACAAATCATCCGGCCAAATTATGAGTTCATTGTATTATGCGAATGCTTTATTTTCTAAATATCCAGCCGCAAGTTCGGTTTTCGCTACCGGAGCCTTCCCTGAACAAACTTCTTGCGCGTTTGCTTCCAACCCCCAGCGCCCGGGCTATGGAGCGGGTTCGGGCGCTTCCTTCGCCGCCTCGATGCAGGGCTTGTACACCGGCGGGGGGGGCATGGCGGGCCAGAGTGCAGCCGGCGTCTACGCGGCCGGCTACGGGCTCGAGCCGAGTTCCTTCAACATGCACTGCGCGCCCTTTGAGCAGAACCTCTCCGGGGTGTGTCCCGGCGACTCCGCCAAGGCGGCGGGCGCCAAGGAGCAGAGGGACTCGGACTTGGCGGCCGAGAGTAACTTCCGGATCTACCCCTGGATGCGAAGCTCAGGTAACGCCGCGCACCGAGCCATCCCGGGCCGCAGTGGCCCCGGGCACATTCCCCGGAAGGCGCCCCCTTCCTGGCCCGAGTGCCCCTTTCCGCGTCCAGAATGCTCCGGTAGGAGGTCGGCCCAGGGGGACGCAGCAGCCCCTAGGGCCGCAACCCGGCGCGCCGCCCCACCCCCATTTTTTGCTCGGTGCTCTCCGGCTCGTTCTGCTCCCTTGGCGGATCTCTCTCCGCCGACGCCGTGGCGCTCCGAGCCCCCCGCCCGCCCTCCACCTTTCCTCCCGGCCTTTTAGCTTTAAATATTTATCAGCCGCGCCGGCACGGGCTGGAGACGAGGCCGTTTGTCTTGTGGAGGAAGGCTGGGGTTTGCAGAGAATAGCCATTAGGGTCTCCCCCCTCCCTTCTCCCTTCCCCCGCCGGGGATCTCAGCTCTGGGTGTGTCCCCCAGCCCCAGCTTGGAGGTCTGGGGGAGGGGGCCCGCAGCGCTGAGCAATTCTCCCCTCCCCCTTCCTTCCCAGCCAACCCCGCTCCCCCATTATTCCCTTCTGGACAATTAGGGGTGGGCTCTAGAGGCTTGGCGGGAGGAGGGGGTATGAGAAGAGATGAAGATCCAGCCAGGGACACAGAGCCAGAGAGGCAGGTGGAGAGAGGGGGGCTGAGACCAAGAGAGATGAGGCTCCTGACCCCCCAGTGAACTTGGGAAGAGGGAAGCAGAACTAGATAAAGGGTGAGAAGCCTCAGAGGAGTGCAGCTGGCTTCCTCAGGTGCCCTTCCTCGGGCTTCTAAGTGCCCCTGGAGAACTGGCCAGCAAGTTTGCAGGTATCATTCCAGAAGGGTGAATGTCCTCTTAGGAGAGGGACTACAGCTCCATGGAGAAGGCCACCGAACCAGCTGCTGCAGGAGCCCCAAGAGAGTAGGGCCTCCTGACTAGCCTGAACCAGACATCTTTCTTAATGCGTCCCTGGACTCAGGGGCCAACCCCAAAGGTTCAGAAGGTCCAAGGCTCGTGGTCAGCAGGCTCCTCACCCAGCCTGAGGAAGCCAGCTCCTACACCCTCAGTATCGGTGGTCACGGTCCCCATTACCTGCCCCATAATTCAACAGCCTTTCCAGTTGATTTATCAAAGCCCAAATTTTTCTGCTCGTAAACATTTCACTTTGGCTTTTATCTGACTTGAAATTAGGACCCCTAATCCCTCCTCCCATGTCTACTTCCCAGGAGGGCTGGCATGCCCCCCCCAGTACAGCTTCCCGACCCCCCCCCCCAAGGCTCCTCAAGGTTTTGGCCTGTCCTGGAAAGCTCTCCTCTGGCCTTCAGCCCCCGCTACCCCCATGCTTCGTGTTCCACCCCAAACCAGGCTGCTGTCTCCCCTGCGCCTTCCTCCTGGAGGCCCAAATACTGATTTGGAGAGCTGGACTGTCTGGGAAGGTGGGCAGGCAAGACAGCCTGGCCCTGTCTGAACGCCTCAGCCACTCACTGGAAAATGGTCACCAGAAGGCAACTGCTCTCCTCTGGTCAACTCCGTGCTCTAAGGAAATCTGCAAATTCTCACATCCTCCTCATTCCACAACAGGCTGAGTGTGTGTGTGTGTGTGTGTGTGTGTGTGTGTGTCAGAGAGAGAGAGAGAGAGAGAGAGAGAGAGAGAGAGGGAGAGGGAGGGAGAGGGAGGGAGAGGGAGAGGGAGAGGGAGACTGAATCTATAAGGCTCCTTTGTTTCCTTTCCTTTTTGGGAGAAGCACTCAGGCCAGGCCTAGAGCCCCAATCCAGGGTCACTTGTATGGTTTCCATTGCCCCTTGTCCTACAGACCATGAGAGTCAGTATCCAAAAGGGGAGGCTTGGGGCCCTTGGTCCCAGGGGTGTTGGAAGGATTAACCTTCTTTCATCCCATAAGAGCCAGCAGGCTAAATCTTGGGTTGAGAAGCCTGAGGCTACACTTTCTGGGTAGAAAATGGGGATGTTTGCCTCAGGAGGCCTGTAGAAAAGCCTGCACACGCTCTGGGATGGAAAATAAGAATTTGGTTTGGTGGAGAAATCGGCTCTTCCGACCACTTCTCATGGCTTTTCCTACACGCGCTGATTATTGTCCTTTAAATGTTCTGTGCAGGGACTGACCGAAAGCGAGGGCGCCAGACCTACACGCGCTACCAGACCCTGGAGCTGGAGAAGGAGTTTCACTACAATCGCTACCTGACGCGGCGGCGGCGCATCGAGATCGCGCACGCGCTCTGCCTCACCGAAAGACAGATCAAGATCTGGTTCCAGAACCGGCGCATGAAATGGAAAAAGGAGAACAAGACGGCAGGTCCTGGGGCCACAGGCCAGGACAAGGCCGAGGTGGAGGAGGACGAGGAAGAGTGAGAGACGGAGAGAGGGCAGAGGAAGAGAGCTGAGAAAGAGAGAGGGTAAAGCCCAGCTCTGAGAACTGAACCAGGAAACTCGAATTAAATCGGGAGGGGGAAAACTATTTAAATAGTGGAAAGCAGTGTAAACATTTTTAGGGAGAGAAGATGAGATTTTGGTTCCTTGACACTGAAAAAAAAATACTACCTATAGAAACGTCTGTCGGGTTTGTTTTGTACGATATAAGGACATCATCTACCTGTTCTGTAGCTTTCTGGAATTTGCCTCCCCTTTTCTATGTCGCTATTTTAAGGTCTTTGTAAAATCTTGCTGTTTTGTAAGCCCCTTCCTTTGACGCTGTCTTTGTGGTTTGTGGGTCTGGACTTACAGTGTGTGGTTTCCCATCCCCCTGAGCCCCCCTGCCTTCCTAGTAGCGGCACTGAAGGGCCTTAGGGAGCCCTGTGGACCCACCGACTAGCTCGTGTCCCCTCTGTGCACCTGGCCTACCCGATGCTCCTTGTTCCCATGATCCCCTGTGCTCCTCTTTACGTTGTCTGTGTTCCTAAAGGATGGAGAAATAAAATACAATTTAAAAATGAACAGATATGCCCTATTTTCTGTTTCCCTAAAACTGGGGGCGAGGGGGGTGGAGAGCGACAGGGTTAGCCATGCATCTCAGAGCCATGGCTCCAACTTCTGCTGCTGGTCATTTCTTTCTGTACTGGGGTCTGCTCTTTTTCCTCCTCCTTGCTCTGGGGGCTACCAACAAGCGAAGCCTGGTATCCCACACAGGTTCCCTTCACCCATTCTGACATACCCAAATGGACAGATGATACACATTTATAGGCTGGCTTCACACATAAAGAAATATACACATTGTCACACACAGTCACAAATAAACACCTCTGGCCCTATGTTCATAAATAAACACAGGCATTCACACATCCCAACTCGCCCCTGGAGCACATGCACTCACGTTCACACACACTCACCACTGAACACACATTCACACTCACTCACAGAAACATTTATACATTCACACGGTGGCTTATAAACACAGATTCACATTCGCCGCCCCCCCCCCCCGCCCCCAAGTCAGCACATCTAGGACCCCACTCGCTCAGTGGCCCACTTCCCAAAACAAAACGCCCACAGTTAGGCAAACTCTTTCCCGTCCAGGCCTTCAGACCGGCTGCGGCCGTGGTAGCGCGGCCGGGGCCCAAATCCAGAGTTGAAATCCAAAGTGTTAGGCCCCATGCAAGGACGAGGGGGAAGGAACGGGAAGGCGGTCACCCAGATCCACGCCCGCTTCCTGGGCGGCGTTGAGCAAGAGGCCCGGCCGGCCCCGCAGAGCCGCACGGCCGGCCCCACGCGGCCTCCAGCACCGGGGCGCTCCGGGCTTCCGCTCGCTCGGCAAGCATTTTCCGCAAGAGCTATTCGGTTATTTTATTTCAACTTCTTTTACTTGCATGTATTTTAATTGATCTCATTCTAAATTCACACAGCGATCCGAATGATACTTGAAAATGGTGGGAAAGGAGTCCTGAGAACGAGAGAGCCCGAGCGGTGCGAGTTTACCCAGCTGGTGTGGCCGCATCCCGGCCGCTCCGGGCCGGCCGCGCCGCCCGCCGCCGCGCC
>NC_043716.1:34849944-34878215 GCF_006229205.1 Suricata suricatta
GGGCCGGCCGCGCCGCCCGCCGCCGCGCCGCCGGCTTCCTCCGCACCTTGCTACCCTGCGGTCCGCGCTGCCGGCAGCCTGAAATCTTCTCCGGGGTACAGAGAAAGAGAAAAAAGAGAAAAAACATTTTGGGGGGAATGTTATTTCGTTTCCTGCATTTGGGCGCTGGTAGTTCAATTCAAAATATGGGAGTATTTCAGGGAGCCTGGGAAACACCGGGTGAATATTGTTGGTTGGTGGTGGTGGGTTTTATTTTTTTTTCTTCCTCCCAAACACTCCTTGATTGAGGAACATAAACCTGGAAGCCGGCGCCTATGCATCTAGACCTGTGGAGCTGACTCTTAGAATTTATTCGATGATAAACCTCGGATTATTTAAATGTAAAGAATAGGTATCCAGACTGAGAGGGGGGAATGCAGGTTGGAATGGAAATGCATTTTAGGAGGATCTCTTTAATTTGAATTTGTAAGTGAGAATCCCCTGAACCTGCAGTGTCCCCCATTAATGACCGCAGAACCCCCTGGAGAGGACACAGAGCTGTCGCTGGGAACCTGGGTGTGTGGGCATTTGGGAGGGAGAGGCAGGGGTCTGGCTTCACCCTCTTCTAATTTCTGGGGTGCAGAGGCGAGAATCTGGTTGCTAGACCCTCCACCTTGGCCTCTATCAGGGCTGCCTTTCTTCTGCTGGGGCAAAAACTAGGCCCTAGGGGATCTAGGGCCCCCACACCCGCAATGCTACAAGCGTCACAGGTGGGGGTCCTGCCATCTAGAGGGCTGGGAATGAGGGGGGCATTCAGGAGGGGGGAGGGGGTAGTGAAGCTCTCATTTTGCCCTGATGCAAGTGGCAATCCTGGATACCCGCTGCTACTCCCGACTCACCCCAAAACTACCTCAGAATGGCCCCTGTATGGAGGATTTGGGGTGAATTCTTACTAGAAGAGGGGGCAGAGCTCCTGTGAGAATAGGGAGGTTCTGGAAAGAATCCCCTTCCCAGATGGACCCTTGTGGCTCCTCCGCCTGATTCCCTGCACCCCAAATCTCCCCCCTTCTCATTCTGGGGTTTCCCCAAATAGCGAGAAGGAGAAGAAAAGAAGATGGCGACTGAGAAAAGGGTTGCTGGTGGAGCAGCCATGAAGAAATGCAATAAATTCCTTGTTGTTTTATGAAAATTTACAACTTTGTGATAGAAGTTTATGAGTGGTTGAATCCAGCGATTGGCCGGCGCCGGTCATGTGGCCGGGCGATCGTGAACATGAACTTTTTATCATTTCCCTGGTGGTTATAATGCAGCATTCTTTTGGACACCACACCTAGGTCGGAGCACTGTCGTCCTTCAGGGCTCCAGCCTCTTGATATTTTTATACTTCAGTATCACTCGATAAAGAAAAAGAGAGAGAGGAAGAGAGAGAGAGAGGAAAGAAGAGAGGGAGAGAGAGAGAGAGAGGAGGAGGAGGGGTGGGAATTACACAAAAGAGAGAACCAAAAATAATTTTAATTTCTAAGTTGATTTGCTTGCTGATCTGGGATTTTAGTCATCATGGAAGGTAAATGGACAATCTGCCCAGGACTGCAGCCTGATACCATTTTTCAAAGCCAGAACTTACTCCATTTTCTATGCAAATATCAGAAAAGCGAAACACCCTCTCTCCCAAGTCAGAGAAGGGGAAGCGACGGCTCTCAGGTTGGGACAATATTATCTGGAAGATGAAGAAGAAACAGAACGCTTCCCCCCACCCCTTCCTCCTCACCCCTTTCAATCGGAGGAAAGAAATCCCAAGGTCTACAAAGGTAAGGGAGATTCTACAATTCTTATTCTTTTGCATCGATTTTGTAGGGGGTGGGGCTTGGGTTTGTCTCCCTTTCCTCCCCCCCTCCAAGACGGGGCTGAACCCCACCTCTGGGTGCTTCAGGGAGAGGCTTTTCAGGAAATTCGGTGGCCGAGACAGAAGGGTGGCTGCTTCCTGGAGGGGGAGCCAAGGCAGGGCAGTCGAGAGGAGGTACCGAAAGGGGCCACGGAGGCAAGCTCTCCGTCGCCCCTTTAAGCTGGGAGGCGAGGCTCAAGCGAGGGGGCTGCAAAGGAGAGGATGGGGGTGTCTGGGCTCCGGGGCGCCCTAGAAACCGGTAGCTATGGCCTCTGTGGGTGTGCACCCCCTCCCCTTCCCACCATCCCCCCCTTGTTCCGGCCTCCCCCAGTTGCCCCCGGCGCAGTTCTCTTGCCCGGCTTGGGTATCGGCGGTTTCCCGGCGGCATTGGCACGAGGGGCGGTGGCGCTGAGGGACGTCCTGGTCTCTGGAGGGCCTGGAATGTCCGCAGAGGCCCGCGAGGGCGAGGAGGCAGCAGCTAGAGGGACACAGAAAGAACAATTCACAGAGAAATGCTCATTATCTCCCTTCGGAGACATTTAAAAATTAAAGGGCTGTGGGTGGAGGCACCAAAATCGAGGGAGACCCCCCTCCCCCCAGGAAGCCAGCCTGAGAATGCCCAGGTCTGTCGCCACTCCCACAGGAGGGAGCCTCGCTCTGCAGGGGGACAGTTTTGTGGTTTTGAACGCGGTAGGTTACAGCGTGTTGGTGTCTGTGCAATATTGATTCTATTACTTGCGTTTTATGGGTGTGGGTATGTGGATTTCGGTGGAGGAAATTGCCAGGTGTGTGTCTGAGGTGGAAAACACCTCAAACTTTCCTGAATCCAGCCGTGGTGATTGTGAAGAAGCGATGGAGTGTGCTGTTGTGTTTGAAGCTTGTAAACAAGAACAAAAACAAAAAACAGAGAGGGACAGAGAGAGAAGAAGAAGGTGAAGGAAATCAAAAAGAGAAGCCAGTTAGGGAACCTGATGGTGTCCGGACTGGAGAGCTGCCTGGCGCTGAGCTCAGACAGCTAGTCCTGTCCCACCGGCGCCTGATTTCATTCTCCAGCCAGGCCTCCTGGGGTGGGGAGGGGGGAGAAGAACCGTGGAGAGGGAGACCGAAATTCCTAAAGTAGCTGGTGGGGAGGAAGAAGGGGAGAGCCGGTGAGGACCTAAAAATAGAGTGAGGGAGAGGGCTTCCGGGGAAGCTGCCGCGAGAGATAAGCGGTTTTGGGGCGTGCAGGGCAAGAGAGACTATGATTTAGTTTGGTTTGCACGAATAGGTGATTGCTTTTCTCTTTTTAATGACCAAATGCAGAGCGTTCGGCCTGGGGCCTCTGGTTGCCCAGGGATCGCCAGGGATGGGGGTGAGTAGGAGGATATTGGCTCTCTTGATCCTCAGCTGGGAAGAGAGGGATACAGGCCACTTGTGGCTCAGGAAGGGGGCCCTTGGAGGCACAGGTAGATGCCCTGGAAACAGGCCCGGACTGGGTGCCTGCGGGAACCCTCAGCTGCACAGAGAGAGAACTTCTCGGCCAGTACCCTCGGCACTCGGGGCCTATTCGCAGAGGAAAAAAATTCCCTAAACCCATCCAGACTGAAGGTCTTTTTCTCCTGTAGACTTGGTGAGGTATAAATCATCCCTTAGACAGTTTGCTCTGACCCAAATTATGCGGTTTGCTGCCATCTACCGTCCGTTCGGAGACATGCGGCTTCGGCGCCGCAAGCCTGGGGACACTGCCTGAACCGTGCGCGACGCCCGGAGCCCCTGCTGCTCAGGTTCGGCGGGTTTCGGGGGACTCCGGGCCCAGATTGTCACTTTTGGCTGGATCTTGGTACCCGTCATTCCGCGTGCGGATTAGAGAACAAGTGTCCCCTCCTCCCGGCCCGTCCCATTCCAGCTCTGAACCCAGCGGCTGGCTGGGCAAGCGGCTTTTTCTAGGACATATTTAAAAAAGGACTAATACTGCATCCCGCGGGCAGGGGGCCCTGAACCAGAGGGTTGGGGGATCAGAGTCCCAAGTCCTCACCCTCCTACCCTTCCAAGGCTGGCGAGGGGATACTCCGGGCTGCTGGGGAGATGCGAGGCCAAGGCTGTTCAAGGTTTATTTGGTTTTCCTTTCGGCCAAAGGAGGGGGCCAGCAGGGGAGGCGCCGGTCCCTGCAGTTCCACTCGGCTGTCAAAAGACAGACCCGGTCTGTGTTCTCCGGGTTGGCTCGTGGGTCTTGCCAGTTGCTTGGCCGGTGAGTCCAGTGGTGAAGGAAGTGAGCCGAATTTTCTGGAAACTGTTGGTGTCTGCAAGTGAGTGTGGGTCCCCTCCCCCATTCTCGATCGTTTCAAGCGAAATCGACACAAATACGCGTTGGGGGAAAAATGGGGAGCGGGAGCAGGGATCAATCATTAAGGAACCAAACCATTGTGATTTCCGTTCCTGCCGGACCCCTCACACCCGCTTAACCCGACCACTCTCCCAGAAGGGGGTGGCGAGAGCAGGGGTACGGGCCTCTGCTGCCGAGTTTGAATATTGGCCCCTGTCTCATGGGTTACTGATTAGCTCGGGCTTTCAAGCCGCAGGAAGAAGCTCTGGTCTCTCCTTTCAAGGTGCTGTGGCCCCAGTTCCTGGGCGGGGGTCCAGGAAATTGCCACCCGCACCAGGCAGGCCGAGGTGTTACTAGGGTCTGGCCCAGAACTGAAGGAGCTGCCGAGGGCAAGGGGACCCAGCGGCTGCGGCGCCTCAGGAGTCGAGACTGCAGGAGAGCTGCCCTTTAAGCATTTCAGCAGAAAGAGTGACTATGGGCGGCCAGAAGGCCCGGCCCAGTGCGGAGGCCCCAAGGGAGTGTGCCCAGCAAGTCTTGGGCCCCTCTTTCTTGTGGGCAATCCGAAGGACGGGCAGGGAGTGAAGGCGACTGGTACAGGGGGTTGAAACACTTTGGGGCTCTTGGGGTGCCCCTGGACCTGGGTGCCGTGAACAGGGAGAGTGAGCAGAGCGTCAAGGCCCATCCCACCCCCCAAGATCAGAGACTGTGCCGTTCATTTGCATAATGGAAATGAGGTCTTTGTACCGCGCTTTGGACGGTCTAATTTTAAGGCAACATCCCTAGTAAACAGCTCCCAAAGGTTGGGAACTCCCTCTGGGAACATTACGTTTCCCAAATTCAGAGAATCACAGCGTCTAGGGGAAGAATTGAGTGGAGATATTTTAATTCGCTCCATCCCAGCCCGAGTTGGGAGTGGGCTGGGGGAAGGTGCCCACAACCCAGTGAGCTGGAAGTGGTGGGGGGGGGGAGCTTTGTAGCTATGAGGAAATGGGAAACCTGGACAGTGTCTCAGTCCTCCTCCCTTCCATGCACATACAGGCAAAAACCCCTCTCTGAGGTTACCGGTACAGGAGAATTTTACTCATGAGCTGAGCACAACTTGGACATTTCCCTGGGAAATGAAAATGCGTGCGCGTCCAGGGGAGCTCGGATTCACAGCACAGAATATTACAATTATAAATTCTGCCTGTGGGGTTTCTGCACAGTCCTTCTGTTGTGTCCTCAAGGCTTGGTACACATTGATATCCATCTCTATATACACACTTCCTCTGTGGGATAGACACCCTAGACTGGCAGACGGCTGTGCCTGCTGGGTATTTACATATTCCCCCTTGGAGACAGACAGACGGCGGTGGACTGAACCACAGACAGATTCGTAGAGATCTGGCTCCAGAGACCAGGCGGCCTCTGGCCGGGCCCTGCTCGTCTGCTCTTTTTCCCAAACAAACGGATCAGACGAATAAACGCTCATAAATACCTCTGGGCTTAGATAAGAGCGATGAGGCGCTATTTCCTTTCATGCCGGACTCCAGGCGCCCAGGCCCTGCTTCTGGGGCTCCATCTCACGACAGGCAACCTGCAGAGGTGAGGTTAATTTGGGGCTGTGACTCTAAGGATAAGGCGATTAAGTCTCCCTCTTTTACAGCATCCTACTTGGTCCTGACTCTACAGCAAAGCCCATACTGTCCATTTCTAAGAAGGGGACATTGTGGCCAGGGAGGAGGCAGGACAGATATGGCACAAGGCCCAGCCTCGGTGGCAAGGAGGAGAGAGGTGTATACAGGCACTGTCCTGACCTTGCTCCCTCACCCCCAAATGTCCTCCTCTCTAGGAGTGGGCCCAATCACAGCTAGATTGGGGCACTTGTGATTCTTCATCATTAGAAGACTTGAGTTTATTTTCTCAAATCTTGATTACCCCTCCTCCTGCCCCTGAGTTGGGCTAGGAAGTGGTTGGTGGGACATCCAGGGATCACCATGTGGCCATGAAGGTGTCCTGAGTTCAGGGGTCCTTGTAGGCCACTGAGCAACCAACCAATTTCCCACCCTGGGCCACCAAGCTCAGCCCTTTCCCTAGTATCCTAACCACTTTCCTTGGAATCCTGGGCCATCTTTAGTGGGCAAGCCTGGTCCATGAAAAGGAGCCCAAAGCACAAGACAGGAGAGAGGCAGCCCGGCCCCTTCCTCATCAGATTTTGTCACATCCTGCTCATTCCTGAACCCAGGTCTGAACATTATCAACCTTTACTGCCTGGCTTCCATGAGCGTAGTTAGAATGTTGAAAACATATTGTGATTCAGTCTTCCAGCCTGGCTACAAGGCTCATTTTCCTTAGATTAGGGGGAGGGAGATGAACAGAGATGAGCACCCTACCTCACACCCAAGCCTGTGCAGCAGCAAAGCTGGTGATACAAATATGAGATGTGGGAGGGACTGGAGAGACGCCGAGAGACTGACAGAAGGGCGGTGAGCATCTGGAGAAGGGAATCAGCCTGATAGTTGTAAGCTGCCTGCTGAGTCCCCCGGAAGACCCGAACACCTCTCCCTTCTTACAAAACTAAGCCCAAACCAAGTCTTGGGAAATACTTCATTTTAAAAAGAACTGCCAGCTTCTGAGAGACCTGAAAAAGGAGCAAGGGGCCCCTCTCTTCCCGGCTGTCTCTGATTGCCACAAATATTAGGAGGTTTTGAGGACCCAGAATTGGAGGAGGAGCAATTTCTTCCCTGTACCCTGACATGCTGAGATATCTTTCCTTCTCAAGAATCTGTAGCCCAGGATATTCTAATGATTTTGGGGGGGTAGAGGGTGGGTGTGGAGTGACGGCTGCAGGCAGGGTAGGGATCAGAGGAAGCTAGGCAGGGGATGCCCCCTCCTCTTCCTCTACCTATCCCCCAAGGGAGGAGAAGGCTAGTCCCTTTCCCCGCAATGCCCCTTCTCATGCCAAGAGCAAGCAGGACATGCTGGAACCAGGCAGAACGTGTAGGGCAGCCACTGTAACCTTCCAAGAAGCTAGCTCCTAGCCTAGCCTAGCTTAACCTAGCCACAGAGCCGGAGGGAGAAGCTTGGGCTCAGACCCTCCTCCCGTTTCCCAGCCTTCTGGGCCCTCTGGGCCGCAGGCTCTGGCCTGCCCTTCAGACCATAAGAATTGTGAAGACGTGAGAATAATAAACCCAGGCTTGGAGGAGACAGACTAGACCTGGGAAGCAGGAAAAAACAGTTTTCACCTGGGAACGAGAGTGTTTCTTCTTCTTCGCCTCTCTTTCTGAAAACAATGCTAAATAGTGAACTCTTCTTTTTTTTCTACCCACACAAAACCCTAGAAACAAACCTTTTCCTTTAGTTCTCTCCTCACCAAACGGAGATTCATTTCGGGGACATTTACCCACCCTTCCCTTGAGGGTACGGGGCTCAAGCGACGCAGGGGTTAACTTTTCAGAAAACACAATTAACTTTTTCCTATCCTGCGTGGGGAGGGGAGGGATATATTTATTTAATCACTGGGGGATGGGGTGGTCTCAATCCAAATGCTCCCTCCTCCCTCAAAGGCACAGACGCCTCTTTCGCAGATCCTACGTAGGTGGAACAGGACGCGTTGTGTTGTCGGGGAGAGAGAGAGAGAGAGAGAGAAAGGAGAAGGAGAAGAAGGAGGAAAAAAAAAAGGTTGATAGGTTTGTGCGCGGGTCCCTCGCGCGGGCTGCGCTCCTCCTGGGTGCTATTTGACAATTCCTGCCTCTGCCATTGGTCAGTGTTGGATCAGATGGTTGTATTTCCTTCTGGCCCTCACTGGCACCTCGCCATCCCCCCTCAGCTAAAACCCAATCTCAGATATACTACTAATAGGCGCGGCGCTCGGACTATAAAACACAACAAATCATAAACCCGGCGGAGCAGCAGCGGCCGAGCGCGCCTCCCCTCCCAATGAGTTCCTATTTCGTGAACTCCACCTTCCCCGTCACTCTGGCCAGCGGGCAGGAGTCCTTCCTGGGCCAGCTACCGCTCTACTCGTCGGGCTATGCGGACCCGCTGAGGCACTACCCCGCGCCCTACGGCCCCGGGCCCGGCCAGGACAAGGGCTTTGCCGCTTCCTCCTATTACCCGCCCGCTGGCGGCGGCTACGGCCGAGCGGCGCCCTGCGACTACGGGCCGGCGCCGGCCTTCTACCGCGAGAAGGAGTCGGCCTGCGCGCTCTCGGGCGCCGAAGAGCCGCCCCGGTTCCACCCCGAGCCGCGGAAGTCAGACTGTGCGCAGGACAAGAGCGTGTTCGGCGAGGCGGAGGAGCAGAAGTGCTCCACCCCGGTCTACCCGTGGATGCAGCGGATGAATTCGTGCAACAGTGAGTGAGCCCTCCCGCGGCCGCCCCGACCCCCTTGGGCCCCCACCCCCGGGGACAGAAGTAGCGCACACCCCCCCCGCCACTCCCCCGGGGTGCTGGGTGGGCATCTCAGTTAGGAGCTAAGGGGGGACAGGGCGCCCGCCCCGGATCTCCCGCTCTGTCTCCTCGCCCTCAGGAGTTAGAAAGTTTGCAAAGTCCCAGCTGCACTGGGAGCCAGGGGGAGCGAGTGGGCTCTCCGGGAGCGCCACGCCAGAACCGGATTCCGGGGCAGGGGAGGGGGCAGGGGCCGCAGCCACTGGCGTGGCTTTCCCCGCCTCGCGCCCCCAGCCCTGGTCGGATCCCCCACCCGAAGACGGTTCCATTAAAAACGGAGTGCGTCATAGGAAAGGGGGCGGCGTGACGCTGCCGAGGGAGAGGTGAATCTGTCCCGGACTGTGTTTCCCTAGGGGTCCGGGGCTGGGGAAGGAGGAGGCACCAGGAAGGGGGTGGTAGTCAGAGGAGGGAGGGAGAATAAGGGGGAGAAAGGGAGAGGGAGCAGGCGGAGGGGGAGACAGGGAGAAGTGGGCGCCTGGGTCTCAGGTTGGATTATTTGTCGGCCGAAGTCCCAAATTGATGTCCATTAGCGGGACACGAAAGTGAGGAGCCGTTAATGCCGACTATGGATCGATCCACGTCATTACGGATTAAGGGCTGGAATCTATCACAGGGTGGTGGGGGAGCCAGAGAGATGGAAGGAAAAGATGAGGCTAGGAAGAGACACACCTGGCCAGTGGTTCCCCAGCCCCTCCCCCTAGGCTCAGGTGGGATTTTGAGCCCTCCTCCCATCCCCCACCTAGAGTCTACACCAGAGGCACAGGCCTGGGAGACCCGGAGGGAATCTGGAGGGGGCGCTGGAGGAGTGAGAAGGGGGTGGGGGGAGCAGGGAACTCGTAGAGCGGAGGGCATCCCGGGACAAGCTAGAGCCCACGTCTGAAGGTCGGGTGGGGGAGGGGGTTCTGGCCCCGGTGACCCCAGGCCTCAGCACCTTCTCTCTGCGTAACAGGTTCCTCCTTTGGGCCCAGCGGCCGGCGCGGCCGCCAGACCTACACGCGCTACCAGACGCTGGAGCTGGAGAAAGAGTTTCACTACAATCGCTACCTGACGCGGCGGCGGCGCATCGAGATCGCGCACGCCCTGTGCCTGACCGAGCGGCAGATCAAGATCTGGTTCCAGAACCGGCGCATGAAGTGGAAAAAGGAGAGCAAACTGCTCAGCGCGTCTCAGCTCAGTGCCGAGGAGGAGGAAGAAAAACCAGCCGAGTGAAGGCATTGGAAAGGGAGGGGGGACGCGAAGGGAGCGGCCTGTGGGGAGCCGAGGGCCTCGTAGAGCCCCGAGAAGGCTCTGCGGGCGGGGGACCCGGGGGACCTGCTGTCTAGCGCTCGGCACGTGCGGGGGGCCCAGCGCTCTCCTGGACGCCCCCACCCGCAGAGCTCTCACCGGGTGCTGGGAGGCCCTGCCGCCTGAGCCCACCCAGCACCCTGAGCGCCCCCTCCATCCCTGCGGGACCCGCTTCAGCCCCGTCAGGCTCCCCTGTGAGAACTGAGGACCGGACTCACTTGATGTTTCCTGGAAGCAGAGCAAAATGCTCTTGTCCGTGTCGCGTCTCATTTCGTCCATGTCCCCGGTGCACGGTTCAATGGTAGATTCGCAGTCCCCTCAGCGGGGGCCTCGAAGACTCCCTGACCCCAGACCTCTCTCCCATCCCCTCCCTAAAGCCACTGGAAGGAGCACATACTACCTAGAAAGAAGTAAGAAGAGGAGCCTCAGAAGAAAACAAAGTTCTATTTTATTAATTTTCTATGTGTTGTGTTTGTAGTCTTGTCTTAGCTCTGGACGTGAAATACTTCGGTAATAATATTAATATTATTAATAATGATGATAATAATAATAAAGACGTTAAAACTCGCCGCTCGGTCACCTCTGCTCCTCCCCTGCCACTCCCCCACCCCCAAGGCCACCCCACTGTCCCGGTGCCGGAAACTCCGCAGCAAAGGCTGGAGCCCTGGTCGGCCCCAGCGGGCCCGACACGACTCGGAAGTTACAGTTGAGATAAAGGCTGGGGCGGTCCCGCCCAGGCTCCCGCGCCGCGCGCCTCGCCAGTGCGGAGGCTCCGAACGGCCTCTCCTGGTGCACACTTGGGGGATGGAGAAGGGCCGTCTCCCTCTGATCCTCTAGCTTTTCCTCGTTGGTCCGTGGCTCGAGGGACACGACCGAGGCCCCGAGCCCGGAGCCCCTGCAGAGATAGCCAGGAGGGTCTGGCGTCTCGACAGCGCCTTTCTGTCCTCACGCTCGCGAGGCCGTAGCCTTTGGCCTGCCCGCATGGCCTGCTCTCCGCCGGCCTTGGCCCTGGGCTCCAGGCCCGGGGCTCTGGAGACCAAAATCGGGGCCACTGGGTATCTTTCCGCGCGCAGCTGAACGCTCCAGGCGCCTCTTCCTGCCTCTAGCAGGAGCTCATCGACAAGTAGAGGAACTCGAAGCCGACGCCGGTGGGCGCGGGGTGAAGGGCACGACTTTCCCCTGCTCCTTGGAGACTTGAGGGCAGGAGGCCAGGTGATGGGGCAATTTTGGTCTCATCCTCCAACCAAAAAACGACCCATCCTCTCCCCACCCCCACCCTCACCCAGGCGGCAAGCTGCGGACACTGTTTTCCTTTCTTCCTCCTCCTTCTTCCTTTTTTATTTTTAAAGAAAATAGCTGCCCGGCAGAAGGAGCCCAGCTGCGGCAGTCTCTCGCCGCCCAGCATGCTCAGCAAGGAGCCGCTGGTCCTCGGAACCCCTTTCCAGGGAAGATGTGGGCCGCCAAGCACATTCTGAAACTACCCAGATGCCAACAAGGGGCCTTCAGTGGGGCTTCCCAATGCAATAGCGGGGCATATGGTGACGAGGAGAAAGGGTCTTGCCTTGATCTCAAACTCTCAGAACCACAAACCCCGGCCACCTACTCTGCCGCTGCCACCATTTCCCCCTAAACTAGGTCGCTTAGCCCCAGCCCTGTTTGTCCTCTGGGGTCCCTGTCCTGCTTTGCCATTTTCCGGGCCTGGGCTAAAGATGGGGAGGAAGTCAGGAGGAGGATTCCAAACTTCTAAAGGGCGGAGAAGTGAAAGCTTCTCCGTGGAACCCTCGGCCCAGCCCTGCCAGCTCCGCCTGGACGCTATGCATGGGCCACAGCAGTTCCGGCAGGAAGCAGGCCGGTCTGAGCTCACAGGGAAACGACATTGCAATAATTGTTTTTCACACACATCTCCCATCCCTTCCCCCCCACCCATTTCCGTCCCCAACTCGGAGACTTGCTAAGCCCACATGAAGGAAAAGCAACTCAGTTTTTGATCATCTCATCCAGAGTGAAAATAGTAATAATGATGACAAGCAGGACACCAATAGTCTAACCCCACTTCCAAGAAAGTTGGTAAAGTCTCAACTGGGTCCCTCCTCTAAAAGACTCAACTCTGCGGGTGAGCCTGGCAAGGGTTTCTTTTCTCGCCCGGCGGTTGCACGGAACCAGCAGGGAGGCAGCCGTCGCCGCCATGGCAGTCTGCGACCCGCGCTCCCGCCGATCGCCGGGAGGTGGCGCGCTCTGCTCAGAGGCCGCCGCCAACCTTCTCCCTGTTTCTCCCCCTTCTTCTTTTTCTCCCCCTCTCTCGGAGGCTCGCATTGAATCGGCCCTAACGATTCTCGGATCGTCATTATTTGTAACCATAGAGCATGAATTACCTCTTGAGGTCATCAGCGAGAATTTACGACTGGTCAACAAAAGCACGTGATTCCCTAACGCCCCCCCATCCCCCTTCCAACCCCCCCCCATATTTGGCCGCATACATAGCAAAACGAAGTACAGTGCATCGCTATAATTCATTAATACATCATAAATCGTGAAGCACAGGGTTATAACGACCACGATCCACAAATCAAGCCCTCCAAAATCACCCAAATGAGCTCGTACTTTGTAAACTCCTTCTCGGGGCGTTATCCAAATGGCCCGGACTATCAGTTGCTAAATTATGGCAGTGGCAGCTCTCTGAGCGGCTCTTACAGGGATCCCGCTGCCATGCACACCGGCTCTTACGGCTACAATTACAATGGGATGGACCTCAGCGTCAACCGCTCCTCGGCCTCCTCCAGCCACTTTGGGGCGGTGGGCGAGAGCTCGCGCGCCTTCCCCGCGCCCGCCCAGGAGCCCCGCTTCAGGCAGGCGGCATCGAGCTGCTCCCTGTCCTCGCCCGACTCCCTGCCCTGCACCAACGGCGACAGCCACAGCGCCAAGCCCTCTGCTTCGTCCCCCTCCGACCAGGCGACCCCAGCCAGCTCCAGCGCCAATTTCACCGAAATAGACGAGGCCAGCGCATCCTCGGAGCCTGAGGAAGCGGCGAGCCAGCTAAGCAGCCCGAGCCTAGCTCGGGCACAGCCAGAGCCCATGGCCACCTCCACAGCCGCGCCCGAGGGGCAGACTCCGCAGATATTCCCCTGGATGAGGAAGCTTCACATCAGCCATGGTAATTCTCGCTTTCGCTCCCTTTTTTTG
Source organism: Suricata suricatta (assembly GCF_006229205.1). NCBI lineage: Eukaryota > Metazoa > Chordata > Mammalia > Carnivora > Herpestidae > Suricata > Suricata suricatta. Next base: position 34,862,998 of record NC_043716.1, read on the forward strand.
TCTTCCCGGCTTTCCTTCTCTGCGTTTGGGGAGGTGGGGGGAGGCGAGGAGAGCTTGGCTTTTCCTCAAATATAGATTTATTATTATTATTTTTAACCAGAGGGAGAGAAGTCTCTAAGAGGGTCCTCACAGCTCCGGGGGATAGAGCCAAAGAAGGTCTAGGTCTTTAGCTGGGGAGGAGTATTTTTAATCATTTGTCGCCAGATTCCGCTAAGGTTTTATTCGCCCCGCTAGCTGTACTCGCTATAGGATGAAGGATGGGGTTTTTATGTAACGTGGGGAAGGGTCCTGCTGACCCCCGAAATTTTGAGGCTGCTGCTAGCAAAGGAGGGGCGAGCAGTAAAACGAGCTTTCCCGGGCAAAAGTGCAGCCGCTCTCCTCCCTCCCGGGGCGAGCGGCCGCCTGAGCCCAGCGAAGGGTGAGGCACAGGGAGGGAGCAAGAGACAAAGCCGGGCGCATTCACTGCCGGCAGAAGTGGGGGCTGCAGGAGAAGGGGGTGCAGAAGCGAGCTCGGATGCGGGGCGTCTGGAGTGGGGAGGACTGGAGCTGCGGTGAGCTGGGTGCCACGGACGCCTGGGTCCTGCTCCACGCCCCTCTCCCATCCAGCCCCCCCCCCCTTAACCGGAATAACATTGTCTCCCGGCTCTACTCTGTCTGCTCCAGATATGACCGGGCCAGACGGGAAAAGGGCCCGGACCGCGTACACCCGCTACCAGACCCTAGAGCTGGAGAAGGAGTTCCACTTCAATCGCTACCTGACGCGGCGGCGGCGCATCGAGATCGCCCACGCGCTCTGCCTGTCCGAGCGCCAGATCAAGATCTGGTTCCAGAACCGGCGCATGAAGTGGAAGAAAGACAACAAACTGAAAAGTATGAGCCTGGCTACAGCCGGCAGCGCCTTCCAGCCCTGAGCCCGCCGGGAGGAGCCCTGGGTGGCCCAAGAGCCCTTGCCGCCCCCCGCCCCGGCCCCTCCGAACCTCCCTGCGCTGCCACTGCCCGCTGGGGACCGGTTCCCACGAGCTTGCCTCGCCCCGGCCTTGTGTTACAATTTTTCGTTCGGTCTTAGGTCTCCCTGTGGCTCCCTCTCTCCAGGACTGGTTAATCTTGTTATTATTGTTAATAATAATGATAATTATTATTTCCCCTCCATGCTCCCCACTCCCCGCCACTCACCCCAAATCCGCCAGTGTTTCTGAATGTTCGTGTCTGTGGTTGCACTCCTTCCCCCAGGAAAGAAAGAAACTCGCATGTTTAATGTGAACTTTCCCCTCCCCATCTGTGTTCTTCTAACTTATTTATAAAAGGATGATCGCTGTATTTTGAGTTTCAGCTGGAAACTTCTCTAAGGGGCAGCAATTGAGGTGGGGTAGTGTCGCAGCGCGCCGAGGCCCAGCTGAGCTGGCCTCCGCGATGGAGTCCATGACTGTCTCTTTCCACCCTCCTCCTCCTCCCTCCCTACTCCCCAGGCCCAAGTCCCCCAGCGGCTTGGTCCTAGGGTGGGAAGGGGGCAGGGAGGACCAAAGAGGGTGGTATGGAGAAGAGGGAAGGTAAACCATGAGAGTAGGGTTCCTGCCGCCTAGGTAGGCCCCACAAGGCCTGGCCTGGGAGTGTACGGAAACAAAAATAATCCTCAGTGTAAAATGTCTTGTGTATTTCTCTGTGAGTCCGTGGGTCTGGAGTAGAGGGCCCAAAGCTTGTAAATATGGGGAGAGTCTGGGTCAGACCCATCCCCTCCCCTCTCCCCCCCATTTCGCTTCTAAGACCATTTGTAGTGAGCGAGTGGATGCTGTGCTATGTGTGAAATCTGTCTTTGCCTTTGCCGGGCCTGTCTCAGTGATTCGCTTTTGGTATTTGTTTGTAGCTTTCCTTGAAGTCAAATAAATGTTTCCCCTACTCCACTGCCCTTCCACTGGTCTTTTCTCTGGGGGCCTGCCTCTCCCATCACTGGGCACACCCTAGACCATTCTTGACAGATCTGGGGTGTAGGGAAGGGAAAACAGGATGCCCAGCAGCCTCTCCCTGCCACCTACATTCCTGGCTTGGTCAGTGGTGCTTGGGCCAGGGGACAGGCTTTCGGGTCTGGGGGACTGGGAGGCCCAGAAATCCCACATGGGGCTGGGGTAAGGGAAAGGCCTAGCTGGACTCCACCCTGGCCTTCCACCAGCCAGCCAGAAAAGCCTCTAGAAATCTCTTCAGGAAAAGCAGTTTAGGCCTAAATCTTGGCAGGAGGCTCCTGGCCTTTTGGGAGTGATTTGGGCCTCCCCAGACACCCCTGGCCCCTGGCCCAAATCCCAATTCACTTCTGCCACCCACTAAGACCAAAAAAAAAAAAAAAAAAATTAGCTCAGTTTCAAAGGTTCCCTCTCAACCTCAGTCTTCTCTATACTTACCAAGGGCCCCCTCTCTCCAGAGGCCCAACTGACCTTCCTTCTTGATTAAGAGTTGGGGTCCCTCCTAAAAGATCCCTGGTTCCCCTGCCAGCCCCAGTGGCCCAGGGTTAGGGCCCAGTCCTCCTCCATCCAAGTCCGCCTCCACCCTGAGTACAAGAGTCAAGTCTGGACACTTACCCGGTCAATCCCTTCCAGCTTGGCCCAACTTCTTACAGGACTTGGGGGGAGGGGGAGCTGGTGAGGAGGCCGCCAAGGGTCGTAGAGGCTCTACTGGGCCCTCCTTCCCCCTCACCCCTTGACTTTGTCCCCCTTTGTCCATAGCAAACTATCCCAAAAGTCGCTATGACATTTAGATGTCAAATGGATAGGGGTTTTATCTCGAAGTTAGATCGTAAAAATCGCCGAGAAGTCAGACAGATACCCCTCACTGGCTCGAGAAAGTCACGTGAGGTCCATAAAGTTAGTTTTATGGTTTTGGGGAGTTGACACCGCGCGGTATATTTCACATTCTCCAGAATGTTAAGTGACACTTTAACTGCTCGCTGTGGTGGGGAAGGGGGCAGAGGTAGGTGAGCGCTCTCCCAGCCCCAGAAGGCAGTGGCGGCAGCCCAGGCCCCGGCGCTCCCGCGGTAAGTGGCTTCCAGCTTTCGCTTTCTCCCCTCGCAATTTTGGGGGCTTGGAACTGGGGAAGGAACTCTTGCCTCGGGCAGCAGGGCTGTAAGATAATACAGTGTGGGGGGCGTGGAATTCGGTCTGTATTTTTTGCACCAAGTTCTGACAGGCTGGGTGTCTGAAGTGGGGGCACTGGGTTCCATGAGGCCTCAGCGGTTGGGGTGCCTGGTTTTATTCGCAGGAGGGTCTGACTCTTTGTGGGGAAAGGAGCTTGTGTGGGTGCCCTCAGTGCCCTTGGAAACTTAGGGGGGCAAGAGGGAAGGGTGCGTACTACTGAAGGAAGGGCCCCTTGTGGGGGGCCACTTCACTGCTGGATATCTTCAGACAGACATCTCCCCATCCCCAGGAGAGAAACTTTATGACATTCATTTGTCAGGGGTGTGTAGGGGCGAGCGGCTGGGCACTTTTATCTGGATACATCTGAGCTGAGAAAAAGCACCCGGAAGGCTAGCGCAGCTGCTGTGGGCTGCCTTGCACAGGGACTCTCTCTGGTTTTCAGATTTTTGAACCCAGATTCTGTGGCCTGGTGGTGGGGGTTCCTCAGGATGGGGAGAATGGCCATGTTTCACCCAGCTTCAGCCTGCTAATTCCAAGCCCACCCTTCTGCATGGCTCTAAGTAGGGTCAGAGGGGCACAGTCCCCTCAGATTCCAAACCTAATTCCTGGCCAGGCGTGGGGCGAAGGGGGGAGCTTCTTTCCTTGCCTGGAGGAGTTAGATGTTCAAGTGGGTCCCTGGCAGTCCCTCCGTAAATAAAACTTGTTCCAGAACACAGACCCCCCCCAACTCTCCGGAGTGGGGGGCGGAAAGGGGACTCAGGAGCTGGGAGAGAAAAACCAGAGGGGTTCTCTCTCTCCTCTTCTTTCTCGCCTTCTTCTTTTCTCCCCACCAAACCCTTAAAAGCCCTTTTGTTTTGTGGCACCACAAACCAGAGGGATTTCCTCAGTCGACCCCCAGGGGGGCTGTTATTTTCTAAGGGTAAGTCACCCTCTTCTAAAAACGAGAGGCTTCCTCTCCGCCAAACTGACTGCGCCCTCCCCGTGCTAAGATCCATGGGGTCTCTCACCGTTACTCCTGCTTTTGCCAGCCTGCCAGCTTATCAGCTCTTGTAGACGGTTCTTCAAATTGGACATGTGGCGGCGCCTTCAGGGGCTTCTGATCTTTGGGACAAGGAGAGGGGCACAAGATTCCCTTCATTTCCCAGGAAAGGCCGTCTAGGCTCTCTGCCTCTCTCCTCACCTCCCTGCAGCCACTCTCAGTCCCCTGAGCTCTCCAGTCCCTGCCCAGGCCTGACTTAGGAGAAGCTTCACCGGTTTGAGAGTAAAGAAGACAGAGAGCTTGGGCTCCTCACCCTGATTTGAAAATGCATCTCCCCAAGAATGATGAAGCATTTGTATCCCCTGGAAAGGAGGCTCTGGTCAGTTCCCAAAGGATCCCCACCCTCCCTTAAGATACCAATATATTTTGGAGGCATAGCTTCCACAAGCTTCCACTCGGGACACGGCAAACGAGTTGAGTAAGGCGCAGAGGAAGGGTGCAGCAGGGGCAGAATCTGACCTGGGGCCTCCTGGGAAACCCCACTGCCATGTGCCCTGGCCTCCCTCCAACACCGCCGCCTCTCAGAAACCCCAGACACTAGGCCTGCCCCTGAAGATTTTATTTATTTATTTTTTGCCCCCTTCCATGTCAGCTCTGCAAACTCTGATAAAGAATGTGTGGGTGGCGGCCCAGGGACGTCTGTTGGGCATATCTAGACAGATTTTCCGGCCTGAGGAAGAGCGGCCCAGGCCCAGGTGCCCACTTCCGCCCCCAGAGGCCAAAACCCTTGAAGGGTCGGATCTCCTCCTGCTCCAAGCGGTTCCTGAAGATTCTCGGGCTGGGTTTTCCTCTTCTCTGCTTAAGGTTGTCTGGGCAATGGTCTCCCTTGAAACCCAAGGAGGACGTGTTGGGGGAGGGGGTGAGAGGTGGGAAGGAGGTTCTGGTGCAAGGGGCTTCTCCTTTCGCCACAGCCCTGTGCCCTATCCTCTTGCCTTCCCCAAGACGTTCTCTGGGAAAGCTTCTCCTCAATCTGGAAAACCCTTCTGTCCCTCCTCACCCAATTGCTTCCCTCCCCGGCTGGGTCCAGGCCTCAACCTTGTGAGCTGCAGGCTGGTACCCTCTGGCCAGATCCTTACGCCCGTCCACACAACTGCCCAGCGCCCTCAACCTGGGCAGTGCGGAGGAGGCAGCCAGGGACTAAGGCCACCCGTGGCCCTTCTCCCTCCAAGGCCAGCCTGACCACCACTCTGCAGACAATTTGATTTTGATTTTTTTGTTTTGTTTTATTTGGTTATTTTGTTTTGTTTTGTTTCTGTGCGCTATGGGGTGGGAGGAAGTATAAAGAAGTGTAAACAGGAAAGCCAGCCAGCCCTGGAGTTCCGAGTGCCCATATTTCATCGGCTTCCTCTCCACGCTTAACCCTTCCCTGGCTGGGAGAACGTACGCACTGGGGGGAGGGGGTGGAGACAGGGTGTGGGGGCATGATCTGAGTGGAAGCTTCTTTCCCAGCCTGGTTCCTTTATCCCTGGGGTCTGCATGCTGGGGCAGAAGCCAAGGATTCAGAGCAAGATTGAAAACAGACCGCTCTCCCAAACTCAATCCCTTCCACGGCAGTGAGGAGAAGGCTCTCCCCGCATGGGCTTTGCTGCTTGGGGACCAACTGGATCGACCAAGGAAGACAGAGCTAGGAAGAACCCCTCCCATGCTTTCGGGTCACTCTCTCCATTTTTTGGAGTTTCTAGAAGTAATCAGATTTCGAGGCTGGGATCTGCCCACAGCAGGATTTATCGATTGCTGCAGAGCTGTTACACATCCATATTAATTAACTCAGACACCAGCCTGGAAACTGAGCTGCTTGGGGAGGAGGAGGAGGGGAGAAATAGGGGCCCCTTAAGGAAAATGGACATTTCTCCCTAAGGGCCCCCAGGGCCCAGATTGGAGAGTCCTTCCCCACCAGAATCATGTGGCCTTCCCCAAGCTTGAAGTCACTGCACTTCTCAGCAGGGACGAGCGTGTTTTCCTCCCTACAGTGAGAATCCGCACACAGATATTCTCAGGGGTAGAATTAAACACCTCTCAGGCCTGACTCTTCCTTATCAGAGGTAGGTTGCCCCAGGCCTCCAGGGGATGGATCCTTTGGTGGATATTCCCAGCATGACTTTTCTAGAAGGGCTTAGCGCCTCCTCCCCCACCTTCCTTCCAACTTCCTCCAGGTAGACGCTTTTTAAGGTTTGGGGGCCGGTTTTGTTTTTAGTGTTTGGCGGTGGTGGTGGTAGGGATGGCCTTCCCCTTCCTCCTACTCCTTCCTCCAAAAAGTGATTAAAATCTGTTAAAGGATTTAATTAAGACAGTTAAATGAAAAGGAAGGAGGTGCAAATGAGTTGGGGGAAAAAAACCCACACCAAAGCTATTCTCAACGATTAAATCGCCATTTTAACAATATAATGGAGTTTGCATCCTGAAAGGGGAAATCAACGCTCATATCTCATCAATAATTCATAGAGTCCGGGATCACACAGAGGTCAGCAGACGGGGCCGGAGCGCCGGCCTGCTTGGGGCTCCGAGCCGCTGCCGCATACATTACGCACCACGGCCCCGCGCTGCCGCCACCTCCACGGCTCCGGGCCTGGGACGGGGCCTGCCCACGGGTTTAGGCTGATTTTTCCATTTTTCGTTCTTCCTTTTGGTGAATTTACTGAGACCCAGATTTCGGGCTCCCAGAGAAAGCAGGGGATTTAGGAGACTGGAGAGGATTGGACTTCAGAGCGATTGAGGACCTGTCGGACCCGGCACATCCCCACCTTTCCAAGTTTTAATCTCTTCTCCATCTTTTTTCTCCATTTCCCTGTTTTAGGCATCTTCTGTCCTGTCTCTTCTCTCCCCAAATTTCCATCTGGAGAGGAAGATGCACTCTGTAGCATCTTCTAGCTTCTCTTCCTGGGTGAAGGCTCCCGGGCTGCCCGGCCACACTCTGACCTTGCTCTCCGCGTGGATTCGGGCCCAGTCCATATAGCTGTGGTCCTGGTTTTGGCCTCTGAGCATTGAGGTCGTCTTTGATTGTAGCGATCCCTGACCTTGGAGCCCTGTGGTGTAGGGATGAACGTGCCTAGGGAGGAAAGGGACCTCGAACGAAGGCAGGCCCCAGCCCCGGTCTGGCTTGCCTGGTCGAGATGACCCAGGCTAGGTGGGAAGGGAAGGATTCAGCTTGGAAGGCAGCCACTGGGAGAAAACTGGAGGGAAGTGCCACATGTGGGGACATCTCCCTTTGGGGCTTGAGGGCGAGATGCAAGATAATCCCTCTACTTTGGAAATTCTGCAGGCTTGTTCCATTCTGTGTTTGTGTGTCTCTCTAATTTGCTCTCTTCTGCTTTCTGACTCACAACGGGTCTCTAGGGAAGGAGGAAGGAAACCTTTACTGTGAGAGGTGGGGTCCTGGGAGGGGATATTTGGGCGCAGGGGAAACAGAAAGAGCACAGGTCGCCCGCTGACCACCGCGCTGGTGGAGAAGCAGAGGCTGTAACGTCCCCGAGCTGCCAGTAGAGTCCGCCTTAGACCAAGTTCACAGCCAGGCTCGGGCCTTTGAGGCGCCAGCGAGCGGCTGTGCAAGGTGGCCCTGGGCCCGCTGGGTCTCTCATGGCCTGGACACTGAGCTCTCTTTCCAGCCCTTTGGGGACTGTGGCTCCCTCTGCTCTCAAGGAAACCTTGCTCCAAGCTCTCTCCACTCTTCACCCCAGAAACTCCCTTCTCCAGGTCAGCCGCCGCGTCTTACCGCAGCCTGTGTCCCCACGCGCCCCAGCAACCGCGTCCCACTCCGGGACAAGAATGGACAGGGTGGGTCATCCAAAGCCTTTCCGGGCACTCCACAGAAGAGACCGGTGAAAATGCGGGAAGTGGGGTGGAGGCTTTTTCTAAGGAGTTATTTAATAATCAAAAGACTCCTCTCGCCCAGATCTAAGGCCCTTATCGGAGGCTGGGGAGCGTGGTGAGTGGGGGAGGGGCACAGAAAGCGTTTTGTGCTTGGGCTTCTGCAGCCAGCGGTGCGGCAGAATGAGACCCTGGGCCGTGAGGCCAGTGTTATTGCCAGAGGGGTCGCAAAGTTGGAGGGTCAAAAGTTTACCGCGTGCGTGATCGGGCAGTGGCGTCTAGCGGCAGGACCGGGCTGGGCAAGGGGAGGAGGCTGTGTGAGTGGGGAGAGGAGAGAGGGAGCAAGGGGTGCTGGAGGTAAGGAAGGCGTGTGCTTGGGGAGTGGGGGAGTGAAGCTGGGGAGGAGAGGGAGATACCTGGGAAAGGAGAGACTGGGGTAGGGGAGAAACCCTTCTCCAAACCCCCGGAGCCGGTGGGGTGGGGAGCAGCACAAAAGAGCACTGGGGGCATGGTGAATCCTCGGCACAATTTTCTCTCCCAAAGATAACCTTTAAGTCACCATATAAAATTTAATTAAAACCTACCCAGCCGCACACATTAAAAAAAAAAATCCAATTACCCACACGTCCTTGCAGGACATTTGATGGGGCCAAAGAAGGCTTCCAAGGTGAAGGCCTGCTGCTCACCAATGTCAGCCCTACCCTGCTTCCCCCTAAAGGGGCCGAACAGCTGACCCACCCCCAACTCCCCCTTTGCCCCCAGGCAGTCCTGGTTCCTTCACAGGGATCCCTAGCCCCCAGGCTGGGTCTTGGCAGCTGGAGCCCCTGACTACGGACCAGGACTGGAGGGTTTCTGAACTCCCATTCCTCTTCCCAAATTGCTTGGGTTTAAGAAGTTGAATATTGAAAGCTGGCTGGCTTGCTAATTCTCATACTCTCTCCCAAACCTCCACTTGTGTGTTCATCTAGAATCCCTCTCTTCCTAGAGGAGGGAGGGGAAATGAGAAGGAAAACTACTGAATGGCCGCATAGAGATCTTTTTAACGTGTTGAAACAAGCGACCTGAAATGAACCTCCGAATCCATGCATTAGGCTCAGCTCATAAGTAAAATGTTTACGGGGACTCTGTAATTATAACACCAGGGCCTATGCCTGTTTTTGGTCTTTAAATGACGGTTTGTTGTGTTATGAAATGTCTTCCTCGTCTCTCCTAAGCATTGCGTATAGGAGGTGCGCTGTGGGGGTTTGTCCTGAGAGAAGAGAGAGAACCTGAGAGTTTTCATAAAGATGCCTTGAAATATGGTCGGAAGAGACAACAACTTAATGTCAAATTTCAAAACAGTTTGCCTCAGGGTTTGTCTAACCGATTGGGTGCGGGTCCCCATTTCTGCTCAGCCCTGGCACAAGTTTCTCTGGGGAGTCAGGCCAGGAAGGAATTCCTGAAGTCAAGAAGAGGTAGAGGTCAAAGCCTAAACTGGAGATTCTGCCTCTTGTTCCCCCTCTGTGTTTTCCTCCTTTCCAGGACAAAATGCTAGCAAATGTATGGTTCTGTGGACTAGCCTGGAGCCGCCGAAGAGCAGGACGGGGCGTCGGGATGGGGAAAGAGAGTCCTCCGCTGTCCCAGGCCAAGCCAGGTGTTTTGGGATGTTCTCTCCCACCTCCCTGTGCTAGGGGGGTACCTCCCTGCAGACACTCCCCTTAGACTTAAGCTGGTTGGAGGGGGAGTCACCTGACCTACCTCTGCTGGTCCCTTGGAGGCTGGAGAAATGGGAAAGTGTGTTGTTGTTGACAATCTACCAATTCTAGTCTTTGAGACACAAACCAAAGAAAATCTCTGAGTATTTTTAATGCCTCCTTACTTTGCTCCGGTACCTCCCTGTGGTGGTGATGGGGGTAGGTAAGAGAGTTACTGCATAGATGAGAAGTGGTTTTAAACAAAAAGGGGGGTATTGTTTTGTTTTTAAAGGGAAATTAAAGCCTCTGGAAGCCAAGTTCCTAGCTTTGACCAGCACAGTCCAGCTCCTCTCTCAGGATTCTCTGTCTTCCCCAAATGTGCTGGCCCATGGGCCAGATCTCAGCCCCAGGAGGTGGAGGCCGTCATTCCCAGGGTTCTGGAGCCTCCAAAGTTTGGGCAGAAAGGGGGATATCTCTGGTGTTGGGGGATGGAAGAAAGCAGATGGAGTCCGCACCAGGGTTGGCATATAGGCCCTCCTGATGCAGCCACTTAATAGGGAAAGGCAGGACAGACGGGCTCTGGCTGGGGCCTGTTCTCAGGGACCCAGATTCCTAAGGCCAATTTCTACTTCTCCAGGTGCCACCCTCCCTCACAGGCCCCAAAGGAAACCCCTGTAGAATCATGCTATCCTCTCCCACTTTGCCCTGGGAACCAGAACTGAAAAAAATAATAGGAGTGGTGGAATATCAAGGTGAAGGCGGCGCAGGCTGAGTCCCCTCCGAATGGGACTTTTTTGGGGTGGGGGTTGGGTGAAGGGGAGAGAAGGTTCTGGCAAAAAAAAAAAAAAAAGTAAAGCTGGAGAGGATGAGCTGTATCAAATTCCTGCTCCGTCATTTTTCTCCCAAGTAATGACCTGCACAAAATTCAATATGACCGAGCGAACTGCGCCAGCATATTATAGTAACTGCCTGCTCGTGGGGGAGGCCCGGAGAGGGGTGAACCGTAGGTCACGGCGTCTAAAAATTATTAAAATGTTCGAGAGCCTCGAGACGCGCCTTGCTGTTTAACAAAGACTGCCAAAGTATGAGATTAATACGAAAACTTGCGCTTCAGAAACAAAAACACATCAAAAAAAAAAAAAAAAAAGTCTTGTTCCGGCCTCCAAGGAGGCCCGGAGCTGCCGTGCCCGCAGCCGCGGTTCGGTTTTCCGGACACACAATAGTGGACAGGAGCGCGCTCCTCTGCGGCCGAGCGGCCCGAGGGCGGGTCTGCGGCCGGGAGGGCCCGGTGAGTACTCTTGCCCGCTCGCCCTCCGGGCCTTCCAGTCCTCCGGGGCCGCCTCTGGTGCGCGGGCCGACTGGGGGCTCGCCGCCTCGGCCCTTCGGTTTGGTTCCCTCCCTCGATCTGTGCGACAAAAGGTAGCCGATTCCGTGCGGGCTGGGCACGCCCGGGACAGCGACGGGGGCTGAGCAGTGAGAGGTCACTCTGGCAACCTGTGGCTGCCAGGGCGGGGGGGGGGGGGGGGGGGGGGGGGGGGGGGGGGGGGGGGGGGGGGGGGGGGGGGATGGCGGCCGGCGAGCCAGCGAACGAACAACCGACCGGGGAGTACAAGGGAGGTGGCTCGGGACGTGCGCGCAAAGCCCTTGCTTTTTCCTATTTTTATTATGGGTACTCCTGTTAGCATTCTTTTGAGGATGGAGGGGAGAGGCAGCCTCCGGTTTGGGTGAAATCCGTCTAGGGAGTGGCTGATAAACCTTGTCCTCCACCCATGGCGGCTGGGGTGGGGGTGCAGCGCCTCAATGGGATGGGCAGGTGGCGGCTCCCAGGGCGCAGAAGAGAAAATCTCTGCGCTCGGTCGCTAAGATAAGCCATACCCAGTCCCGCAGTGGCTCTGCCTCCCATACCTCTCTCTTGGGGTGCTCAGAGCACCTGGCCTGCATCCTTTGTGAAGTGTAGAGAACCAGAGAGGCCCGGTAGCCAGCCTAGCGGCCCTCCCCAAATTCCGAAAAAGCCGACTGTGTTGGACGGGTTTCAGAGGGCGATTGAGTTGAGAAAGACAGGAGGTATGGGGTGGGGGAGGGGCCTGGCCAGTTGGAATGGGCCTTAGAACCCCAAACTGGACTTTGATAAGACTTGGAAAGACCCCTGCTTGAGGCTGGGGGGGGGGCGCTGGGGGGAGTCCTACCCAAGCATTTGGAGTCTGTGGGCCCAGGGCCAGACTTTAGTAGTCTCCCTAGGTGCCCATATGGTGGGTCTATTGGACCCTCTCTTGGAAAAGGTAATTAAAGAGTGTGTGTGTCTCTGTGTGTGTGTGAGTGAGAGAGAGAGAGAGAGAGAGAGAGATTTTTTCACATATATGCAAGTCAGCCTTGCTGGGAGAGTGTGGTGTTAGAAATCAGGCCCGGAGTCTAAATTTGGCAATCTGGATTTAGGATAGAAAATCAGAGGGTCTCTGGACCTAGTTTCTGGCAAGGGGGAGCACTCCTCCTATCCACCTGCAAGGGCCGCAGAATTGGGTATGGGCAGAGACTTCTGGAATGTGGTGGTTAGAGGGTTGTTTTTTGTGTGTGTTGTCGTTGTATTTGTTAATGAAATTGATTCGATGATTCTGATTCTGACTTGCTCACTAGGGATGCAAGTTATTTCTCAGAGTGATGGGGAACTGGGCAAGGCAGAGGCTTTCTCGGTGCCAATTCCCCTAACGCTGTGATGGCTCTCAGCATTCAGTCTAGGACCCAGTTCCCTCCAGCTCAGTCCCCAGTCTCCCAGTTTAGTATAGTCAGCAGTTACTGGGGCTCAGGAAGTTCATTCAGAACCCCTAGGTTCCCCCCAGGTTTCTCAGGTCCCCATTTTGGTTGCACTGCCAGCGACCCTAGCAGGTGGCAGAATGAGCAAATTTAGACAGAGAGAGTCTGCCTGGGGCCGGGGAGGTGGGGGAAACGGGGTCCCTCGCACACTTAAGGGATAATCCCCCTTTTCTGGCCCCAGGAGGTTTGGGAGGCTGGGAGGGGCCGGAATATCATCTGGCTGCATCTTTTATGGTGCCTCACTGCCCTTCATTCGGAAATGAAACGCCTTTGATCTTTTTCTCAGGTTGTAAACGGAATTGCCCGTCATTAAATATCCGGGGCCCCATCTGTTTGGTCTCCCAGCATTTTTCTTTACAGCTGTTTCTCTCTTTTTTTACCATTGAATTTTTCCAAAAGGACTTTTATGACACCTCCTTCACACCCAGCCGCCTCTCCCTCCTCCCTTTGCTGAGAGGCGCCTTGGAAAATATCTAGATATTCGTTTGATGGCAAACTAAAGGCTGCGAGGGGCTCCGAGGAACCGATTGGGGTTTTGTTTATTTTTGAGGAAAAAAAAAAAGTAAAAGTCCTGGGGGGAGGGGAGGGGCGCGAGGGCACCCAGAAGGGCCTGATTCTGACTATACTTGCAGCCTCAGGATGACCCTACCTCCTTTTGTGCTTAGCTAATGTTTACATCTCATAATTCATGCGCCGCCCAGGGTTGCGCGGCGGCCTCGAGGTTCGCGTCCCTTTGCGGACCGGCTGTTTCAATTTCTCTCTGATAGAAGAGAAAGAGAGTTGAAAACCTTGTAATCCCCAGAATGGACCCGCAGTGCCTTTTCCTGCTCCCAGAGCTCAAAAGTAGAACAAAACGAAATAAAATCAAAGCACTGAAACCACACCCCAAACGAAGAAAGCGCGGAAAGTGGGAGAACTGGAAAATTTCTGGGCCAAGAAGATCTGTCTGTCTTCTGTATATACCCTGTAGATCCGAATTTGTGTAAGGAATTTTGTGGTCACAAATTCGTATCTAGGGGAATATGTAGTTGACATAAACACTCCGCTCATTTTTTTCCCGAAGAAAAAAAAATTTTTCTCCCAAATGAGGACCATCCGGTGATTGACCACACGAAGACTCCTTCCTTTTTCTTTCTTCTTTCTTTTCCTCCCTCATTGGTTAGAGACAGAGGAATCATCTACTCGAAATCTACCATGCCTGCCCCTGGAAGCTTGGTCCCTTTTCACTTCTCTTAATAGGTTAATATTGGTGGTGTTTTAATTTTATCCTCTCCCCCAAGCCCACTAATTCTCTATTCTGGGATTGGGGAGGCTTTAGTGACAATGTGGGGGGGGGAAGACTATTGTCGTCAGTGGGCGAAGGGACAGAAAATCGCTTTTCAAAGGGATGTTGAGGTTTCCTTTTCGTTTGGGATCAGAGCAAGATGCCCTAGATTTACGCAGTTACGAAGGGGTGTTTTCTGTGTGTGGGTCACCCCCAAGGCTCCTACCCCCGGCATCATAAGGATGTGAGATTTCTCTTCGCTGCAGAGGCAGCTGCATTAGCCGCAATTAGAACGTCTGCACACTGTGGTTAGCATTGCTCCGGTGGTTCTGGAATTAGCAAATTGCTATTCAGTGTGCTCTCAAAAGTTGCAAGATTTTTACTCCTGCGCGTGTTCAGAGTGGGAAACCAAGTCGTGTCTCCCCGCCTGGGCCGCGTCGAGCAAGGGGAGGAGGAGTGGATAGGAGAGGGGAACGGAAGGACTGACTGACACAACCAAACTAATAGCGCAGCTAAATGCGATTTGGAAGGCGAGGTCTCCCCGAATTAGTGCATGAATTTCCTATCGATCCGCCCGCGGTTCCATTCATCTCTGACAAGTCCCTCCGTGCACCCGCCTGCTTGCTCCCGACGCCTCCTCTCTCACTCCCTACCCCTCCCCGGGCGACTGCAGAGAAAAGCCCGGCGCTCCGTGCCTCTCGCCCCCAATGTGGGCTCCCCTCTCCAGGAGGAGCCCCCAGGCTGCCTTAACTCCCCACACAGACTCCTGGGCTCCTCGCCTTCTAGAGGGGGGGGGCTATGGAAGGCAGAACATGTGGGGCCGAGGTGAGGCAGGACAGAAGGGGCTGCACCGGGAACCCCAACTTCCGAGGGGATCCAGAATTGTTCTCTGCCCAGCGTCCCAACTGGCCCTCCGGCGGCAACCTGCCTTGTTCCCTCCACTTCTCTCTCTCCTTCTCTCTCTCTTTCTCCCAGTTCCCGGAGAGAGCTTGGCGAGGAGGCGGTCGCCCCGAAGGAGCCCTATGTAAATCCTGGTGTTGGGTGGGTGGGGAGGGGGAAAGAGAAGAAGGGGAAATAAACCTCTTTGGCTGGAGTAGGGTCCGGGTGAGCAGATTTCCTTATCCGGGAATCGCAGGCGGGGCGGCCATTGGCTCCGGGGATCACGTGGGCCCCTAACTTTGTTCACTTGACAGTAAGTAGGAGGGCTTTCGGAAACAGGAAAACGAGTCAGGGGTCGGAATAAATTTTAGTATATTTTGTGGGCAATTCCCAGAAATTAATGGCTATGAGTTCTTTTTTGATCAACTCAAACTATGTCGACCCCAAGTTCCCTCCGTGCGAGGAATATTCACAGAGCGATTACCTACCCAGCGAGCACTCGCCGGGGTACTACGCCGGCGGCCAGAGGCGAGAGAGCAGCTTCCAGCCGGAGGCGGGCTTCGGGCGGCGCGCGGCGTGCACCGTGCAGCGCTACGCGGCCTGCCGGGCCCCCGGGCCCCCGCCGCCTCCGC
>NC_043716.1:34878315-34892059 GCF_006229205.1 Suricata suricatta
GCCGCCTCCGCCGCCGCCCCCGCCGCCCCCTCCGCAGCCCGGGCTGTCCCCTCGGGCTCCTGCGCCGCCGCCTTCCGGGGCCCTCCTCCCGGAGCCCGGCCAGCGCTGCGAGGCGGTCAGCAGCAGCCCCCCGCCGCCTCCCTGCGCCCAGAACCCCCTGCACCCCAGCCCGTCCCACTCCGCGTGCAAAGAGCCCGTCGTCTACCCCTGGATGCGCAAAGTTCACGTGAGCACGGGTGAGTGCGTGGGCACCCCTTCCCCCTCCCACCCCCGGTGCTTTACACCGAAGGGATCTCGGAGGCATGGGGGGGGGGAGCTGGGGGAAGCCAATTGTCCCCGCTATAAACTCGCCATTGCCGGAGATTTACGGTCTCCTGTTTTCAGAGCCACATAATTACATCCCCCATAAATTTTTATGGCCTGGTGGGCCCCGCGCCTTTGAAGTCGGTTCCCCATCCTCGTTGCCATTCTCACCAGCGACTTTTTCGCCGGGGAGATGCAGTCTCAGTTAAGTTGGAAGTTGGGGAGGGGTGGGGGAGGTGGGGGAGGAGAAGGAGGAGGAGGTAATTTGTATTTGAGCGGAGAGTTGAGTCAACTCCCAGTATTTATTTTTTTCCTTTCTTTCCTCTAGCTTGGCTCTTTGGCTCGAGGAGTGGGCAAAAGTTTTTACTGGGGGCAGGCGCTGCTTGGAATCTGAGCACAGAGGGTGGGAACTAACAGAAGAAAGGTTTAGGGAAGCTCCCCTCCCTCTTTCACCCCTCATTTTCCCATCCCGGGCCCCAGGCCAAGGGGGCAGAGAGGAGCGGCTTAAAACCTTGCGGAGATTCCTCACTGCCCCCACCCCCCTCTCCAGACACCCAAACAACTACTAGAGACGACACAACCCTCCAAAACTTTGAGGTCTCTTTCTCTTCCGGGGGGGGGGGGGAACCGCTTTCTTTCCTTTTCGTCCCCACCCCCCTTCTGGAGGAAGGAGAGGTGGCGGGAGAGGGAGGGTAGGAGGGAGGGAGACACTGTGTTAGCTGGAAGAAAGGGCTCTCTCCCTCCTCCCTTTCGGGGCAATAAAACTTTCTCTTTCTCCCTCTCTCTGTGTGTGTCCAGTAAACCCCAATTACGCCGGCGGGGAGCCCAAGCGCTCTCGGACAGCCTACACTCGCCAGCAGGTCTTGGAGCTGGAGAAGGAATTTCACTACAACCGCTACCTGACGCGGCGCCGGAGGGTGGAGATCGCCCACGCGCTCTGCCTCTCTGAGCGCCAGATCAAGATCTGGTTCCAGAACCGGCGCATGAAGTGGAAAAAAGACCACAAGTTGCCCAACACCAAGATCCGCTCGGGTGGCACCGCAGGCGCAGCCGGAGGGCCCCCTGGCCGGCCCAACGGAGGCCCCCCCGCGCTCTAGTGCCCCCCCGCGCGGGTGCTGCGAACCTCGGGGCGGGGGTGGGGTGGGGCGGTGGGGGGGATGCGGGAGGGGACCCTGGGGCCTGGGTCCGCAAAAGCCTACCTGCCCTCCCCCCACTTTATCTATTTACACGAATAAATCCAGAGGAGGGGGAGGGGAAGCTTTATTTATAGAAATGACAATAGGGAGCGGGGCGAGGCCCCCCCAGAAGCAAGGTTCAAGTCTCTTGCTTTCTTCCTTAAAAAAAAAAAAAGAAGAAAAGAAGAAGAAGGAAGAAAGAAAAAAGACAGAAAGAGAAATAGGAGGAGGCTGCACTCCTCGTTTGCAGCTTTGGCGAAGATGGATCCACGTTTCATCTTTAATCACGCCAGGCCCAAGCCCATCTGTCTTGTTTACTCTGCCGAGGAGAGGACGGGCCTCGGTGGCGACCATTACCTCGACACCCGGCTAACAAATGAGGCCCGGCTCCGCCGCCGCCGCCTCTGCTGCTGCCGCTGCTGGAAGACAGCCTGGATTTTCTTTCTTTGTCCCCCATTCCTGACACCCAGCGAAAGCACCCTGTGACTGCCAGATAGCGCAGTGCTCTGGCCACGGTAACACACACACACACACACACACACACACACACACCCTCTTCCCCTCGGTGCCCCTCCATGGGCACACTGACTGCTCACCCTCTTCCACCAAGGGACGGGGCAGCAAAAAGGGGACACGCGGAGGTGGGAGGGGGTGGCCTTGGCACCGCAGGACCAGGCAGGGATATGGAGTCCAACAGAAAAGAGAGACCCGAGACCCGAGACCCGAGAGGGCCTCCATCTAGAAGGTCAAGCCGTTCCTGGCAGAGTGAGGGGCCAACTGAGTTCTGGGAGCTGGGCACAACCCTCTCGCCAATAGAGTTGTGCAGCAGGGCCTTCGCTCACGCTGCAAATGAATGTGAAACTAGCACACAAAATGTGGCCGGCCTCCCGGTCTGGGAGACGATTTTGCAGAGACCTCTCCCATAGTTTATCATTGTTTTGCATTGATGATGATGATTAATTATTATTATTATTATTATTATTATTATTATTATTATTATTATTTTGTCTTGTGCGTCTTCTCTCCTATTCTCTCTCTGACATTCCAAACCAGGTCCCTTCCTAGTTCTGGGGCTGCCTGAGTCTAGAACCCTTCGTTGGCGTGAAAATTTTGTGTCCTGTACAGAGTGACAATAGAAATAAATGTTTGGTTTGTGACCAGCTCGGCGTGTTTTTGTTGCAACCTTGTTGTAAAGATACAGGCAAATGCCACCCAGCGTATCTTTTAAGCATGTCAGTCCATTCGGCCTCACGTTATATGTGGTTGAGGGTTTTTTTTTTTTCCAAAAGGGTCCAAGGGGAATTTCTGTCTCCGAGGACTCCAATTTGTGGTAGCTGGTTTGTTTTCCTTTTGGGGTGGGTGTGTTTTGTTTGGGGCTTTTAATTTTTTCCCTCCAGTCCAAAAATGGATTGAAAGTACTGGGAGGGCTGACTCCAATCCCTAATGGGGGGGAAAATGTTTCATTGTAGGACACGAGAGGCTTAAGTATGGCAAAGCCTTTCATATCGTGATTTATTTGTCATAAGCAAATAAAATGCAGTTAAGCTGTCTCTTTCTAGACAGACGGCTCTTTGCTTATTAAGGTTCGGAGGGAGGATTTCTGCGAGGCCGGCCTCTTTCCTCCCGCCAAAGAAGGTATCGTTTTCCTCTGAGGTGTTTAAAGCTTTAATGAGTCTAATTTTTTGCACAGATGTTTCTGGGTGTTTGCAGGTTTTCAGAGTATTTTTATATTACAAAGGAGCTAGCCGGTGCCATAGCTCAAACTCTGACAAGCAAATAGATAATCAAGAAGACGAATGGCCTCTTTTGTGAAGCCCTGCTCCTGTATTAATTTTCATTTTCTTTCTCATAGAAAGTATCGAAAGTACGACCGGGGACCAAATAGCTTTCTGTCTCTGAGGTCCCAGTCACCCCTAGAATGGAGTGGGGGAAGGGGGTGGGGGTGCCGATGACCCTCAAGAGCTCTGTCGGGCTTGGGCCGCTTTGGGGCAGCACCCAAGAGAAGTGCTAAGGTTTGAGGGCTCCAGCCTTGGGGTCTCTGGACTCGTGGTGGCCCAGGATACAGCCACCCGCCTCCAAAAAGCTTGGGGCTCGAGAGAGCATATGCAATTAAAAGTCGTTTTTCAGTCCCATCTCCGTCCAGAAAATAAACATAGCTGATTCCACCAGCACAATTTTACTGTTATTTCTTTTGTATTCCTCCAGTTTGCAGCGCCCGGGGAGTCTGAGGCTGGGTAGGGCCTGGGACACACGGAGCGGGTGTCACAGCACGGGAAATGTTCCTTGGGGTCTCCTAAAAAAAAAAATCGCCGAGACCTGGAGGAGGGGAGCTTTGTTTTGGTCGAATCCGGTGTGATGTTTAACTGCCAGGGTTTGGGGCAGCCCTTCGCGGAGGGGGAAAATAGTTCTTAAAAAGCATATGCCCCCCCAGGAATGCCTCTATAGAACCAAATCAAAGCTGCTCCTCGGAAGGTATGAATAGAATAAAAAAAAGATTTCTATGGAGCTTAAAGTTCACAGCCATTCTGTGTAGACAAGAGCTAAGAAAAATGTGAGAATTATACAGAAAACCATTAATCACTTCTTTTCTTTAAATACGTATCCTCTCTCCTTTGTTATTATTCAACAGCAAATCTCCGCAGACCGGCTGTTGGGGGAAAAAAGTGTTAGCTGGCTCTCCCGGATCTTCGAGGGGGAAAAAATTTGGAACCATAAAGTTGAAAACTTTTTTCTCTCAGTTTGGAAGAAGCCCTTCGTCATGAATGGGAACCGCAGAATTCAGGCCAGAGGAGGCGAGAGGCGTAAAGGTAACAAAGCCCCCGCCTGGGCTGGCTTTTTTTTTTTTTTTTTTGATCGTTTTATGAGCTGTTTTTACAAAGGAAAGAAGAAAGTCTCTCGCCTCCTTCTTTTCCTTTATCAACTTTCTTCGGGTTTTTTTTTTTTTTTTATGGTGGATGCTTGGTCAGATTTGCTGCCTTTTATGATGACTGATGCTCGGGTCAGAGGGGGAGAGGGGCCTCACACCTGGAGAGTGTTTGAACTGCTTGGGACTGAGGTGTCAGGACCCCTGAAAAACCCAGAGAGGGTGGTTTGTGAGGCAGCTCAGAAGTGCTTTTCGGAGGGGGGGGGAGGTTCGGAAAATGCAGGCGACATGCACATGTGGCCCCTGCGTTCTGTGACTTCACTAGTCTACACTGGTGTCCCGTATGTCTGGTTACCGGTGAGATGTTGTCACTGCCGCCTCCTGGAAAAAATGGAATGCAGTTCTTGGATGGAATGCCCCGGGCTCGGAGCAGGGTATATAGGCAGATGTCTGTCTGTTGGTGGTGCTGCTTTTCCTTTCTTTCTTTTTGCGTCTAGCTTGGGATTCTGGACAAATATTTGCAACTCTGGAGCAGGAAACCGTTCTGTTTACAGGCGATGTTCGTTGATGCCGGATTCCTACTTTTCAACTCTGCCCCCCTCTTCTTCCTGGAGGCTCCGTGTTCAGTTTGGTTTCCTTTTGCTCTCTTGTTCTGGGGTCTCTGTTCCCCCTTCTGGGGCCCTGCTGCTAAGGATGAGGTAGCCAGTGGGCTCGGCCTCAGACCTGAATGTACTGGTTCTTTTACCCTGGGGCTCACTGACGGTTTGGAGGCAGGAGGCTGGCAGGAGAGAGAGTTCATGGAGAGGCCACGTTTTCTAGGCGATTAGCTCAGTATTAGAACCACAAAATGACCTCGGAAGCCCCTTGACCTCTCTGAGACTGGGCAGTGTGCTGGCTCCTGCCTCCTGTCCAGGAGGGAAAGTGCTACCTCCGTGGGGAGGGCTACTTTGGGCTGTTTCGTGGCCCACCTTCTTCATCTCCCTTTGGCTCCTAACCCCGTCTTTGTTAACTGGGAATTTCTGGATTGTGTTTCTGTTATTGTCCACTTGGGAGAAAAAGAGTATAACCATTTTAGCTCAGGGGTACGGTTCGGGGAAGGAAGTAAGGTGTTGATCTAGATCTCTCTGTAGCACTCCTTCTATAGGCCAGGGTCTAACACCCCCTACCCATGTCCAGCTCATCTCTTCTTTCCTGTTTCGCTTGGAGGGAGCGGAGGGAAGAGAGACAAAGGGAGGCAATATGACAGGTACACAGGGCTTCAGAGGGCGAAGGGGATAAACCCCTGGGCTCTGAAGAGAGGGAAGGCTCCCCCACTAGCAGTTCCTTGGAGGTCACTGCCTCTCAAGGTCTGATAGCCTAATCCACAGCTTCTGAACCCATTTTTCTGAAGTGTTTAGGGAACTATTCCTATAATCGCTTGTGCCCCCTTCCCCTCATCCCCTCTCCACCCCTGCCCTGTCTCACCCCAGCTACTCACACAGCCCATGGATACCTTACCACCAGAGAGGTATCAGTGCAAGCTGTTCTGACCATTTCCAAGGATAGTTCTACAACACCAACCAGAGTTCTAACAAATTTTAATTTTAAGAGATGGGTGGAGAGCTTACTAACAGGGAGTCTTTCCAAATCTGTATTCTACTTGATGTATCTTAAAATCCACACCAATAGCCATTTCTTTTTTAAAAGAGGAGATAGAGCCAGAGCCAGAGCCAGACAGACAGACAGACAGACAGACTGAGAATCCAGCTGGGGAGAGAGGAAATGTTCCTTCAGTTACAACTCGGAGAGACAGAACCTTGCTGGGTTGTGCGTGTGGGGTGTTGGTCTGCGTTTTGTAAATCGCCTCCTGTCACTTTGGGACTCTGTCTCAGGCAAGAAATAACTGGCATTGGTTGGCATTCTCTCCTTTGTCCCTGAGTGGCATGATGAATGCAGAGGCTGGAGGCCTGGGGCAGGAGAGGAAGTGGGTAGAAAGGTGAGCTGGGCTGCTCCTGGACTGGAAATGTTTGAGGCTCATGGGAGATGTGCACTCCTTGCTCATAAGGGCAGATAACCAATGGTGGGCCTTCTTATAGGCCCAGGTGGCAAAGATCTAGTCACCTGGGACTTTACAAGCTGCTCTCTGCAGAGGGAGGGGTCCATCAAAGAGAATGAAGGGGAAACAATGGGAGGGAAGGTTGGGGGTTCACTCAAGGGCTTCAGCTCCCTAGGTCAGAGCTTCCAGATTTCCCTTTTCTCTCACTTCTAGACCCCAGTCTTTTCAGGGCTGGGGAATTTCCCCAGCTAGATAGACTTACCTTCAACTTCTACCGTTCTGGTGGCCACGCCATTGCTCCTCATCTTTGCCCTCTCTTCCCTCAGGTCCCTGGGTCCTCTCCCTGCACCCTCCTACTTGCACTCACTGGGGCAGAGGGACTCCTCAGTCCTGCCAGATCCCGGGGAGGCCATCCCAGCGCCCGAGGTGGGTCTCCCTGGGAAGAGTGGCCGGCTGGGGAGGGGAGTCTGGTTGGAAAACGGAGTTGGGAAGTTTCCCAGTGTGAGTTGAGCGCTGACGGATTTGTGATCAGCCATAAAACCGGCGCGTTCAGATTCGTAAATCAATCTTGCTGCTCTCGCAGAATGAACGTTCGCTTTATCGGCAGCAAGAAAGAGCTCAGCTCGAGCTCAGGCGCTTGTTTATTTGAACATGGACATTCCCAGGATCCGATCAGAGTGTGGGCATTTTAACAGAACCTGCCCGCGTGTCTTCGTGTCATTTTGCTGTTTCTTTTTCTTGTCCTTAAAGACAGTTTTTCACGTTTTCAGAGATTGTGGTTTTCCCATGCTCCTGGATGTTGCATTCAATCTCTCTCTTCTCTCTCTCTCTCTCTCTCATTTTTTCTATCAGACTTTAGTGGACTGTTTTTCTACGGGGGACTGTTTTTAATGGATTTGTGGCCAGGACCTTGCAAGGAGTTGGCCTGGCTGGAACCAGGCACAGGGCCCACATCAGGAGCCGGCTGAATTAAATCCCAGTCTGTGTTTTGTATCTGGACAATCAAAGCCGACCACCCGACCACCCCCCTACGGAGTCAGGGCCCCGCCGGCGCCCCACCCGTGCGTCGTTGAGCCGGAGGCTGGGGCCGTGGGGCCGCCGCAGCCGCTGTGGCTGAAACTTACTAGGGGCCGCCTCAGGAGGGGTGGCTGTCTCTTTCGGGGTGGTTAAGGCATGTGGGTCCTCAGCCTCCTCCCTATTGAGTTGTTTTTGGGTCAGACCTCTCCAAACAAACCAGTGGCAGCCCGGCGCCCCTGTGCTCCTGCCCTAAGCGGCATTTATTCTCTCCTGCCTTCTCCGCCGGCTGGCCCGGTGGAGGCCAGGCTCTCTCTTGCTGCTGAAGATAAGGCTGGGAATGTGCCGAGAGGGGCTCCTTCAGGAATGTCTTTTCTGCTCCCCTTTGCACCCTCCCACCCCACGCAATGGCCCAGGGCTCCGATTCAGGTTGTTACTGGTCTGCTTCATAAGTGAAGGGTTGGGGGATATTTTTTTTTTTTTTTTGGTTTTTGGTTTGTTTACATCTGAGATGAAGGGGTGTGTGTCCCTTTCCTTCTCTAGGCCTAGGGAATGGATTTCTCCTATCATCCCTGTGTTTAACCCTTTAATATGCCACCCCCTCCCTCTTTCCCCATCGATCAGTCTCCATTGTCTGCTGATTGGGAGCTCAGGGTACTAACACCTGGGGAATAGCGACCCCGGGGTTGCCAGGCCAACTTCAAAGCCTCTTCTTTCTTCCATTTCCTTCCCCTCTAGTTCAAATCTTCACTGGTGTGTTGGGTGTGGAGGGGGTCCTGGGACGGTGTGTGACATAAGTAGACAGACACTGAGTGTCCACGTCTTTTGTGTAGAAACCTTAGTCTGAGTCTTTGTGTCTAGAGCATACTCTCAGTGGTCAGTAGAATTTGATTCCTTGTGGTGGTAATAACACCAAGGGGGGAAAAGCCCCCCTTGCGGTTATCCTCAGCTCTGGGAACTCCAGAGTCATCTTCATCCTGTCCCCTTTCTGCCAAAGATCAGAAAGAGCCTGAAAGCCAGAAGCCCCATTCTCTATGCCTGTGTAACAGTGGACTTGTGGGAAGTGCTTCTTTTGAAGCTGGTTCCTTTAGAAATTTTGTTGCTTTTTTAGGAAAAGGGGAGTGGGTCCCACTAAAAATAAATAAATATCCTAGGAGTGAGGGAGAGAATGGAGTTGGGGGGAATCTTAATCTTTAAGGATGTAGAGAGAAAGAAGGCTTGGAGCAGGGCTCCGAGCCCACCCCACCCCCACCCCCCAGACGCCCCTGCAGACTATTTCTGCACTTCCACAAACTAAGCAGAAGCAGGAGGAGAAGGGAGAGAGGAGAGGTGGGCTGTGGGTAAGTGTGTGTCTGGGGAGGGGGGAGGTTAGGGAGCCTTAGGTAGAGTAGGTATAGATGCGAATGTGGGAGACAAGGAGAACTCGCTACTCTTCCATTGGTGGGTTGTGGGGAACCTATTTTGCAGGAAAATTTCTCCTCCTGAAGGGGAAGGTCATAGTGGTCCTTTGAGCCTGAAATCGAAAGACCCCCTTCCCCCTCCTGGTCACGTGATTCATTAAATAATTAATGCCGAGGTTGCAGAATAGATATGTATTCGTCAGGAAAATCGCAGGCTCGGTCTCCCTGTTTCTGACGTGCAATTCAACTGTCCTTTGAAAAACAAGCCTGTACCCCGAGAAAAAAAAGAGAGAGGGGGAGAGAGAGAGGGAGAGAGAGAGAAAAAGAGAGGGAGGCAGCAATAAAACAGCCCCGCAGCCGGAGCCACACCGCGGGCTGGGGTATTGTAAGTAGAAGGGATTTCTCACTACCTACCGCGTCTTATATGTCCATGTAAATTTATTGTTTGTTATTAATGTTATTGTCGTAAAATGTGACAAATAGCCATCTTCATTTCCTGCCATTTCTCTTCACACGGTGCTCTGTGTGTTTATACCCATTGAGGCATTGCATAGAGAATTTAAGAATATTCCTCTTCTGTCTCTCTCTCTCTCTCTCCCTCTCTCTCTCTCTCTCTCTCTCTCCTCCAACCTTTTTCTTGATTTATAGCAATATGGGTGTCAGCTTCTCGGCCGGCATGCCAGCCATTGTGTGTGTGTGTGTGTGTGTGTGTGTGTGTGTGCGTGCGTGTGTGTGTGTGTGCGCGTGCGTGCGTCTGTGTGTGTTTGTGAGCGAGTTGTGTTGTTTATGGCCATGTCTTCGATAAATCATTTCTCACAGAAAATGATGTGGAAGCTGGGCTGTTTCTGCGGCCGGGAGAGGCTCGCTCTCCGAGCCACTTCCTCCCTCTCTGCTCTGCTCCCAGGAGTTGGTTATTTCAGACGATTTACAGTAATATATCAGCAGTTAATATGAAAGCTCTATAGCTGGAGGTCTTAAATTACAGCATCTGTGATTATCAATTAAGGCGAGATTTGTATAAATTTGGTAAACCAGAAATGCCTCATTGGCATATAAACCCAGTCAAAGACCACGACCTAATATAAAAATTATATTTGCAAGCCTGATAGAGCCAACATTCCTGAAGCAGCAGACAGAAATTCATTTTTCAGTGGTTCCCCTCCAGGAGTTTGGCTGCTCCGTCTCCAGCCTAGGGTAAAGGACCCAACTCTGAAGGCAGAAGGAGCCTGGAGGCAAGAGGGGTTGGAGGTGGAGGAAGAAATTACTGGAGTTGAAGGCAAAGATTTTGGCAATCAGTGGGGACCAAATTGAAGCCCTCTGCACTTGGAAAGGGCTAGAAGGATTCAGTTACAGTGCTGAATCGTCATTTATAGGATTGATGTGTATGGCAAGATATCCAGGGCAAAGAAGGAGCTATCCAAATTGGGGAGACACTGGAGGCGGATGGTGAAGGGCAGGGAGAGAAGCTGGAAGCCTTGGCTCCGTACCCTCCTGGCTAACAAAACAAGGAAGTGAATTCACACCCCAGTAGCCTTCCTTCGACATCCTGAAACAAAGAAAGTTTCCTCAGCAGTGAGGGACTATGTGTGTTTGGGGCTAAAGCAGGGAGAAGTTCTCCAAGTTTTTCTAGAAAAGAAATGTTCCAGGAATCAAGTGGTCCCAGAAAGTTGGTGAGTGTCCCAAGACACGGGGTGTGTTCCCCTGGCTAAGTCCCCCCCTCCCCTGTCGGAAGAGGGAGCAAATTGGGTTTACAAATCGGGAGGAGGAGGAGAGCTGGTAACTTTCTCCTCAGGTTTCATATGGGGGTGTCAGTCCCTTCCCACTAGGGAAGAGCCTGATGGGCAAGAGCAAAGCCAGAAATAGCTTCTGGGAGGCATCCTACCCTGCACCCCAAAGTTGTGATGGATGAGGAGCAGAGGGTCAGGACCTTTGCCAAGTCTGGTCGGGGCTGCTGGCTTTTCCTTTTCTGGCTGGAGCCAGGCCAGTTGGCTTTATAGCCACTATTATCTGTGATATTTAACTCTGTCTGCTAGTGTAAACCTTTGAGCAAAAAAAATTAGAGGGACGCCGGACCCAGGTGTTAATTATTGATGGCATCAGCCGCGTGGCGTGCCGGCTTAGGCCCCAGTCTTGGGACACCCAGGAACTTGGTCCCATGTTCTACTCCAAGTGGTGCGGAGCCCTGTCCTTGTGAATAGAAAGATCTGTGGGTGCGTGGGGGAGCAAGCCTCCCAAATTAGGAGTCTGGGTTGAAAAGGGTTTAGGGTAAAAGAGAGATCAAGACCCTAGGCTGGGATGGGTAGGGGGTGTTATCTGGTCTGGATAAAAGGAACTGGTGAAAATCTGGATTCAGGGGTAGCTGTTGACAGCACTGGAGATTGTGGGGGAGGAGGGGAAGGGCTGGGGAGACAGACTTGAGGGACAGAGGCTCTGAGCCGTCAGGCCTCCCGCTTTGCTTTCAGTGTTGGAGAATCCTACACTCGCTGGCTCCCTCAGTGTGAGAGGCAAGTAAGTCTTTCTTCTTCACCGGGAAGTTGCAGAGCGGGTGTAAATGTGGAGAGGGTGAGTTCAACCCCAAATCAGTCGTCTAGAATTTAGGCCAAAGTCTTGGAATCCCTGAGAAGGGAGAAGCTTTACCTCTTCCTTGGAGAGGAGGAGGGACATGAGGAAGGAGGAAGAGGGTAGACTTGTGTTTTATTAGGTTCTGAATTCGGCCCGTTTTGGAGGATGGGGAACAAAAGGGGAAGGCAAAAGGATTTGCTCTTTGGGACAGGTACAGCTGGGTGGGGGGAGCTGGGAGCCAGCCCTACAGGCCTCTACCCCGTGATACCAACTGTCCTTCCTTCTCTGTCCCTCCTCCTGCTGACTTTGCCTTTGACATGGAGGTCTGATCCTCCCCTCTTTTCCTCTCCATTCTCTCAGCCCCCTTCAGGTCTTTGTCTCTTCTGGCCCTGGGGATACCCCCTCCCCTTCCCTTTCCCCAACTCACACTCAGAGCCTTCCCCCAGGAGACAAAAGCAGGGAGGTCTTCCCTCTCCACCATTATCTTTAAGCTGCTTTCTCCTTGCTGAATCTCTCCACGTGAGGCCCAGGCATATAGGCCTACCCCCCCACAACCAGTAAGTTTGGAATGACTTCATTGTTGTTGAAATACACACACACACACACACACACACACACACGCACGCATGCACACACGGTTTATTTAGCCACAAAGTATCCTGCCTCTTACCAGTTCTGAGCGTGTGCACACACACACAAACACACACACACACACAGAGCACACACACATCACACACCCCATTTGCTTTTGTGCTGTTCAGGGGATGGAGTAGAACGAATTTGGTGGCAGGGGTTTTCAGAAAGCTCTGTCTCCATCTTCTTTCCCAACTCCACTGGTGTCCACTTTCTCTAGTAATTATAGTGTTTATCCCCATGCCGTCAAGAAGTCGTGCTCGCCAATGCTTTAGGAAGCAGAGGAATGAATAAAAAGATGAGGAGAGAGAGGATGAAGGAAAAAGAGGGGCCCAGAGAGAGAAGCAGCAGTAGGATCCCTTTATGAGAGGGGAAGTTAAGGCAGAACCCAAGGAGAGGATGACGGGGAGGGTAAAGACAAAGGACAGTCTGAGGGGCAGAGAGGCCTTGTCCTGGGACAAGGAACTTCACAACTTGGATGGGCACACACACACACACACACACACACACACACACACACACAGTTAAGTGACAAGGAGGGAACTGGAAAGGAAACTACCCCCTTACCCCCTTTTCTATAAAAGAGAATATCTCTTTGATGGAAGGTTGTATTTAACCTGCAGATGAAAAGGCCCTGAGGCCAGGAGCTCCACACCACCCCCAAGGAGAGGCGCTGCCTAGTAAGTGAGCCCAGCAGTGATTTCTGAGCTACAAAGTCTTTCACGGGGCTCAGTCCAAACTCGCTGAAGACAGAGAGGCAGAGTATGAGAAGATAAAGAGGCCACGAGAAAGGGACAGAGACCACAGAGATGGTTAGAAAGGGTGCAGAGAGGGAGACAGACATGGAGAAAGAGCCCAACCCTCTCAGGCACAGAGAGAGAGGAGGGCCACAGGGGTCTGGAAACTCTTCCAGACTCAGTGCTTTCTTTACGGGCAGCTGCCCAAAGCTGGGGCCGTCCCAGAAGCAACTGCCTCACGAGTAGGCCCTCGGGGGTGCTAAATCAGGTGTGAGGCAGCTGGGACAGGAACTGAAGTGTCTGGGAATGGCCAAGACTGCCTTAGCACTTCAGTCTCCTCTTCCACAGCCCCCGTCAGTAACTTAACGGCTGGAATCTCCCAAAACAGGGGGTGCTGGGCAGGGGCAGGCTGTGTGCTTGGGTCAGGCTCTCACACCTGGGCCCTGGAATCCTTCCTCGGGCCTTTTTTTCCCCTTGGCGGGCTTGGTCTCTCCTTTAGGGACCGGGAGAAGAAGTTGATCAGCGGGCCGTCTAAGAACTTTCCCTTTCACCTCCAATCCACTTTTCTCCCTGGAACCCCCAGCCTGGGCTAACGGATGCGACCCTTACTAACCATCCTCCCTCCCCCACCTTTCAGGCAAGAAAAGGAAAAAAAGGGAAAACAAGTTCCTACCCCCCTAAGCAGCCTTAGAAAACGCCAGGGAATCTGGAAAATGCAAAGCGTCTCGCCTCTCTCGCACCAGTCCCTTTCCCCCCGCCTCGCCACCGCGCTCTCTCTCCACGGCGCACCCCCACCCCCACCCTCCTGTCCCGTCCTGCCCAGAAGTCTCTCTCTTCCCCTCCCTACTCCGCTGGGCCGGACATATGGAACCCATTTCGCTGGTGACATTGAAGAGCCGCCCGTGCGCCCGCCTTCCGCCATGGCGCCCCCGGCGCTCCCCGTGCCTCGCCGTGCCCCCTGTCACTCGCGGCTCCTCTCGCCCGGCAGCTCGGCCCGCTCTCGCGGCCCCGACCCGGCTCGG
>NC_043716.1:34892159-34904646 GCF_006229205.1 Suricata suricatta
GTTGGTCGAGGCCCCAGCCTCTAGGTCTCTCTCCTGGGTCGGGAAGGAGGCTGGAGCCGAATCGTGGAAGACAAAGATATGAGCACCTTAAAGAGGCGGGTGGGTGCTGGAGTAGAGGGATCCGGGTGTGCAGGGCAGTGTGGAGGAATGCGGGCCGCGGGTGCGTGGCCCAGAGCCGGGTTAGGGGATGGAGGAGCTCTCTGGCTCAGGAAAGGAATGTTGGAGGCTGGGGAGGGTTTTCCAGGGGAGTTGGAAGTGTGGGTTGTGGAAGAACTGTGGGGGCATCCCCTGGAGTTGGGGGGACAGCTGGGCGCTGCTCCCACAGTCCAGCTGACATCATGGTGAGCCTTTTAGCACCTGGCGGGTCATTTGAAGCTGGAACTACAAGGGGTTGCGGTGAGGCCGGGTGTTAAACTGAGAAGGTAGGAGAGAGGGTGATTTATGGCTTCGGAGAAGCTATGTTTACTCCCGGACTGCTCTGGAAACCAAAAACCAAACAGCAGAGGCGGGAGGAGCCTGTCTCCTCGAAGTGGGAGGCGATGCCAGGTTCATTCGCTGGGATTTATTTTCCCAGATGTGGGGAGATGGTGGGAACCATCCCTCTGCAGGCGCAAGATGTTGTGGCTCTGTGTGAAGCATAAGGAGAGTGTGCAAGCGTGCACACGTGGAGGTGTGTTTGTGTATTGTTCGAGAGCGTCCGCACACTGGGGCACACGTGCGCACGGGCTGGGGTCTGTGGGGGTACAGCATCGCTTTGTGAGTGGGCGCACAGGGAGCTGGGAGGGAGGCTCAGTGTTCTCTGGTCCTGGGACTCTGTGATGTGGTAGCTCTGTACTCGCTGGGCTGCCCGGTGCCCTCACGGTGCTCCCTGGTGCCCTCACTGTGCTCCCGCGCACCACCAGCCTGTGCTTTCTTTCCTCCCACAACCACATGCAGCACAGTCCACTTGGCCTGGTCCATGGCCCCTCTGAGCCATCTGCCCACGCTGCCTGATCTTCACTTTGAACCTTTAACTTTGCTATGGGAGACTAAGGAATTAGCATGGGTGCGTGGAGAGGGGAGTGGGGAGAGGAGAAAAGGGCCTGAGGTGGTAGCCGAGATCAGTGCTTCAACACTGGGCTTGGGGTCCACCATTTCTTCTCCAATTTTCCCGAAGTCTCTGCTTGGGAAGGGACAAGTGAGCACAAAGGGGAACAGAGCAAAGGCGCCATGCAGGATGCTGGGGGTGGGGAGAGAAATATTTTGACCCCAGATAGTTATTTCCTCAGGCCAACTGGTGGCTCTTGCATTTCTTTCTAGAAGCCTGGCTTTGCCTGGAAATTGTTTTGCATTAAATTTTCTCAGCCGCAGAATTATCTTTCCTCGCCTCCAGCTAAACTTGCATTTTTCCACCAGACACTTGGGCCCCGCACCAATGAAATCTGAGAGGAAGCGGCTGGGCCCTAAGTGGCCGTAATTTAATTGATTTTATCATAAATCATCAACTTGATGAAGAACCCGAGGTTTCAGTGAAGTAAATTGATATTAATGGGAGTTTCTTGAAATGCAAACTCGCTGCATTGTTTGGGGATCTCGAGCTGGGGAGGTGGATTTCATGTGTCCCAGGAGCAGAGAGCCCATATTAGGGGGTTAGAGGCATTAGGAGGTAGGGAAAACAAGCTGTGAGGGGCAGCTTCTAGCTGGACCCGTTTCTGTGGGGGAGCATGGCGAAGAATGGAACTTTGTTGGGGAGGGAGCAGAATCTGACTCTGAACCCTGCTGGTCATCTTGGGAATGCTGGTCTCCAACTGTGGGGTGGGGGGGGAGGCAGTTGGGAAGGCTGGTAGGTGTGTGGGCAGAGTTGGGGGTCGGGTGAGAAAGCCAGACTGGTACAATGGGTGCATTGACTCCTGGTTAAAAATTGCCAGGTCAAAGCCTTCCCCTTCTAATTATACAAATTAATTATTTACTGCCCAAGTTGCTGTGTCCAAAAATAGCACTTTTGATTTGGCAATGAAGGTAGAAAACCATGCCCCCTCCACACACACACAACACATACACAAAAGCGGTTAAAACCGTGCACCAGCCTCTGTGGGGGCAAGGACAACCAGGAGTGGGGAGTGGGTCTCTCAGCCGAGGGGTGCACACATTTAAATTCCAAGAAGACATATTCTGCTTTTGCGGGAGACGGAGCCCATTATTGTCTGAACTCAGTTTATTACTGTGCGTTATCAATTCACGTATACATCAGCACACAGAGAACCACAAGCTGTCAGTCCAAGAAGAGACCTTAGAGATCATTTGAGCCCAACCCCTCCCCTCCACACACGCTCTCTAACTTTACAGAGGGGACAATGAGGCCCACGCCTAGGCCAAATTTTACACAGATCACTTCCTGGCTCTGAGCCTCGGTTTCCCTGTCTGTAACAGTAACAGGGGTAGGATGGGACAGTGTCTGAGTTCTCCCTAGGTCTGACCTTGGGTAACTCTCCAGTGCTTGGGGTTCAGAGAGCATCTGGGTATAGTAATTACTGCTTGCTTATTTGCAAGATACAGGGAGTTTGTGTAACAGAGCATGTTACTCTGACTGGCTCTGGGAAATCTATTAGAATCTGGACCATTCCTCCTCTTGAAGGTATCTTTATTCTCAGCAGAGAAGCCCAAGCTGAGAGCAGTAGAGGCAGAAGGCAGTGGAGAGGGGCTGGCTAGCTGGGTTGGACTGGGATTAGCATTTGGGGTGGGGGGCATAAGGAAGGGAAGGGCTCCCCTCACAGAGCAAGGCATTTTTCTTGCTAGGCACCGGGCTGAGACTAGAGCTGTTCAAATTTCAGCTTTTGAAATTCTTCCTACTCCAGCCCAAGGACTGGATATGGTTTCAGAATTTAGGTTCTGTACTGGTAGGCCACTGCCTGTCCCCCAGCCTCACCATGACCCCAGGGCCTTTGAGCCCTCTTTTTTTGGGAGAGGACACACACAGGGTGCCACAGACCTGTATCAGCTCTTCTCCCAGGGCAGCCAAGTCAGAAGGCTTATGAGGTGGATGGCCCCCTGCCTCATTCTTGCTCTTGTTTTCATCCCTTTTCCCAACTGGAAGGAGATAGCAGCATTCAAAAGAGGAGGGGGCCTCTCAGAAGTTACATAGCTGTACGAGGGAGATTTCTTGTAGGGTCAGGGATATGGGAGGCCAGCAGGGGACCAGAGGTTCCCAGACTGCTTTGGGAAGTGTGATCAGGTACATGAGCTCTGGTGGAATGAGAAGAGATGCGCAGAACTTCATCTTTGGGCTTCTGGAAATCAGAGTCTCTGTTCTGTGGGGGGTGGGGGTGGTGGAAACCCAAAGGGCTGGCAGGTCCAGACTCTGGCCCTATCCCATTCTGACTCCAGGGTTTTATATTTGGAGGCAATTGGGAAGGCCTTCCGCTGATTGGTCATTAATCCAGTGAGTTATTGTCTGCTAAACAGAGGTCACTGGGAGAGAGACATCCAATCTGTCAGGAGAGACCTGCGCAGTCGCTGGCAGCAGGCTGGGCCCCTGTCCCTCTCTTGCCTGACTCTCTCTCACTTCCCCAGCAACCCACCTCCTCCCCGAGCCATCCATCCGAGATTCGCCCTTCTCCTTCTTGCCTTCGCCGGTCTGCCCACCTTTGTCTCCTCATCAGCCAGCGTTGGGGGTTGCCAGGCCGGGACTGAGCATCCAGATGCGGCCTGGACCCCGGATTCAGAACGGGTTCGTGCGTCCCTGGGGTGCCCGCCTGCCCCTGACTCCAGCCTCGGCCCAGCGGTAGCCCCATCCGCTCAGTAGTCAGGGCATTCAGGCGGCCTCCGTGGTCACCAAGACACTCTGCGAACCCTCGTGGCTGCCCTGCCTTTCCCTGCGTCCTTCTCGTGCCCCTACACTTTCTCGGGGTGGGGAGGACAGAGCCTGCCTTTTTCTTCTTTGATGCGTAGCAGCCACTCTGCTCCTTTCGATCCCGCTTCCGCTGAGCTGGGTCTACACTGGCCTCCACGGAAACACCAAATCTTCTTCTTCTTCCCGTTTCCCCTTTGTTTCCTCCCCGCAAGGACATCTTAGAGAAGTGGGGGTTGGGAATTCACATACCAAGAACCATCTTCATTAGCCGTTTAATTTTACAACCGCCAGCTTTGAAATTTTTATTAATATTCAAGAAGAGATGGACACACCGGTGCGCGCGTGTGAACTTCACACGAGTCCGCAGCGGCCACAAAGTTGGGCATCGAAGAGTGTGGGGCCTGGAGCCCAGACAGGACTGGGAAGAAACAGGTCTTGAATCGCCTGGCTCCCCGATCCCGGGTCCCACTTCTCAGTGAGCCTGTGGGTTGGTTGGGCTGGGGGCCAGATCCTTGGGCACCCCAAAGCTGAAACCAGAAATCGATTCTAAAGGAGCCAGCCATTTTGTCCTTATTGAGAGGAGAATTTTCGTTTGCTCTTTAATGGATTTTATTTGGGGGGAGGGTGAAGAGACAGGATCCCTCCACGGCCTGGGAGGGTGGGCCGCCGGGAATGACTCAAAGAGGTTTAAAGTGCTCCTTGTCCCCTGATATGGAGTAGGGATTAGGAGTGGGGAAGGGGAGTGCTGTGGTGAGTGGAAGAGGAAAATGTGCCCATGAAGGAGGCTATTCTTTCTAATGTTTACCTTTATTATTAATTTCTGCCTTTGTTTGATTATCCTAAAATCTGTCTTAATTTTTTCTCAGTTTTTTCCTTTTCAATTTCTCCCTCTCTCTCTCTCTCTCTCTCTCTCTCTCTCTCTCTCACACACACACACACACGCATGCACACGGTAAGTTGCTCAAGTTTTCCTCCTGGGGTCCAGGAAGGAAATGTTCTCTCCTCTCTCTAGTCTGCCCCTAAATCACGACTGCATAGTCAGGAGTGAGAAACTCCTCAGCCCTGTCTTTTTCCAGACCCCAGTCTTCCCTCGCACCCCCCTCTGAGGTCTCCTGCTCCGAGTCCCCTGGCCCAGCTCCTCACCGCCCTGCCTTTGCCCCCTGAAGTTTGAAAGGTCCCCAGCCTGCACCAACTCCTTGACTGAAATGGTGGCCCTCCAGGCTGTCTCCTCTACCATCCGCCTCCCACCGTCCCGCCCCATCAGGGGCAACGGGCCAGCCAGAAATCTCTAAGAAAGGAAAGGGGGGGGGAAGCAAGGAAGGAAGAAACCAAATTGGGATTTAATTGCCTCCCAAGCATTTCAATGGGCTCTGTTCTCCAGGAGTCATAAGAACCCCCACCTCCTCTCCTACCCCCCTTGGGGGTGCATGTCCTCTGAAAGTTTTCTCCAGGTTAGCTTTCTCCATCCCCAGTCCTCTCTCTCACCCCCACCCCACCGTACGCCAGTTCCTTGTGTCACCAGAAGGGACCACAGGGAGTTGAGGAGGTTCTGGGAGGGGAGGGGTCCACTGCCGTCTTTGGAAATCGCCTGTACCCTCCCTCAGCTCAGCTCCAGGCCGGACCAGCCCCAGCCCTGTCTCACAGGCCCGCCGCTGGCTGGGTGCCCTCTAGGCTCGCTTTATTCCTTGAGGCAAAGTTGAGGCTCTCCTCTTCTCTCAATTTTGCAATGACCTTGTCTAGCCAGTGGTAGCGACAGCTAAGAGAGCTGGAGGGACTGAGGTCCACTTCTGACTTTTAATTTTGGGGGGTAAGAGAAAAGACCCAAAGGTGCTGGCTCCCTTAAGCCTCTGGACGCCTCCCTGGGCTGAGTCCCCAACCCACCAGGCCCAAAGCTACATAGGAACCAACACTGTAGGCCCCTAACCAGGGGCTAGAAATCTCAGGAGAGGCTCCGTGCAGCCACGTACTCAGGCAGCCCTCATGGCCCTCTTTGAGGGTCCTGGCTTGAACCGGAGCATTGGTTCTGGCTTGAGCCTTTTCTTTTCTTGATACCACTGATAGACAGAAAAATGGCTCCGACCCTTCATCCTCACCCCTCCCCTTTCCTTCAGCCACCAGCTCTCTAGGCAGGTGGTAGTAGGGTCCTTGGGACATCACAGTGGGAGGTTCTGCGTGTGCTTCTTATTGCTGGAGGCCACGGGTTCCACCCACCCACCCTCTGTTTAGCAAGGCCCCCCAAAACTGGCTGCTCCCGCCCATGAAAACTGACTTAGCAGGCTGGGAAGAGGTAGAAGCTGGACGGGGCCATGGGAAGGTAGGACCCTTTCTCAGCCCAAAGCAGAGCTTGCGAGTGGGGAGCAGTGGGATGTGAGGGGAGCTTTGCCAGACGCAAGCCACCCTCTCTCCGAGGGGAGACAATAGCTGGAACCATCTCTCACCTTTGTTCTCAGTCCCATCTCCTCTGGTGCATCCAGATGGGAGCAAGCAGAAGCCAAGCATTCTAACCAGGAGGTCACAGGGTTGTGGCTGGGCTCTGTCTACTCCAAGTGAAGAGAACAAGTTTTCCAAGCTGCCTTTGTAGAGAAGAGAGACTCTCTGCCTTCTATTTTATCCCCTAAAGTCCCGACTGACTCAGCAGTGAGCCAGAGCTGCAGACACTCTTGCTTTGGGGAATGTCCTGGTCCTCTTTTTTGTCTCTTTCCTCCAGCGGGAATGGCTCTCCCCACCCCCGCCCCAAATCTGCAGACACCTACATTCTTGGCTCCTGTCTCCCTCCTACAGGCCTCCTTGCCTTTTCCTGCCCTTCTCACACACACCCTAAGAAAAGTTTAGCTTTTGTAGTCTTCTGCATTTGTGCCAGGAGTCATAAATCTTGCAGAGCTAAGAGAAACAAACAGGTTTGTTCGGAACAATACTAATAACCACCCTCCTTCTCTTCTGCCTGCGCATTTAGATGAAGCCATTTTGGTAGTTCTTCTCACCTTCTTAGAAGTACAAATGTCCTTATCACCTCTTAGCCCCTTCTGCCTATCCCAAGGTGAGAATCTTAACAAAAACTTCTCCGCTAAGTTCCTACGGCCTCGCTCTAGCCAGCCGTGTCTGGAGCTGGAGCTAAACAGAGTCCCCCTTTTGTCACCCTCTCCTCAGTCCCCCTCCTGCTGCAAGATGGTCTGGATTTTTAAAAAAATCACTCACCGCTTGTTGTCTGTTCTCAAAAAAGGGGGGGGGTGTTTTTTTTTAAAAAAGGTCTGGCTGTCCCCCCTACCGGTTGGAAACTGGGCCTGGAGACTGGCGGGGAGAGAAGGGGAATAGGGAGGGTGCGGGGGAAGAGAAGAGACAGACTGGGAGACTGGGAAGGGGGGGGAGACAGGGTGAGAGGGCGGGAGACCCAGCCACCAGTCCCGGAGGAGTGAAACTACTTAAAGAAAAAAAAAAAGCCCTAGTGTTGCCACTGAGAATGAATGCAGAGAGGCACCCAGTGCCCCCCACCCCCAGGTGCCTTGGGTGCCTTTGAATAGGCCTCCCCACCTACTTCTCAGCATAATGGCTAACTAGTGGGGTGCACGGTGTGTGTGTGTGTGTGTGTGTGTGTGTGTGTGTGTGTGTGTGTGTGCAGGGAGGGGGTGCGGGGAGCTGTGAACTCCACCAGCTTTCCCTAGCCTGTGCTCTCCTCCTCCTCCCCGGCCAAAATCTCAATTTAAAAATTTACCTGTTCTTAAAAAAAAAGCCCAAACAAAAAAAATCTCTGCCTTTTTTCCTTTCTCACTTTTTTTTTCCGTGGGGGGGGACTTTAAAAAAATCCCCCCCTCCCCCATCACACCACCACCACCACCACCTTCCCTCCTTATCAGGCATCTAAGCTTACTAAAGGGGGAGTGGGGGGGGGTGTGAGCGTGTGTGAGTGAGTGAGTGTGTGTGTGTGTGTGTGTGTGTGTGTGTGGTTTTTTTTTCCCTGTGCAAAAGCAGAGGCCATTGTTACGGAGAGTAGGGCGTACCAGTCTTGTAGGGCAACCACACTGTGGCGGCTTGGCCAAGCCGGAGCCCGGAGCTGGATTCTCAGCGAGCTGAGCCGCTCCAGCACCTTTCGGGCTTCTTCTATTTTTTTTTTTCCCCGCTCCCCCACCCCCTCCCTCCTGCGCACCCCCGCTCCTAAGCCGAGTGAATTGAAGCGGACGCCGCGCGGCTCCTCCGGCCGCTCTGCCCCTCGGGCTCCCCAGCCGGGGTGGCTTCTGGGGGGGGGGGGCGACGCAGCTTTAAACAGTGGTCTTTTTTTCCTTTGCCTTCAAGGAGGGGAGATTTCTCGCCTGCCGCTCGCGCTGGGGCTCGATGTGAATATATATTATGTCTGCCTGTTCTCCCCTCGTCGGTGGCTAAGGTAAGCTGGACTGAAATAGGCTATCAGTTTGTGAATGGCGGAGAGTATGTCTCAATGATTTATGGCCCATATGACTCCAATCTCGGTTCAAGAAGAGTTCACAAGCTTTAAGCTTCCTTCCACGCAGCGACTCTCCTCTCCTCTCTCTCTCTCTCTCTCTCTCTCTCTCTCTCTCTCTCTCTCTCCCTCCCTCCCCCTCCCTCCCTCCCTCCCTCTCTCTCTCCCTCTCTCCTTCTCTCCCTCTCTCTCTCCCTTCTTGCTTCTCTCCTTTTCTCCTCTCTTTTCTTTCAGCAGCCAGATTCAGAGCTGAATTTTCCCCCAGCTGCTAAGAAGAGCCACAGCTTTCTCTCTTTTCCTTTCTTGTTCTTTTATTTTTCTTCTTTCCACTAATTTTTTTTTTTAAGTCCTGGAAGGTGGCCTGTCCCCTCTCTCCGGGCTTCTTCAGCTATTGTTACTGTCCTCAGCTCTTTTCAGGGGTGTGCCTGGACAGGTGGGGTTCTTGGGGTGGCTCACCGCCCTTCTGCAACGAGACCCCAGAGGGAAAGCCGGGAGCCACCGTCTCCCTCCCTCTCTCTCGAGAAGCCATATGGAGCCTGGATTTTTCCAACATGGAGGCAAGGGAAATAGACATGTTTGGCTTGGTAGGGCTGCTCCCCACCACCTCTTCTCCTGGATCCCCAGATTTCCGATGATCCCCTCAGCAGCTTCACCTCTACTCACTGTCCCATCAGCCAGGCCTCTGCGCCCTCCGGTCGATCCGGGCCTGGCGAAGTCCCGGAGCAGAGTTGCTAAGGCGCCTTTTAATTCGGTTACCTCCAGCGCCCAAACTTGCTGCCCTCCACCCCGGTGTGCTTGGAACCTGCCACCGCTAGCGCTGGCCGGGTCGGTGTCCTGAACGCTTTCTCTCCGCCGCCTTGGGCCAGCGTAGCCAGTCACCAGCCACCGCGGCAGCAGTGGCAGCAGTGGCCGAGACAGCCCGGAGGCGGCAGCCAGGGACTAGCTCCGTCCACAAACCTCCCGGCCCTTTCTCGCCGCCAGCGGAGTCTCCATTCTTTCCTGTTACGGCTCTGGCTTCTCCGCTTCCCACACTCGCCTGGCCTCTGTCCCAAGATGGTTTGCAGGTTTATTGCAGGGGGAACAACAGGAATTTCGGCCCCAGGCGTCTAGTCAGATTATTGCTTTATCATCACCATCATCATCACCACCACCATCATCATCATCATTACTGCTGTAACAACCTTTTAGACTAAATAAAGCCAGGGCCCAGTCAGCCAACCCCTTCCAACGTTTTTATTCCATTCTCTTCTCTATTAATAACAAACTCAACTGATGCCTGTTAATTAATTCCCCCTTCATCCAGAGCTGCTCTGAAGCTAATTTTGGTTAAATCATCAGAGGCTAATGGTAATAATAATAAAGGGATTGGGTCAGCCTGGTCAATTGAACTCCAGTTCTCCTCCCTGGAAAGACCTGCTGCTTTGCAGACCCGTGTGTATTTCCCAGGAACAAATTCTTCCCAGAAACCAATCGGAACTCAGGGCTCCCCGGCCCCCTTTGGAGTGTGTATCTGTGCCATTAAGAAGGGGATTTATGTGTGGGAGGGACTTCCTTCACCTGCACTTCTTTTATTTTATTTTCCTATTTTTAGTTTTCTTTGGGGTTGAGCAGCTGGGCTGAGAGAGATTTAAGTAGTCCAAACTCACATGTCAGAAGGGAGGGTCACTCTGGAGGTTTTATGAAATGTGATGGTGAGAGATTGGGGAAGACAGGAAGGGAAAAAATGCAGTCAGAACTTTTAGAATATACAAAATCCTGTAACAGCCCAAACCTTAATTTTTTTCTGCACAGTTTTAAATGTCTGCATTGAATGAATGATTTTTTTTTTTTGGCCTCAGAAAACTTCAGTAAACAAGGTACCCTGTTTCCAACCCATAGATTAATATTGTTCTAATTTCTCTGTGGACTTTTTTTTTTCCTTTGGGAGAAGATGTTCTCATTTAGGAAGTACTTTTGCATCTCTCACTAGCAAAGTCCAGCAGTTATCCAGTTCCTCTCTTCTTTTCTTCTTTTTAGGGAAATCAAAGGACGCAGACTGTCAAGGAAAGGGTGGCAAAAAATTAGGTCTGATGGGAAAAAAAAGTGGAGCAGGGAGAGACCTGGGCCAAATGGTCACTGCACCAATCAGTCTGGCCAGGGAAATGGAAACAGTCCCACTCCATTTGGGAGCCCCATGGAGGCCGCTAGCTGCCGGGTCCCAGACTTGGCTGAGCGGAGACAGCTTGGAGGTGGTGGTTCCCCAGGGCCTGTGGAGGCGGCTCAGTTCTGCTGGCTCTGGAGGTTAAAGGTGTTCAGGAAGTTTCTAGGTCAGGCTGTTGTTGTCTTTGTGAGGTGGGAAGGGAAAGAGGATCCCTCACAGGAGAGGGTTCCCCACTCAACTTGCTTCACTTTCCTGTCTCTTTTGGAGATCTTCAGGTTTTTTTCTGCATGGGTGACAGACCTAGATGGACATGGAGGGAGGCAAAGACAGGAGGCCGGAGGCCTCTCGTTCACAGGAGGGGGGTTGATGATGCTGTTTATTTTGGAGTCTCTTAGTCTCCCCACTCCTTGAGCCACCCTATCCCAGAGTTAGTGGGGGGAGATAGGGAGAGGGAGGAGGAGAGGTCAGGGACTAGCATGCAGGCAGGAGAGAAGCGGTGGCCTTTCCAGTAGTAAGATTGTATACCTAGGCAGTCCCCAAAGGAGTAGAATCCTTATTTTTGAAGGGGAAATTAAAAAAGTGGCATTTTTCTTTTTTAAATTAAAGCATCGAAATAAGAAAAATCCATTTCAGGTCAGGAAAGTGGCCTCAGCATCTGCTTTGAAGATGTTGGGGTGGGGGGAGAAAAAAACCCTATTGATGTCAGTTCCCTTTTCAGCTCCGAAGATGGATTCGAGCCCCAGTCCTCTTCTCCCCCTTGTGTCTCTTCTCTCACCCCACAGGTCAGCCGCTCCCAACAGACTCGGGAGGAGGGGGGCAGAAAGGGGAGGGGGGGTCCGGCGCCTCACGTGACCCCCTCGGGTGCCAATGTCCGGTCGTGAGGGTATCAGGCTCCTGCAAGTTGCAACCCGCTGCCAGGGCCTCGCCCAGCGATGCAGAAAGCTACCTACTACGACAACGCCGCGGCAGCACTCTTCGGAGGCTACTCCTCGTACTCTGGCAGCAATGGCTTCGGCTACGACGCTCCCCCCCAACCCCCCTTTCAGGCCGCCACGCACCTGGAGGGCGACTACCAGCGCTCGGCGTGCTCCTTGCAGCCCCTGGGCAACGCTGCCCCGCATGCCAAGGGCAAGGAGCTCAACGGCAGCTGCATGAGGCCCGGCCTGGCCCCCGAGCCCCTGCCCGCCCCGCCCGGCTCACCCCCGCCCAGCGCGGCACCTACCAGTACCACTAGCAACAGCAGTAATGGGGGCGGGCCCGGCAAAAGCGGCACCCCCAAGTGCGTTCCTGGCTCCAACTCCACCCTCACCAAACAGATATTCCCCTGGATGAAAGAGTCAAGGCAAACGTCCAAGCTGAAAAACAGCTCCCCAGGCACAGGTACCAGCTCTCTGCCTTCCTCGTCGTCAGCTTTTGTCCGGGGCCAGGAATGTCACTGTTATTCTAACACCCAGCCCCTAGGCGCCCAGGCGGCGGCCCGGGAACAATATCAGGTGGCGGCCCGCAGCGGCGAGTTTCCCGTAGCCCCCACCACCTGATGACCCCTGACCCCGCCATCACCCTTTCCCTCCAGCCACCCTTCACCTGGGCTGCAGAGAGCTCCAGCAGGCCAGGCGCTCGGCCTCAGCCCTTTGCAAGGCCGCAGAGCCACGAGACACTGCCAGTAGACGCAGAGTCGTCAACGATTGATTATTATTAAGTATGATTACTGTGGGTATTAATCACAATCGCTCGGGCCGCCCGGGGTCCCGGCCTCCAGGCAAGGCAGCCTCTCCGAG
Organism: Suricata suricatta; assembly: GCF_006229205.1. Classification (NCBI taxonomy): domain Eukaryota; kingdom Metazoa; phylum Chordata; class Mammalia; order Carnivora; family Herpestidae; genus Suricata; species Suricata suricatta. The sequence goes on from NC_043716.1 coordinate 34,904,339, forward strand.
CCACACTTCCGCGTCCTGCCCCCCGAATGTTCAGATTCCCCCAGGGGTTCTCCTCGGCCTCCCACCTTGTCCACAGGACCCGGCAGGAAGTTTGGGGGGGTGCGGGGGGGGGGTCTTCCCAGAACCTGGACCTGGGGATGGGGGAAGAAAGCGTGCGCGAGAAAACCCAGCTCTAAATAAATGGCCATGCGGCTCTGTCTGCGTGACATGATCAAATTTTCATAAGCTGGGGCAGCAAGAGGAGAACAGGTCTCTTAATAAATGCCACTATTATAGAGTGTCCGCTAATGCGACGGGCGGTGGGGGGG
>NC_043716.1:34904746-35002553 GCF_006229205.1 Suricata suricatta
GGGAGGGGACAAGAGCCCCCCGGGGTCGGCGGCGTCCAAGCGCGCGCGGACGGCGTACACGAGCGCGCAGCTGGTGGAGCTGGAGAAGGAGTTCCACTTCAACCGCTACCTGTGCCGGCCGCGCCGCGTGGAGATGGCCAACCTGCTGAACCTCAGCGAGCGGCAGATCAAGATCTGGTTCCAGAACCGGCGCATGAAGTACAAGAAGGACCAGAAGGCTAAGGGCCTGGCCTCGTCGTCCGGAGGCCCCTCTCCCGCCGGCAGCCCCCCGCAACCCATGCAGTCCACAGCCGGCTTCATGAACGCCTTACACTCCATGACCCCCAGCTACGAGAGCCCGTCCCCGCCCGCCTTCGGCAAAGCCCACCAGAATGCCTACGCGCTGCCCTCCAACTACCAGCCCCCTCTCAAAGGCTGCGGCGCCCCGCAGAAGTACCCCCCAACCCCGGCGCCCGATTACGAGCCCCACGTCCTCCAAGCCAACGGGGGCGCCTACGGGACGCCCACCATGCAGGGCAGCCCCGTGTACGTGGGCGGGGGCGGCTACGCGGATCCGCTGCCGCCCCCTGCCGGCCCCTCCCTCTACGGCCTCAACCACCTTTCCCACCACCCCTCGGGGAACCTGGACTACAACGGGGCGCCCCCTATGGCCTCCAACCAGCACCACGGACCCTGCGATCCCCACCCTACCTACACAGACCTCTCCTCTCACCATGCGCCTCCTCCTCAGGGTAGAATCCAAGAAGCGCCCAAATTAACACACCTGTGATGCGCGGGGTGGGGGTGGGGCGAGGTCTTGTGATGGGTGAGAGCTAGGAGGGGCGCAGGCCGTGGAGCTCTGAGGGGGCAGCCTGGAGGTCTGAAATGGCGAGGCAGGGAGGTGAGAGCCACGCTTGCTGGGAGGACCTGGGCTAGAGCCCCTTCCCCTCCCCCTGGCCTGAGAAGTTGCTTTCTGAGGTCCTCCAGTCCTTGCTTCATCTGCCTGCCAACCCAATGGAGAGGAATCACAGCAGAGCGTGGAGAGGATCCCTTCAACCCTAGGCCTCCAGCAATACCCAGTTGGAATTCCACGCTCCGGAGTGGGGTGGAGGAAGTGGAGATAGGGAATCGAGGCAGAGAAGCACATTTTTAAAAGCAGACAAGATGGCTAGGCCATCCCCAACCAACCAACTTACCTCCCATCTCTGTGAGTAATTCCTCCAAATCTTGATTTCCCCCCCCCTTGCAGTTCTCCTTTAAAAAACAAACAGAAAAAAAGAAAGCCCATGTCAAAACCAAGGGCCCAAAGCACGCTCCCCTCCCACTTCCCTGAAGCCTCAAGTTTCCTCCCATCTATTTTGAGGTTTCTGGGGGGCACTCCCTCCATTTTTAACCCCTTATTTTTGCTTTAGGACATTCATATCTACACCCCGCCCCCATCGATTACAGTTTTCAGAGGGCTCAGGGATGGCGAGAGATCCTGAAAGTCAGAGCTGTCTATATTATAAATATATATATTTTTTTTCTTTTATGGCAAGCTGGGAGGTCAGAGCAGGCAAAGTGTCAGGACGGAAGCTTTGGCCACTCTGCTGCCTCCCAGCTCAGCTCCAGGACCATCCCCCTCTCTCCACAGAAAGCAACCGGGCCACACGAGGTTCTCCACGTTTCTTTTCTTCTGTTGCTCTCTTGACTTAACGTGAAAACAGGGTATATTTTAACAAACTGTCTGTCCCAGGCAGGGGCTGCAGCTGGGCCTGGGTGCCTTGCCTAACCCCCTGACAGGACACTTTTGTTGCACTTAGAGTTTACATTTTAATGGATATAAAAACAACTGTGAGAGATGCCGGGGTCTACAGGAGTCCAGCATCGCTCAAAAAGTGTGTGTTCTAGTGAACATTTTCATATATATTTATTGGTTATAGCCTGTTAAAATATTTTCTTTTTTTTGTATTATTTATCCCCCCTTACGTTATGTATTTATATGAGGGAAAAATGAAAAAAATTGTACTTTTTTAGTATTTACTTGTTATAAAGGACGTTGTGTTTCCTGTCATGTAAAACCAGCTATTTTAGTTATTACTGTATTCTAGAAAAGAGCTGTAGATTTATGTTAAACGCGTACTTATGAGCAATTGTAATTAGTTCTAAAAGGCATGAACTCAGCTCCTATTGTCATTGTATAGTCCTGAATTTGTAGAATTAGAGTTAATTCCCTCTTGGAACTTTCTTTGTTCTTCCGTAGTTACTTTTTCCTTACTTAAAAAGGTTGTCTGTCAAACAATTCTTGAATAAACTTTCTGTTATCAATTTTATCTTGTCCTGGTGGTCCAATTTAGATAGCGGAGGGAGACTGCTGACTGCCACCCTAAACTACACCCAAGAAGGACACTGAAGACCCTATCTTGGCCTTTCTGTACTCGCTCAGACCCTACCCTCACCCCCCCCTCTTGCTGTGCCTCAGGCCTGGAACGTTCCGCCACCTTCTTTAAGATTTAAATAAGTTTGGGGGAGGGGGTTGGAAAGCGGACCCTTGGGTGCTCTCTTTAGGTCTGTTTGGCTTTCTTGCCTCTAGGTTTTTCTCATTGACCTATTGTCTCTCGGACCTTGGGGCCACAACTTCCTGGCCACCCCTTCAACATCACCAGCAGCAGCAGCAGCAGCAGCAGCAGCAGCAGCAGCAGCAAAATCTGGCCGTTTACTGCTTCTTCCAAGCATCCTAAACTTCACGGTTCTCTTCCGGAGCTACAAAGAAGTTGTCACGTGACCCGAAGCCCAACTACCATTGGGTCTAAAATGAAAACAAAGGAAAACGATTTAAAAAAAAAAAAAACAAGGCCTAGACTTCTCAGGTCAAACATTAAAACTAAAGTGAAATTAAATCACTAAATAAAACTCGGGGCGGAGGGAGAGGAGGCGCTTTTGACTTTCCCTGCCAAGGAAAGGGGAGAGGGAGGAGGGTGGGAGAAGCGGTGGGATCCAAGCGTAAATAAAATGGTCCCCAGGCAAACGCGCAGCTCCGTTTCCACGATCCTTGGGAAAACTTCATTTCTTAGTCGTGGTTCCATAAAAGTTTTATCACATCGGAGCGAGGATAGAGAGGGTCTGTCAAAGATGAAATGTCACCGCCGCGTCGCTGGAGCCGATAAGAGCGAAGAGACAGGGCGGCTGAAATATGGAGCTAATTCGTTGAAAGAGAAGCGATGGCTGCTTGCTGAAGAGATGCATAATTCTAATTGTAAGCGATGCGCCCGCATTGCTTAATTAGGAGCATATATTTGGTGGTGGTGGGGTGTGGGGGGGGGCAATGTCAGTGAGAATGGTTCCAGGCCCTCAGCCTTAAAGCGAGGGCTGATTTTCATTTTTATGTTGCATCCTGGCAGTCCAAGGTTAGTAATTACAGTCTTTATGCAACAATAAATAACAATAAAAAAGCAACCTGAATTCTACACCCCCCCACCCCCACCAAGTAGGGTTTTAACTGGACTCGGCTCATCCAAGCAGCAAGCAATTTAGCATCGGGTCAGGCTATAATTTAAAGGCATAAGAGCGTGCAAAGTTTGATTGGGATCAAATAACGCTCAAGGGTTTTTCTTTCTTTTTGTCTTTCTTCCTCTTCCCTGAATAACATTTTCTGAGTGATGTAACTAGATGAAGCGCCATGTTTGGCTCTGGGGGTGGAGTGGATTGATTATTTATCTAGCACGAGAGAGGCAGGCCAAGAGAAGGAATTTAGCTTGAGTTGGAAAAACACAGCTTTGGCCTGAAGCTGGAATTGCAAATGAAAAATAAGGGCCCACTTGGCTTGGTGTCCTCTACCCTTCTTTCTGCGAGATTCCAGGCAGTAGCGAAGCAGCCAAAGTCGCGGGGTGGGGGGGTGAGGGGAATCTCTGTGCTGAAAGATTCACAGCATAACAGGAGGTGGGGGGGGGCGGTGTCTCTGGGAAGGAGGGCTCTCTTGGCCCCTTTTAACACCCAACTTTTCTGCTGTTCTCTAATCTGGCCGTAAAATCTGTCAGCAGGGTTAAAGAGAGCCGTATTTCCTGCAGGGACAGTCTCGGCCTGAGTCGATGCGGAGAGAAGCGCTCTGCCCTGCAGCCAGCTGGAGAGGCTGCGGGAAAACTTCCAGGGCTTCTCAAGGGGGTGACTGGAGGGAGAGCCCTCTTTCAGGCCTCACCGCACAACTTGCAGACAACCATTCGGATTCTTCGGTGCCCACCTCCCCTCCCCCATCCCATCCACACCCCCAAACGGCGAAAATCGCCTTCTGTGGAGTGGAGTTGGACACGACGGTCTCTGGCCAGTTTGCCCAGCTCGGAGCAGCTCCCTGTGTTCGGAGCCCTCCGCAGCGGCCCACCTCCTGCCCCTGCAGCCCCCACCTACAAACCCCCTTTCTCTCCCGTGGCTCTCCTCTGGCCTTCTCGGGCCTTTTTAAATACTCACCGCCGCCCACGCGGATGCATACTCACCGCCGCCCACGCGGCTGTTACACTGGCGGAAAGTTTCTAGTTCCAGCTCCCGGCTGAGTTGCCATTTCTCTGCTAACCAGCCTTCTCCTCCTTGCAGGGCAGCCGAGAGGAGGAGGGGGAGGGGAGGCCAGAGCCGTGGGAGTTCTCCAGAACAAACTTTCCACTCAACTCAGCGTCCTTCCCTCTGTCCCCATTGCCCATCTGTTTCCCTGCTCTCCCAGAATCACCTTTCTCTTTTGCTATCACCCCCACCCCCAGGCCTTTTAAAGGGATGTGGAATTTCGGCTGTTCCCTCGGCTTTCCCAAAGAGCCAAATTCTTTGATGCCATCGGAGGGAGCTGTCAGGGGGCTAAGATTGATCGCCTCATCTCCTCTCCGTCCCTCTGACCCACTTATTTAAAAATCTTCCCCCAGATCGACTTTTCATTTTCTGCTTCGAGATCTAGTTTCCCACCAATTGCTTGGGGCCCCCGACTCTTGTGGCCCCTCTCTCCAGTAAGTTACAATACTCTCTAAAGTTCAGACTATCTTGATCCCTCAAAATAAATTTTTTAAAAATCCTCCCCTGCCCCAGAAATGGAATATCACCTCAGTAGTCATTGTTGCCACCCTCTCCATTCTCAGAGAATTATTTGTTGCCAGGAATGAGGATGATGATGAGGAGGATGATGATTAAAACTAGCACACTGGCAAAAGTAGGAAGGGGAATTCTCTTTGTCCTGGGAGGGAATTCCTCCCTGCAAACATGGACCTGAGTTTTGAGAGTGCTCTAAGTTAAATCTTCTACTACCTGGGTTCTTGTTAGTGTCCCTAGATATAGAGGCAGATACAGAGTTGAAGCTTGAGAGAGAACATAGGCACCTTAGACCCTGCCTAGTGTGGGGTACCAGAAAGGGGTGAGATGGCGCCAGGTGAAGAAGGCAGGTGGACACAGGGACAGGGGCAGTGCTGCAAACACCGGGCGGAGAAGGGAACTGAGACCACACACCTTTGGCCGTCAGAGGCCCAAAAGAGCCCCTCACCATCTATCTCACTCCTCCGTGTCAGCCTGGGAGTGCTTGTCGATTTTTTAAGATTTATCTGTTGCTTTTGGGGGGTGGGATGGGGATGGTGGTGCTGATGATTGTAAATCTCTTCTCTTCTTTATTGCACCTTAACACTGACCTTTCCCAAAGGATGGAAGCTTCTTTCCACTACCTTTTCCTTCCACTTTGAGATCCTTACTCAGCTTTCTTTCTTTCCTTTTTCTTTTTTAAATGGAGGGAGGGTGGAGAAGATAATACTGCTGGCATTGTAAAGAACGCACTAATGTATTCTCTTAAAAAATATTTGGAAAAGAGGAAGACTTCTCCCTTAGATTCTCTTGTGTTCCAGCTTTTGGAGCCTCCCAACCGCTGAACGAGTGAGAGAAAGGTTCCTCTCGCTTTTCTGGAGAAAGGGAAGCACTGGGGAGAGGGAGTATAGGACTGGGGGCTCACGGTGTCCAGGTCGTGGTTCTCTAGAGTTTTTGAATCAATTAAAGCAAATAATGCTCTCTGTTTTCCACCAGGCCGAGGCGAGCGATTGGCCGAGGCCAGTCCCGTGACCATGAATTCCTTGCAATTTCGCAGGAGTCCTGGGTTTAATAGAGAGAGTCCCCATACGCTTGTATTTATCAGCAATATACAATTATAAAGGCCCAAAATAAATAAATAAAAAAAAACAGAGAGAGAAAGAGCGAAATCTCCCCCTCCCAAAATCGCTCCATCACATAAGCCTGGGGGGGGCAGGAGGGGGGGTCCCTTCCGATCCTCCCTCCTGACGCCCCCCCCAGCAGGCCCCCTCCCCCACCATTGAAAGCCATGAATTTTGAATTTGAGAGGGAGATTGGGTTTATAAACAGCCAGCCATCGCTCGCCGAGTGTCTGACTTCCTTCCCCGCTGTCTTGGAGACATTTCAAACTTCATCAATCAAGGAGTCGACATTAATTCCTCCTCCTCCTCCTTTCGAGCAAACCTTCCCCAGCCTCCAGCCCGGCGCCTCCACCCTTCAGAGACCCGGGAGCCAAAAGCGAGCCGAAGATGGGCCCGCTCTGCCGCCGCCGCCGCCGCCGCCGCTCCCCGCCGCCCCCTTGGTCCCCGAGTTCCCCTGGATGAAAGAGAAGAAATCCGCCAAGAAAGCCAGCCAATCCGCCTCGTCTCCTCCGGCCGCCTCCTCCGTCTCGGCCTCCGGGGTCGGATCGCCAGCAGGTCGGTTAACGGGATAGGGGTGGGGTGAGGGACAGCCAGAAGAGAGGGGGAAAGAGCGATGGGGGAGGTAGAAAAGGTGTCGCGCCTGTTGGGGATCCTTGCCCCGTCAATTCCAGGGATGAGCAAGAAGAGTATAGTGCTGGGTTCAGGCCTGGCCGCTGCCAGCGTTTTGTTTTTTTTTTTTTTTTTAACACTATAGCAGATTTTGGAGGCTGGTTGGGGAAGAGCTTTTTTCTTCACCTTTATCTGTGCGGAGGAATGACAGTGGTGTTGCCGGGGTTGAAGCTGGGCGCAGGAAAAGGTTCGGTCCCACTTCCTCCAGCTCTGAAAGAGGGAATTTTAAAGCTAGGGAGGACAGGAGGTGAGGAATAATGAATCTGCTTTCTGGGTTGAACTCGAAAATGCCGAAGTGAGGGCTCCACTCCAATGACTCGGGAGGGAGGCTCTGAGGTTCTGGGGGCAAAAGGGAGCCGCTCCCTACCCTCTCCGTGGGTCGTGGGCGGCTCTCTGAATGCTATGCCCTGACCCGGGCCGCGTCTGCCGGCGAGAGGGGGGCAGGAAAAGCGGTTAGGCGGGAAGGAGGGGGCGGGGGTCCTGCTGATAATTGTTTTGGTAGGTTGGGGTGGTAGGTTCACCTAAGCTGAATGAGGTTGAGCCGGGGACACTGCCCGCTTAGTCACCCAGCCCGCTTTCCCTGCAGATGGCCCGGGACTGCCGGAGGCCGCCGGCAGCGGGGCGCGCAGGCTGCGCACTGCTTACACCAACACGCAACTGCTGGAGTTGGAAAAGGAATTCCACTTTAACAAGTACTTGTGCCGGCCGCGGCGCGTGGAGATCGCGGCCTTGCTGGACCTCACCGAGAGACAAGTCAAAGTGTGGTTCCAGAACCGGCGCATGAAGCACAAGCGGCAGACGCAGCACCGCGAGCCGCCCGACGGGGAGCCGGCCTGCCCAGGCGCCCTGGAGGACACCGGCGAGCCAGCCGACGAGCCCGCGGCCAGCCCTGGCCGTCCCTCCGCCTCGCGGGCGGCGCGGGAAGCCTGCTCTCACCCGCCCGAGGTGGCGCCGGCTCCCCCGGGCGCCCAGGGCCCCCAGCCTGTGACCGCTCCCGCGGGGGGTAGCTTGCGCGCAGCCTCCAGGCTGGAGCCCGAGCCGGAAGACGCCTTCCCGGAGCGGCAGGATTCGCCTTTCCTGCCCGATCTCAACTTCTTCGCGGCCGACTCCTGTCTCCAGCTGTCCGGAGGCCTCTCCCCCAGCCTACAGGGCTCGCTCGACAGCCCGGTTCCCTTTTCCGAGGAAGAGCTGGATTTCTTCACCAGCACCCTCTGTGCCATCGACCTGCAGTTTCCCTAACCTGTGTCCCCCTCCCGGCCCCTCCGACCCTCGTCCCCTCGGCAGGTCTGCTGGAAAACAAGAGGACAGGCCCCCTCCCGCCCCCAAGTCGTTTAGACTTCTTTCTGTGTTTTGCTAAAATTCAGGTATTATTGAATTAGTGTTTAATCCATTTCTTTTCTTTTCTGTCTAAAATATTGGGCACTCTGGCGTTTTTTTAAAACCACACAGAAAAATTCCGTTCTCGGTAGACTCCTTCCAACGAAATCTCAGGAATAATTAAACTCTTAGTGGGGGGGGGGCTTTCTTAAAAAAAGAACTAGAGGAACTTGTTTTCCTCTCTCTTTTTTTTTAAGTTTTAGACCGTAGATTATTTATTGAAATTCTTTAATAATAGGAAAAGGGGAAAGTATTTATTGTACATTATTTTCATAGATTAAATAAATGTCTTTATAATACGAAAACGAGTGTTTGTGTTGGGACCCCAGCCCCTTTCCCTGCAGCCCCCTAGGCCGGCCCTCATTCCCTCGGGACCCGTGCGAGGCTGCCCGACACTGCGTCGGCCAAGTCCGGGTGGTACAAAAGTGACCCGACTTGGCGGCTACAGCTTCTTGACCGCAGCTCGAGAGGAGTCGGGAGTTTGCTGGAATTCTCTGCACCTCGACACCCTCCACCAGACGGCCTCGGGCCCTGCGTTCCCAGGGTTCTGATTAGAAATAATGGTGGGAGGGAGGAGGGAGGGGAGGCCTCCGGGAACCGCCTGGGGGTCGTGGCAAGGGGTGCAGAGGTATAGCCAGATTGGGAGGGGTCCTAGGGTTACCCAGGCTTCTGGCTTCAGTGCCCCAAGCCGGGTGGAAAGGCTTTTTCAGGAAGGCAAGAAGCCTGGGGACGCGAGGCTAGGGGTCGTGGGCCGAGTGGCGTGGGGGTCGGGGATGCTCTCGGGAAGCAGGCTTCCCAGTGGGCTAGAGGGAGGCCCAGGGGGAAAAATGGAGCGAGGCCGGGCCTCCAGTGCTCCTCGGTGCCTGTAGCCACTCTAGGGCTTGGGGGTCGAGAGGGCGTCGGAGGAGCGGCAGGGCCACAAGCCCGGGGAGGCCGGGACAGCGTCGGGAGGCGCTAGGCCTGCGGGGGCGGGAAGGAGGAGTCGAGAAGAGCGGGTGGGCGACGGGGAAACAAGGAAGATGCTCAAAATGGCGCTGGGGCCGGCCTGCAGGGAGGGCGCGGGAAGAGATGGTGGCCGCCATGATAGCCGCTTCGGGCCTCCGTCCCTGGCCCGCTTTCTCCTTTCCAGATCTTCCAGTCCCCACTCTCCAAGAAAGGGAGCCAGGAGCCTCCTTTTGGGTTTTGTTTTATTTTAAAAATGAGGCCAGCTGAGGACGCGCGGTAGACATGCAGTGCGCGCGAGGTGGGCCGCGCAGGGGTGAGCGGCGGGTCTGCAGGCCCGGGTCGGCCTCGCGGGCTCTGACGGTGCACCCTTGGCTCTGGGATCTAAAGCCTGGCCGCGGCTTGCTCCAAATGCGGGCCCACCTGCCTGACCGACAACTTCATTTGCCGTCTCAACTCTGTCTCCTGTCCCCCCACCGCACCCGGCCCGGCTGCTGGCGAACCCGGCGAGCGGGAAGCAAGGATCGATCCCCCCCATCTGCCTCCTGGTTCGTTCCGGGGAACGCGGAGATTTAAAGGGCCCTGGAAAGCCATCCATCCTTCTTAGGTTTACTTAATATTTCTCTGGCTCAGAAACAGACACCGCAGGACTACCTCCCCAGCAGATGCTGCCATTCTCGAAAAGCAGTTTATTTCCTGGGCCTCCCAGACTTTCCCCTGGACCAGCAGGACGGGGACTTAGAGTACCAGGCACGGGGAGGCAACAACTGTCAGGAAAAGCCAGGAGCTCACACAGGTCATGACACACAGGACTAGACAGGCTGTCCCATATTTGTTTTAACTGGCCCTTCAGTGTGGGAAGTGCACACATCTTATTCAGCTGGAATTAATCCTTTAAACTGTCTTAATATAGAATTCATCTCCTGCATTAAATAATCTTATGTCATGTTAAGTTGCACTTATTTCTTTTATAAGTAAGTTAATATAGAACAATTAGATATGTTATTATAATAATATCATGTATCTTATTAGTTTATTTTCCCTCATAAAATATATAGGTATGAAATAAATTCAATATATTAAAGTAATAATACACAGCTTATTGGCTCGTGTATTTATTTTCCCCATAAATAAGTGAATATACAATATATTAAAACCACACTATACATTTCATTGGGCTGTGTGTTTATTTCTCCATAAAATATGCCCATAGGCAGTGCTTAACATCTTAAAAATCACAGCACATAGACATCTCTACACCAACAAAATGAAACAGACATTTCAGCTGGGGCTTTGATTTCTATGGACAGCCAAACTAGATAATTTGGTCTAATTAAAAATGCTCTTTCAGCTATAGCAGGTTGTTACAAGGATCAAGAATGCCAGAAGGATCTTGCTAATTGCCCACCTTCCAGCTTTCTTTGGTCAAAAGGAGAGCACCCTTCATCAATGCCAAAAATATAGGACCTGCTCTGCTGGAGAGAATTCACATCCTGGGATCATGACATAATCTGGAACACTCTGGGGCCTCTGAGGCTTCAGTTCTCTTAGCAACTTGCTGCTCCACGGACCAGCAGCATCAGCACTACTTGTGAGCTACTTAGAAATGCAGAATCTTAGGCTTCACTTCAAGTCTCCTGGAACAAAATCGCAACGTAGCAGACCCCCAAGTAATTTATATGCACATTAAAATTTGAAAAGCACTGCTAGATCACAGTGCCACCTTGCTTTCTGCCTTCCTCCCGTGCTTAAGAATTTTTGATCCTCTTTACGCAGCTGATCCCTTCCAATCTTCCCCAACTTAAGCCAAAGGCCCAAAGGACAGGAAATCTCAGCTCCTTCCTGAGGCCGCACCAGACCTGATCTCTCCCTGCCAAAGTGAGTAGAGGGTCAGGAGGGTCCGGCCAAAGGCTCAATCTCCCTGTTTAGATCCAGGTCCTTTGTGTATCCCGAGGGCGGGAAGCAATGGATCCAGGGAATCAGAAGCACTTTCAGCATTTCCCCTGGTTAGTTGGCACTCTTTTTACGGGCAGCCCAGGAAATTTTCTGTCTCTATTTTTCCATATTCACACAATTCACCATCTCTGATGCCACTCCAGCAGAACAAAGAGACAATGCATTTCCAGAAGGAAAGGACTCCTGTTTTCAATCTCCCCACCCAATTTCAAAATCAAAGGCACGCCTGGCAATTTGGGATTCATAAAGGATTGGTACTCAGGACGCCTGTGCTTCAAATCAGCTCCTTTGCCTTATTTCATCTCTAGGGCCATCCTATTTAGCCTGCGTTTTCCCAGCTGGCTTAGGAGAAGGAAGGAGAAGAGTAGGGGTTTCCAGATTCAGCAGGGGACCCCCTCCCCGACCTTCCCTCCCCAGTCCCACCCCCAGTGATGGTAAGCCAAAGGGTGATACCAGGCAGCTGCGCTCACTTATCCCATTCTGATTGGGGCAGGGCTCACTGTGGGGCAGGGCCATTGAGAGTGGACTGTAGCACAGACTAGTTCCAAACTGGCTGTGGTTGGAGTGGGAGGTGGGAGGTTTCAGTGCAGTCCTGGAAACTACTGGTTAGTCTGCCCTGCTCTTGGTGAGTCATTTTTTAAGAAGAATGACTCATTAATATCATGGTGAAAGCAAGGGACCATTAGACTTAGGAATTATTTGCAATCATGATAACCCTGGGTCATTAACAAAAAAATTTAACTTATGACTGAGCACGTCCCTTCCACTTTCCAGACCTCAGTTTCTCCATCTGTAAAATAAATGGAAGAACTAAATGCGTCTAATATCCTCTGCATGAATATATGACCAAAGTATACTTGTTAGTTTTACCAAACAACATATTAAATACTTATTATGTGCTTTTAAATGGAGGTGGTGACTTTTGATGTTTGACAATAACCTACCTTCCAAGTATCTGGTAGAACCACTTTAACAAACTTTAATTTGTATCTTAATACCAACTGTCAGGCCCCCCAATCATCATCATCATTATTATTATTTAAATGTTTATTTATTTTGAGAGAGAGAGAGAGAGAGAGAGAGTGTGTGTGTGTGTGTGTGTGTGCGTGTGCGCGCACCTGTGCACAAGCAGGGGAGGGGCAGAGAGAGAGGAAGAGAGAGAATCCCAGGCAGGCTCTAGGTTCACCACTGAACACACGTGGGGCTCCATCTCACCAACATGTGATCAAGACCTGAGCTGATATCAAGAGTCACCTACTTAAGGGCGCCTCGGTGGCTCAGTCAATTGAGTGTCTGACTCAGCTCAGGTCATGATCTCATGGTTTGTGAGTCTGAGCCCCACATCGGGCTCTGTGCTGACAGCTCAGAGCTTGGAGCCGCTTCGGGTTCTGTGTCTCCCTCTCTCTCTGCCCTTCCCATTAGCGCGCGCACGTGTGCACATACACTCTTTCTCTATCAAAAATAAACATTAAAGAAATTAAAAAAAAAAAAAGAGTCACCTACTGAGCCACCCAGACACCCCTATTTAAACTAGTAGGGAAAGAAACGTTTTCAACAAGCATGAATTGGGTATAGTGTTATGTGCCAGGTATTCAAGAAATATGAGTGTTCTGAAATGTCCTAACCAAGATTTCCTCTTTCATCCCTTGCCACCTTCCCCAACATTTTGTTATGTTTCCTCTTGTTTCAAAAACAGTAGGACATTTTATACAAAAAGAGTCACTGGGGGCGCCTGAGTGGCTCAGTCGGTTAAGTATCTGACTTCGGCTCAGGTCAGATCTCACGTTCGTGGGTTCGAGCCCCGCATCAGGCTCTGTGCTGACAGCTAGCTCAGAGCCTGGAGCCTGCTTCCGGTTCTGTGTCTCCTTCTCTCTCTGACCCTCCCCTGCTCATGCTCTGTCTCTCTCTGTATCAAAAATAAATAAAAACATTAAAAAAAAAAAGAGTCACCGAACTTCTTCTTCAACATGGTGTACTAGACCTTAAGAGTCCCTTTAAGACAGGTCTTGTCTCATTGCTGGGGCATCAGAGCCTAGGTACAGGTTCTGGGTCTCCCTAAACGGCCCTGCTGACTTCCCCTGCCCACCTTTCTCCTAAGTTTCTGACAAGCATTCTGTGGTTCTGCTGTACATCTTCCCAGAGATGTATCTGTTCTAGTCAAATATATGTCCTCAGTTTGCAGAAAGTGGCCTCTAGCCCCATGTGATCCCCGCCACCTGCTGTGGCCGATGTGGCCCAAATCCTCTGTGGCCTCTCCTGCAGAGCTCCGCCCTCCTGTCCCCCCCTCCACCCCCCTCTTCACACTCAGCTGGGAAGCAGATATTTAGTGCCTGAAGGCCCTCTAAAAAGCTGCTTCCTCCTCAGAACAGAGTCAGCAGTAAAAGAGCCCTCCTCAAACCTTCTCTAATTCCCAAACACCACAGGAAAAAACAAAAACCAAACAAACAAAAAACCCCCATAACACCACAGTCTGGATGATCATCCAGATACAAATTCATCTTGATCATTGTTCTATAAAGTTTCAGAAGTGGGTATTTTGGCCACAACTGATGCCCTTGAAGAAACCCAATTAAGTAGAGAATTATTTCAATTCTTCATGACACTAATCTTTCCTTTTAGGAAGATTCCAACTCTCTGATCTACCTTTCATTCCAGAAGAAATCTATCTAGAATATGGAAGCTAGGTTCCATGCCTACCTGCTCCCACCCAGAAAGGCAGTTTCTAAGCGAAATTCCTCAAGGAAGGAAGGAAGGAAGGAGAGAGACCATGCTCCTGAGAAAACTTTTTCCAAATATTTGGAAGATCAGGAAGTTCTTGCTAATATTGAACCTCACCTTCCCGCTACAATTTTAATCATTTGGGTTCTTTGTAGATCACATAATATTAGGCTTTCATTTCCAAAGAACTCTGCAGTTGGGAAGAAAATCCTTTGCCTAAAAGGAGCCAAACTTCTCAATTCTTGATCAAATTTGCATATAATAAAATACATATGTATATTATATGGTGATACGGGACATGAAAATATAGCACACATGCTATTTTCCTATCACATCTGTCCATATTTCAATATGCCAGTTATATTAAAAAACAGAAAACAGATTCATAGTATTTTAGAATGTGCATGTAATGTTAATATCAGACATTTATAGAGTTGTCTATTGTTTATATTTCCTTGTTTGCTTTAATCCCACTAACAATGCAGTGAAGTCAGGAGAATTAAACTCATTTTTCTCTGAGGCTGAGACTCAGAGGGACCGAGAAATCTGTCCAGAGTCATAATGCTAAGAAATCGCCAACCAAGGATTTGAACTCAAGAAGTGTCGCCCCCAAATCAGCAGTCTCCCCGTTAGGAGATGCACTGCCCACAGTGTATGATTTTCAACCAGATTTGTGACAATTCAATCAGCTTGTATTAAGAGAAAGGTCAGTGAGTTCAGATTCCATCTTCTCAAGTACCCATCTCTTACAGAGAAAAAACTACAGCCTGAATACCCTTTTAATTCTGAAGTTCCACCTTTGATCTTGGGCTTGGCCTTCAAGAATTGGGCTGGGGAGAGGAGGCAGAGAGATGCTTGCGGACCTCAGGAAGGAACTGGGCATTGCTCCTGCTAACCCCCAGCAAAGGCAGTGTCGTCCACATAAAAAAAAAAAAAAAAGGCCAGAATCAGGTGTAAACTTCGAACACATCCCCATTCTGATTAGAACGGTGCCCTGCCTGCATCCTGGGTGTGATAAGGAGGGACGCCTCTCAAAGATAATTTCAGTTCTAAACATGCCTATGGGCTCCTTGCTCTACTGTGTGTCTAAACAGATTATATAAAAGAGGAAATCAGTCCACTTTATTTCACTTTCGTGTTGGGTCTACCCAGAACTCTGGTGAATTCAGTTTGGTCAACCAGAAAATCCTATACCCATAGGTTTTTCCAGCTATGGATTACTTCTTTTTGTTTGTTTGGTTTCGTTTTATTATTATTATTTTTTAATTTTTAAGGTTTATTCATTTTTCAGAGACAGAAAAGGCATGAGTGAGGGAGGGACAAAGAGAGAGAGAGAGGCTCAGAATCCAAAGCAGACTCCAGGCTCTGAGCTGTCAGCATAGAACCTGATGCGGGACTCTAATTCACAAACCCTGAGTTCATGATCTGAGCCGAAGTCAGAAGCTTAACCAACTGAGCGCCCCTTGGTTTGGTTTTATAATCAGCTCTGATTTTAGCAAAGAATTCAAGCTTCATAGCCTTTCTCCTCAGGTCAGCTACAGGTGAGGTGTTTTTTTTTAAGGAGGAAGGGACTTGGGAAGGCAGGGAGCCAAGTTATTCCACATGCCTCCTTCCCTCAAACATTTCCACTGGGGCTGGGAGGGCCAGCAGGAATTTGGGGGAAGTTTTCATCTTTCTGCTACGCAAGGGAAGGGAGCAAGACTCAGGGGTGAGTTAGAGATTATAGTGAATTTGGAGAGCGAAGGCCAAAACCATCTCTGCAATTTCACTTGAGACACTTTTTCCCCAACCCTTTTCATCTTGTCATTAGTGAGAGACTGTTGGTCCCTTTGGCTGTTACTAGGAAGGCCGCATTTCCCCAACTCCCAGACAGATTTCTGCTCCTTCATTAAACTGGTTTGGAATTCACTGCTTGCCCTAGACCCCAAATTGTTCCCTAAATTGGATAAAGCAAGGGATGAGATGAGTGGGTTCCCTCTGGGTTGAGGGAAAGGTAGAGAGTGAGGAAGTCTCAGCTCTCAGAGGGAGGACAGCCAAGTTAGACACAGGCCTCAATCAGATCTGGGATTAGAAGAGAAATCCGAACCCTATTCCCTTCTTCTTGTCTGTGGAGTGGAGAGTATCTTACAGTGAGAGGGAACCATTAGGAACATCCGTAAACCTAAGAAGAGAAAATAGAATGAAATCTGCTTGTTCTCACCTCCACACTCTTTCTTTTCCACCCTTTGCAGGCCACCCCTGCCCCCATCTCCTCTCCTTTCCTTTGTCTGCCCTCACCCCTTTGGCAGTGAATATTCTCTCCCCCTCCCCCATTGTATCTCCCTTAAAGAAGTTACCAGCTGGTACCCCTCCCCCCCAACTTGTTCTGGTCTGAAGCAGGGTCCGAAGCAGAGTGCATGTAAGGAGGGAAAGGGACGAGGTGCCTGTGAAATGCTTTGAGCTCTTCCATAGTTATAAAGACTTAGAAGGGAAGAGAAAGGTACTGTGACTCTGGGGATAAAGATAGAAAGCAGGAGATGGGACTATAAAGGACAGGCAAGATGAGGGGAAATGGGAAACAGAAATATGGAGAGACACAGAGACTGGGAGAGAGAGACAGCTGTGGGATTCTTTGCAACTGATGAGTACTCACCTTGCCCTTTTAGGGGGGGCGAAACCTGAGAAGTTTGAGGGTCCTCTCTGGACCCGGACCAGCTTGCTTCCCTTCCTCTCCTGAGTTCAGTTGTTTACAGAGATCCCTCCCTGAACTCTTGCCCTCCTGGACTTGCCCTAGCCCTGGCCCCAGGCCTCCGGTCAGGCAGACACCCTGACAGGTTACAAATGAGTGTGGGTGTTGGAGTGCGCCCAGCTCTTGTCCTCAGAGTCTGGAGGAGGAGAATCAATGGGCTCTACCTAAGAGTTTCTCTTCCAGTGCCATCCGGGTCTGAAGAGAGAGAAGGAGGCACTTCCTGTTCCCCTCCCCTCCCCTCCCCCAACCTTAACCCAACAGACACAGACCAGTGGGGTGAGACTCCACTCCTGAACCTCAGGACCTCTACTGCACTGGTTCTCCCATTGTCCAAACAAATTCCCTCGATCTACTCTAGAAAGTTCATTGAAAACTAGACTAATCTTTAAGAGGCAATTGGTATTGAATTTATGAATTTGAGGTTTGGGATTTGATGGGGGGGGACAAGGGAAAGAGATGGAAAGTGGTGAGGGAGAGAGGGGTAGGAGGCAACACTACAGTAGCTTTAAACACTTGAAAATGACAATAAAAATTCCCTTCCCTTCCCCTGTGAACATCACCTAGCCCTGTGCCCATTGTGGCTCTCTGGAGAGACACGAGGAGTTATTTGAGTCTGAGTGAGTGAGCCAGCTACAGCTATGGATGGCTAGAGAGAGGATAAATACATCTAGAGAGATGAGGTGATGGATAGGCAGGGAACGAATATAAATATGGAGAGAGATGGACGAATGGAGAGATGGATTGAGACAGAGAGAATATAAAGTGAAGCTGAGGGAGAGAAATGGATGTGTGAATGAGGAGAGAGCGGTTATGCGGCGCCGTGGAGGGAGAAATGGGGCGTTTCTCAGCCTCCTCTGCACATTTCTGTCGTCCTGTCTTGCTCCCTGAAATGTGTTTCCCACCTCTCCGTTAATGAATTCTTGCTCTAGACTCTAGACCCTGCCGCGCCACGCCCTTGGGTGTTTTGCACCCTCTTTCTTCACAGTTGTCCATTTGGCCCAAGATAACACACCTCCCTCCGCCGTCCTAGCCCATTGCCCTAAGATAAACTGGGAGAAAGAGACCAGGAGTGGGAGTTCTGGGCAAAGCAAGGAGGCTAGATTCCGCACCTCCCAGTCTACAGCCTTGGGGTTGGGGGAAGGATCCTTTGGGGGGGGTGGGAAGAGTGAGGGGCAGCTGGGTTGAATTTGCCCAAATCTAATAACCCAGGAACCTATTGAAGGTCTTGGGGGTTGGGAGGGGAGGAAAGTCTTGAATATTCCTCCAACTTTTACCCCCTCTCCCTCTGGTCCCTTCTTTCCAAAAGTCTTTGAAGAAAGATGTTTTTGAGCTTCCACGTCGCTTTCAGATGGATGGGCTGCGGGTGATTGAAGTGTCTTTGTCATGCTAATGCTTGGGGGGTGATGGATGGGCGCTGGGGCTGCCAAACTCTGGCCCGCTGCGCCCATTGGTCTGGGAGAGATCACATGCGCCCCTCCACCCCCGCGCCCTACCCCCTTCCTGGGGGAGCCCCGGCCCAGGCGAGCGGGGCCAGGCCATGGATGCAGGCTTCAGCGTTGTGACATACTGCCGAAAGGTTGTAGGGCAAGAGGGTGTCTCCCCCAAACGGGCCGACCCTCCTGCGGCCTCCACGCATGGACTATAATAGGATGAACTCCTTCTTAGAGTACCCACTCTGTAACCGGGGACCCAGCGCCTACAGCGCCCACAGCGCCCCTACCTCCTTCCCCCCCAGCTCGGCTCCGGCTGTTGACAGCTACGCCGGCGAGCCCCGCTATGGCGGGGGCCTGCCCAGCCCCGCTCTCCAGCAGAACCCAGGCTACCCCACCCAGCAGCCGCCTTCCGCGCTCGGGGTGCCCTTCCCCAGCTCCGCGACCTCGGGGTACGCCCCGGCCGCCTGCAGCCCCAGCTACGGGCCCTCTCAGTACTATCCTCTGGGCCAACCGGAAGGAGACGGAGGCTATTACCATCCGTCGAGCTATGGGGCCCAGCTAGGGGGCTTGTCCGACGGCTACGGAACCGGTGGAGCGGGCCCGGGGCCCTACCCTCCCTCGCAGCCCCCTTTCGGGACCGAGCAGACGGCGAGTTTTGCGTCGACCTATGCCGATCTCCTCTCCGAGGACAAGGAATCGCCCTGCCCGTCAGAACCCAGCACCCCCACAGCCCGGACATTCGACTGGATGAAGGTTAAGAGGAACCCACCCAAGACAGGTATGAGTCAGGCGTGGCCGCCCCTTCTCCGGGGCGCCAGACAGCTCTGCTACTTCCGCACGGAGGGTGTCCTGGGCCAGGGACGGCAGGACAGGTAGAGGCAGGTAAGAGCCCTCCACCCAGTTTCAGGTCACTTGGGGTTTCCGTGCTCTGGTGAGTGCTCGTTTACCTTTACCAGTAAGTCTCCACACACCCCTGCTTTCTGATCTGTGTGCCCAGCACAGACCCAGGACCTGCTTATTGTGAGGGTGGGGGTGGGGGAGATGGAAGTGTTGGCGGTGGGTGTTGATCTGAATTTGGAGGTCACCTTGGGGGTGTCCGGTGATCCAAGGGCACCTGGAGAGCTGTCCTTGGACGGAAGCTGGGGAAGCAGAGCTGGCCCAGGAGGAGGAGAGGGGAAGGAGAAAGAGGTGAGAGAACTGACATGGGCCTCTCTCTCCCCCCCCCCGCCCCGCCCCTAGCGAAGGTGTCTGAGCTGGGCCTCGGCGGCGCGCCTGGCGGCCTCCGCACCAACTTCACCACGCGGCAGCTGACCGAGCTGGAGAAGGAGTTCCATTTCAACAAGTACCTGAGCCGGGCCCGGAGGGTGGAGATCGCCGCCACCCTGGAGCTCAACGAGACGCAGGTCAAGATTTGGTTCCAGAACCGGCGCATGAAGCAGAAGAAGCGCGAGCGGGAGGGAGGCCGGGTGCCCCCAGCCCCTCCCGGCTGTCCCAAGGAGGCGGCTGGAGACGCCTCCGACCAGTCGACATGCACCTCCCCAGAGGCCTCGCCCAGCTCTATCACCTCCTGAGTGAAGCCTCCCAACCGTCCGTCCGTCGGGGCTCCTCAGCTCTCTCTGAGCCAGGCCTCAGCCCTACCGTTCCAGCGACCCTCACCAAGCCTGGGCGCTCGTCTACAGCTGCCTTTGGGGAGCCTGGGGAATTGCTTTTCTCCGGGCTGGGCGGGGTGTTGATGGCTGGAGACCCTCCAGGACCAGAGGCATGGGACACTCGGAACCTGTCAACTGTGGAGGGAAGGGCTTCCTTCTGCCTTTCATCTGGGGATCAGCACGTGGGTGGGGTAGGAGCCGGCAGCACCCTCCTGGATTCTCCTTTCTTTCCAATTTCCGTGTGTTCAGTTCAGTGCCTTTGAGTCTCGAGGACTCTACTCACACCCTCGTATCCTAACTCCCCCTTCCAGGCCGGGACAGAGGGAAGGCCTTGAAGTTTCTCTTGAGGGAGGTTTTTGGGTGCAGGCCTATGACCAATGCTTAATCTCTCCAGTCACCGCAGACCTTACAAAAGCACCAGCTGCCTTGTGACAGACCAAAAAGCCCCCCCCCCCATCTAACCTTATTAACCCCCTCCTGGCACATTTGTATTGCACTAACTCAGCCTCCAGAGGTGGTTTTCTGAGCCCTGCCTCCTCCCACCAGCGACCTCATCTCTAAGCCACCAAAGTATTTTGGAACTTGGTACTCCGGAGACTTCTGGAACGTTGTTCGAGGCCTGCCCCCAGCAAGCCTCTACCAGGACAGGCGCAGGCACGCCCCCACTAGTTCCTCCCCTATTTATTGCCTCCTGGAAAATCCAGGACCCTCCTCCCCATCCACCTCGATCCCTGGGGCAGCCTAGGAAGGCCCTGGCGCAGTGAGAGCTCCCAGGAGCAGCAAGCATTTCTCTGAACCTTAGAAACAGTGGAGGTGCCACAGGAGTTTCTGGAAACCTGAGCCCCAAGCGAGTCGGGTTCTCTCTGTACCTCCGTCTACCTCATTTCAATAAAGTCTGTGTTTTTTCCTCTTCCCCGACTGCTTCTGCTCCTCCACCTCCGGGTAGAAAAGGCCTTCTACTCCAAAAGCCCCAAGGAGAGATGGGGAAGATTTGGTGGATGCTGGCCGGGCTGGAAAGACTTGAGCTGTGAGATCTCAGCTGGATCAAGAGAAGGACTTCCTGGGTGGGTCCGAAGCAGAACTGGGCCCCAGCCTCCAGGTCTGACTGTGGTCAGTCTTCGGGTCATTGGAGAAGCCAGGAAAGAGGAGGAAAAAGAGAGTGGGAAGGAAAGCGCTGGGAGAGGGTCCGGAGAGGGAGGCGGCGGGGGCGGGGGGGGGGGAAGGGAGAAACTGATCGGAGACAACAGGAAAGGTGTTACAAAAGAGAAGGAAGGATAAGGGAAAGCAAGGGCTCTCTACCCCCTCCCTCTGCTCGCTCCCCCAGGCCCAGGGAGAGGCCAGGCATGGAGAGAGCCCTCACTAAAAGTTCGCTGAAGGAGTGAGGTGGGGGTGAGGAGGCTGCGTAAGGTGCTCCCTCCCCACCAAATCTTGCTCAGAGAAAGTCAGAGGATGGTCGGTGGCAAGCTCCAGATGGGCACACAGGTTACCCCCCCCCCATTTCCTTCCCACAATTCTCCAACCAACAGGGAGGAGGACTTTGGGACAAAGGAGGCCAGGGTAGCCGGGAGACTCTGGCCCTAGCCCGCCCGCTCAAGGTGAACTGTCTCTGGGCAGCTGGACGGCAGGGGGAAGGCGGCAGCGACAGGGGAGGGTGCGATGGGACACCCAAGAAGGTCAGGTAGCCCACCCATTGGGCCAGTTGGTGGAAGCGGGAAGGCCTGGGGGTGGGCAGAGGCCCCCCCCCCCACGACGTAAATCCCAATCCAGGGCTGACCTTTTTACCTCCAAGCGCCTCAGGGCTTTCCAAACAAGCCAACAGCGAGCCTGCGGGGGGCATCTATTGTGTCCCTGATGGTCCCACTGACAAGCCTTTGGTCAGCAGAGGTGGGGGGGCCGGGGCTCAGGATGCTCCGCGACGGCCACCAAACCGCCATCGCTCACTTGCCCCGCAGTGCCGGGAAGCTGACACCGGCCTGTGCGCTCCGGCCTGGTTTGTTGATTCCGGTTACCCGGGGAGTCCAAAGGCCCCCCGGAGCCTGGGATTGGGGGTGGGGGTGAGGGACCGAGGGGTGCCTTATCCACCGCATCTACCTATGTCCAACCTCAAAGGAAGAGACGCTGTGAAAAGGACGAGAATGAGTGTCCGTAAAAAACGCTAAACTTTTGCTTCCTAAGGAAAACGATGCCATTATAATAGAGGCAACGTTATCAAGAGTATCACAGCCCAGCTGGAGAGGAAGGGAAGTGTGTTGCGGGAGGAGGCTTAGTGTTCCCAGAGGCTGCTGTCTGGCCCTCTGTCTTTAAAAAGCCTATTAACTGCTTTTCTGCTTTGAACCAAAATTGCCACCAAGGTTGGCTTCCCCAAAGGGGGTCACCTCCACAGAGGGGACAGAGCAAGTGTCTGTGGAAACAAAACTCCCCTTGCTTGGAGCCATTTCCTGTGAGCCGGTAGAGCCTTCTGACTGGGGTATTCGTGGATGTTCCAGCCTTTGGACCAGCAAGTGGGGAGGAATGCAGGGAAGGAGGAAGAGCAGTGGTTAGAGCGGGACCGCAGGGGTGGTGGAGCTGACCTCAGACAGGGGCTGACAGGTCCTGAGAGGACCGGAGGGAAGGGGAAGGCTGGCCCATTTGATTTTGGCCACAGCAGAAGGAACTCTCAGAATCCCCCAAAGAAGGGTGAGGGGCAAATCAATTCTCCATGAACAGAGGGGCCACCTCAGAATAATCCACAATGAGTCTGAGTCTCCCTTCTCCGTAGATGCAAACATCTTGACCTCTTTCCCATTGGGCCCTCTCCACCTCGAATCTCATACTGGAGACTGGTCTACACGGAAGGCAGTTGGTTGGATAAAGAGAAGGTCACTGTGCATTTTCCTATCATAACTGACAGAGGAGAGGACAGCAAAACCAACAAAAACATTTTCCCGCTATTGAAGTATGTTGCTGGTTTTCACTGTTAAACTTTCCAGAATAGACGCCAAGCTGTTTCATTCATGGATTCCTCTGCAGCTTTCAGAAAGGTGGGTTTTTCAGAGCCCTCCAGGGGGCCAGGAGAATTATATTCACCAGGAGATCTGAAAGTGCATTTTCTGCACAACTGGAAAGACTTCCACGCCCCACACCTCGACTTACCACGACCACCTCAAGAAAAATCTCCTGTTTTAAAAATTAAAATCTTAAAAATATCTTTTTTATGTTCCTTTATTTTATTTTTGAGAGAATGAGAGAGAGAGAGAGAGAGGGATAGAGAGAGAGAGAACGAGAGAGAGCGCGCCCAAGCAGGGGAGGGCAGAGAGGAGGAAAACACAGAATCCAAAGCAGGTTCCAGGCTCTGAGCTGTCCGCACATAGAGCCCAGCATGGGGCTCGAACTCAGGGATCTTGAGATCATGACTTGAGCCCAAGTGAGACACTTAACCAACTGAGCCACCCAGGTGCCCTGAAAATTAAAATGTTAAGAGAATTTTTCTCCCTTGATTCCTCACGGGAGAGAGAATTCCTGTAAGTCTGTCAAGGGCTCCGAGGACTGAGGAGCATCTCCGCACCCCTCCCCCGCTGTCTGGGGGGGGCAGTTGAGCCTTCCCTCCACCCAACCCTCCCTCCACACCATCTGTTTCTCAGCCCCAAGTGTGAACTTTTCTTCTTTCATTTGCCTTCTTCTTCAGCGTTTGTTCTCCCAACGTGAGGCCCTTTGATCTCCTGGACAAGAGAGACAAGAAAAAGAGATTTAAAAAACCCTGAAGTTCTTACTTTTAAGTTCATGTCTTTGTTATGAACATTCTTTTGCACCCAAACTGCTGGGCTGCCGGAGGGGAGTTGGGATGCGGAGGCTGGGGGCATCTGGGGCTGACCGAGATGGGGAGTGGGGGATCCAGACGGGTCTGAGAGGAAGGCTGTGGATTTGGGGAAGTGTCTGGAAGACCTGCATTCAACTCCTTCAGACCCTGCCTGTCCCAGCCTGGTGGCCTTGGGCCAGTTGTCTAGCTCCCTGTGGCCAGTTTCACTGCCTCCAAAATGGGGATCATAATAGTACCTATAGCATAGGGTTGATGTTAGGATTAAATTAGTTCATATGTGACAACTACTTGGCTTCGTCCCTGATAAATAAATGTGAGCTTTACTAATAATTGTCATCGTTATAAGGGACCCCTTCTATGGTCCTTAATCTCTTCCAGGGCACAGCTTGGGGCATGGAAACACACACTTACTTCTTTCTCACTCTCATATCTTGTTGGATCCCTGGTAGGCATAAAGGACTAGCGGCAAGTTATGGGGCCGTAGAAGGGATTCCCTCGTCAGCAGCGGAGAACAGCTCAAGCAGGTCTGGCTGACACCCCCTCATTTCCTTCAGGTCCCAGGGCACTCGCCCCTGGAGGAGGAGAGCTATCGGGGCCTCCACACTTTTCTCCCTTCTCTGTTATGGGAAGATGGACAAGAAGTTTGAAGGCAGACACTTTGAGTTCCCGACTGAGACTGGGGTTCTCAAGTGTCACCTAATTTTCAATGGGGTTCCCCCCTCCCCGCTTTTTGGTGGTCACTCAATTTCCCTGTGTTTCCATCTATTCAGATAGAAAACAGAAGATATTGGGGCGCCTGGGTGGCTCAGTCGGTTGAGCGTCTGGCTTCCGCTCAGGTCATGGTCTCACGGTTCGTGGGTTCAAGCCCCATGTTGGGCTCTGTGCTGACAGCTAGCTCAGAACCTGGAGCCTGTCTT
Organism: Suricata suricatta; assembly: GCF_006229205.1. Taxonomy (NCBI): domain Eukaryota; kingdom Metazoa; phylum Chordata; class Mammalia; order Carnivora; family Herpestidae; genus Suricata; species Suricata suricatta. The sequence continues at coordinate 34,929,051 of NC_043716.1, forward strand.
CAGATTCTGTGTCTCCCTCTCTCTCTGACCCTCCTCTGCTCATGCTGTCTCTCTCTCTCTCTTAAAAATACATAAAACATAATAAAAAAAACCGGAAGATGTTGAAAGATAAAGGAGGTATATGAGACCTGCTTAGAACACTGCCTGGTAGGGGCTCCTGGGTGGTTCAGTCTGTTAAACATCTGACTCTTGATTTCGGCTCATGTTGTGGTCTCACAGTTCTGGGACTGAGCCCTGCGTCGGGTTTCGTGCTAAGTGTGGAGTCTGCTTAAGATTCTCTCTCTCCCTCTCCCAGCTCTCTCTCTCTCTCTCAAATAAAATAATCATAAAAAAAGAGCTCTGCCTGCCTAGTACTATAGTCAGTGGAGATTTTCTGTCTTATATTTGTATTCACATAAGACATTTCTCTTACTTCCTTCCTTGCGCTGAGTTGTTCTCGGTCTTGGCATGACAGAGGCAGACATCTTTCAGCCGTGGCCCTCCTGCATTCACCCACAGCCCCCCCGGTACCATGACCATGGGACTTGCTGTGAGGAAATAAAAGAATTATGAACAAAAGGATTCAGGGTAGCCCCACAGAATACTGGTCCAGTGTCACGATGAGTCATGCACTTGGCAGGACATCCTTATTGCAGAACTCTGGGAGTACATTCTCCCTATAGTCCATGGCCTTGGCACCCCCTAGCTGTACTGGATTTTCTTTTCCCTGATGATTCAGTCCAGAATCTAAGGACTTCCTTGAATGACCTCCTTGGCATGATTCAATCACAATATTCCAGAGGCTTTTGTTATTTCCCTGGCTTTCTAAATGCTTTAAATAAACAGAGAGAGGGGCTCCTGGGTGGCTCAGTCAGTTAAGCGTCTGACTTCTGCTCAGGTCATGATCTCACGGATTCGTGGGTTCTAGCCCCTCGTTGGACTCTGTACTGGCAGCTCAGAGCCTGGAGCCTGCTTTGGATTCTGTGTCTCCCTCTCTCTCTCTGCCTCTCCCCTGCTTGCTCTCTGTCTTTCTCTGTCTCAAAAATAAATAAACACTATAAAAATAATCAGAGTGAGTTGTGGGTGGGACAGGAGTTGGAGATGCAAAATATTTAATGTCCCTTCTTGGGAGAATAAAGAGGCTCAAGCAGCTGTAGACTTCACCTCAAAGGTCCCCTGGCCCTTGTCCACGGTTGTTCTCTTCATTGGGAAATAAATGGATCTGATACTTCAGAGAAAGAAAGAATCCTGTAAGAAGTCAGGAGACCCAAGTTTACTCTATCAAGAGACTCCTGTGTGTCCTCAGGTAAATCACCTAATCTCTCTGGGCCTGCTTTCCCAGTCTTTGATGAAAATTAAATTATCCCACTGCAGCTCGACTCATCCTTTTATCTGAGGACAGAAGACATAAGTAAGAAGGAATGTTAAGCTTAGTAGTGGATAGGAGGGTAGGAGGGTGGGCGGAGGAAGCATCCTGTTGGATATAGTCTACTGCCCTAGTTAGAGCTAATTAAAATCACTCGTTCTCTTCTTACCCCCCCCCCCCCCCCCCCCGGCCATTTCCTCCAAGCTCTCAAGATCACTGGCCTGAGTCCAGACAGTTCTCAGTCCTGCAGCCCTTTCTGCCTGGAAGGGAACCTAGAAGGGAGGGAGCCCCGCAAAGCATGTGCTCTCTGCTCCTCTGGGGCCTGAAGCTCCCTTCAGTTTACTCTGGTCTGACAGCTCCATTTCAACCCCCACCTTGGTGATGAGGCAGCTCAATATTTACCCAGCCAGAGAGGTTTGCCCAGAAGCCTGGCCTCCCTAGTCTCCTCCTGCTGGCTCTGCTCTGTCTTGCCCCCCGCTCCCCGCCTTCCTTTCCTGGTTCATGGAGAGTTCAGCCCTAAAATGGCTAGCAGGCCCCCACCCCCAGCCCTGGCGGAGCCGCCTGTCCAGCGGATTGCTGAGGCCAGAAGAAGAGGGGGGAAGGGTCCCGGTCGGTCGTGGGGTCATGCCCTGGTCTTTCCACTCTTGCTGGACCAGCAAGCAGCCCGGGACCTCCCAGAGGAGAGACGACTCAGCAAACGATTGTCTTTTTGGACTAACATGGACCAAGTTGGATTGGGGAGGCGATCTAGACTTGCAAAGGGTCACGTAACTGCACATGATCAGTATCATAGGCTATGTTTAATCGACACTTGGTAGACTTGTAATAGTTTGGGCTCTTTTTCCAAAGACACTAAGAGACCTTATATATAACGAGGTGACCCACGGTTCGCAGCAGCCATATATGAGAATAGTCTCTCATCTAACTTTCTAGCATGTATGGTCCACGAAGGCTGAAGTTTTGTCTGTTTTGTTCATTGCTCCGTTTCTAGTGCCTGGCATATAGTAGATGCTGAGTAAATATTGGTTGATAAAGTGACTATTGAAGCAAAATATTCCTGTCTAGAAGGCAGGTACCCCACAAATGGTATTCTCGAAGGATGTCAGTTTCAGGTGTTTGACTGGTCCAAGCTTATTATTATAATTGATGTGTTATTATGAAGATAATTAAAGTAAGGTTAGGGATGGGAGGGGACTTGGAAGACATTTTCTTCTTCTCTTACCTTTGTACCTCAACGGTATCTATCTCTGGCAAATGATAGAGAGACTTTTGTAGCCTCAGGGTGAGTCTGTTCCCAGGGCTCACCTGCAGAGGTTTTGTTTGGGCTTCCTTTGGTTTAGCAAGTGTAAACTCAAGAAAAGATCCAACTTTGGAAATGTAAGGGATTTGAAGGCCCAGCTGGATTTTCGTTTTTTTTTTTTTTTTTACAGTAAGCTCTTCTCCTAACATGGGGCTTGAACTCACAACCCTGAGATCAAGAGTATGCTTTAGAGACTGAGCCAGCCAGGAGCCCCTGGGTGTTTAGGTTGGTCAAAATATTGGTATAAAAGGGATAGAGCGGCACCTGAGTGGTTCAGTCAGTTAAGTGTCCAACTTCGGTTCAGGTCATGATCTCACGAGTTCGTGGGTTCGAGTCCAGAGTCAGGCTCTGTGCTGACAGCTCGGAGCCTGGAGCCTGCTTCGGATTCTGTGTCTCCCTCTCTCTCTGCCCCTCCTCCACTCGCACTCTGTCTCTCTCTCTCAAAGATAAATAACATTAAAAATTTTTTAAAGGGATGGAGCAGCTGTCCTTTTGCAGAGAGATCCAGCGAGACACTCTGTCACAGGTAAGCCTTTCTTTTTGCTCTCCAACTCCCAACTCAACCCCACAGAGTCTAGGGTCATTCAGACATGAATGGACCAAGGTTTCCTTTTATCTTTTCTAAAGATATTTGTGATGTCTTCCCTTTCTAGGGCCAATACAGTGAATTGGCACAGGGCGGGGGATGGGCCCATTGGGTCTGAAAGGGGATAGCAAGGGAGAGCCTTACTTGCAATGGCAAAGATGGCCACCTGTTGGAAGTTGCCCAGAGCTCTTGGGAAGATCGCCCAGCCTAGAATTGCCACTTGCCATCACTGGAAATTGTTGGCTATTGATGACATCCTTTTGCTCATTCCTACCTACATGGATCCTGATCATAGAAACAGGAACCTACCAAGTCAGGAAAAGGGAAGGGAAAACCATCTAGGAAAAGGAAACGTGCCCTCACCTTCTACTCCACCTGGGACTAGGTTTCTAGATCTGGGGTCCCTTAGGAGGAACAAAGTTGGGGAAAGGAATTCCTCAGCAACAACCATAGGTTTGTCAAGGGCCACACGCGGGTCTTGTGGATGGCTCTGAGGTCGTTGGGCAGGGTTCTCTGATTCCCCATTTCAGACTGGCCATGTGTCTGTCAGCTGCTCTTGTTTTTTAGGCTTCAGAGTCTGAAAAGGCAAAATCTGGACAACATGCTGTTGAGGAGGAAAGTCTTCAGGGTGTATGTAAGCAATCCCAGGCCGGTAGGCGGTGGAAGAGCTATCCCACATTGTTCTTCAGTCCCGACTTCCTCCCTCCACGGCCTCCAGCTATTCCACAGTGTCTCCTATTGACAGTACATCATTTTCCGGAACTCAGTGTTCAATCCCCACCTTTGGGGTTTGGCAGGAAAGAACCAACCCAGGGGTCTGAAGCTACCAAGAGCCAGAGTCGGGAAGGAAGGCTAGGTCTTCCCCAGAGGATGGGTGGGGTGGGGGTGGAGACAAGTGCTGAGTCCACCCAGGCACCAGGGTCTCTAGTCAGCAATTCAAATTCAGTAACTTAGGTGCTTTGGAAATGGAGAATTGCAAAGATGCCTTTGAAAGGGTCTGCAGGCTCCCACCTACAGTGTGAACATTTCAAAACCTATTGAAATCCCCACTCTGACACCTTCCCACAGATCCGCTGGCCACCCTCTTGCAAACCTATCTATAAACAAGCATTGTTACTTGTGTTCTTGGTCAAAAATCAAGGACACAGCTTTGCAGACATGGCTGTAAGAGCTGGAGAAAGCGGGCTCCCAGGGAGACAGGTAATGTTCCCTGTGTGAACATGTTTCCCCCGACCCCGCTCCTTGAGTTTATATTTTGGCTGTAAGCAGAGCAAAGCAAAACTTCCGTGAAATGTGAGTGGAAAACAGAAGAGTTCTAGGCATTGAAAGAGGGCCTTTTGCTGAAAAATCCCTCCATCAAATTTATCTCTACAGAATTCCCAGAATGGAAATGAAAAGGGAATACATGGGAAATTAATCAGCTCACCAAGTGTGGTGGTGTGTGGCTAAGTGCTCAGAGGGAAAGCAAAAATGAAGACAAAGCAAAACAGACAAACAAACAAAAAGTTCCAAACATGGCTAATCTCCTACAATATCTTCATCAAATACTAAAGATGGGCCAGGCTGATTTTTTTCCCCCTTGGTTTTCATTTGGGTGTTTGGACCCACAGTTTAGTAGCTTTGCCTGTGTCTTCGTGCCTTGGCTAGGGAAAGAAGGAGAGCTTCTGTTTATCTCTAGAATTTAATGATGAAGAACAAAGGCATGGATACAAAAATACAAGAAAAATAACATCCGGGTAGTGTCTATTACCAGCTCCAGCTTTGGATTCTTCAACATCCCAAGCATTTGGGGGGGAAAAATCAAACTTATCAAATCCAAATAATCAAAAGAATCAGAAATGAGTTATATTAATCTAACAAGAATAATCTGAATGTGTCCCTAAGTCCTGCCTTTACGAAAAACTCCCTCTATTTCACTAGTGAAAATCTCATTTTTAAAAATCCCTCTGTCTGGGGGCGCCTGGGTGGCTCAATCGGTTGAGTGTCCGACTTTGGCTCAGGTCATGATCTCACGGTTCGTGGGTTCGAGCCCCGCATTGGGCTCTGTGCTGACAGCTCAGAGCCTGGAGCCTGCTTCGGATTCTGTCTACCTCTCTCTCTTTGCCTCTCCCTTGTTCACACTCTGTCTCTCTCTGTCTCAAAACTAAATAAACGTAAAAAAATTTTTTAAATCCCTCTGTTTGAATAAGAAGAGAGGTTTATCTACCATAGATATGCGTCTTCCCTTTACTTCCTTATTATTTTCTAAGTCAAAGGAATACAGGAGGCTGGAAAAATTTTTCAAGCAAAAGTTTTTTTCCTTCTCTTCCTCCAGCTCTCTTGTTCACACATCTCCAAGGTGAGGCGGGAAACAGGATCCGAGATTTGAATTTAATTTAACCAGGACACAAACCTCTTCCTCTTAGGTCCTCTGTATGTGCCAGGTGCTGAGCTGAACTGAATGTCAGATTCCTTATTTGGAAAACAAGAGAAGACCTGATTCTCTCTCTCTTTTTTTCCTCCTCAGATCTTTTAAATTTAGTTTTCAAATTTATTTTTGGTGACAAGTGTAAATGTTTGCTCAGTTGCCGAGGCATAACTCAAATTCTTCTCTCAGGTCAGTTGAAGCCTGGGGAGCCCTCTCCCAACCTCTCCTTTCAACTGAGGCAGGGTTTAAGATGCCAAGAATTTTCCTGCGGTCACAGAGGGTCTGACTCAGCACCCCCAGAGTCCCTTCCCACTCCAGTCTAGAACTAGGAGCAGTTTCCTGAGGTACAGGTGTGCTCCCCAGTGAGGTCTGAAGCCCTTGTTTGGGAGAGGAGAGAGAAAAGCTCACAGGTCCCTGAAGGTCTGAATAGCAGGTGTTTCTATACTAGCTGTGCCTTCCTCCCAATACACACGCGTGCACACACACACACACACACACACACACACACACACACACAGCAGCTCTGTAAACTTAAGGGAGAGGTTTTGTTGTTTATGGGAGTAGAGACATTGGAAGAGTAAGTTACTTGTAAATCTGCTTCTAGCAAGAGGGACAGTGTTTTTCTCCCGACCTTTGGCAGATGTGAAGCCAAGTTCCTGCCCCCAAATGAGATACTATTCTGGCTTTCAGATCAATATTGCCTCTGGATGACCATCTAGCTGGTCGTATTCCTAGCTCATAGAGAGAACCGAGGAGTCTGCATTGCCTCGCTCTCTTCTGTTCCCTCCTCTCTTTCACCACACACCCCCTCAAAATAACCCAACAATCTTTTATTTCTCCTTCCGGTGAGTGAATTTCCCAAGACATAACAGTGTTGACATTGACAACTGCTGGGAATTCTCTGCTTCTCTTAACCTCCCTGGTGCCCACAGGACATGGCCATAGAGAACAGGGGCGGGGAAAGTCAAAGCAAAAGGACAATGAGAAAGTTGGAGATGGGAAAGACTGTATAGATTTTATACCCTCACCCAATCTTCACGCCAACATGCTGAGCTCCCGCACCTCTAGCAATAGGGAAATTGCTATTTGTAAAAAAAAAAAAAAGTTTAATCTTTATATATCTTTGAGAAAGAGAGACAGAGTGCGAACAGGAAAGGGGCAGAGAGAGAGGGAGACACAGAATCCGAAGCAGGCTCCAGGCTCTGAGCTGTCAGCACAGAGCCTGACTCGAGGCTCAAACTCACAAGCTGTGAGATCCTGACCTGAGCTGAAGTCGGAGGCTCAACTGACTGAGCCACCCAGGCACCCCAGGAAATTGCTATTTATAAAGGAGGATTTCTCCAAGGCTGGACGGCTCTAAATGATAGGAAATATTTCTTGATATGGAATAGGATTTTTTTTCTCTTTAGGCCTTCCCCCCTCTGATCTTACTTCTTTGCTGTCACTGGAGTCACCTGACTGACTCTGAATCCTTTTCGCACCTGCTACCTCTCCATATATTTGAAGACAACGTTCATGTGTGTCCTGAGGTCTTTCCTTCTCTAGAGTGATACACGGTCCTGATTTCTTCATTTGTTTCTCCTAACACCTGATTTCCACAACTTTTCCCATCCTGCTCTTCTTTTCTTAGTTAATATTTTCTATACAATGAAGTGTCCAGAATCGATCAGACAATACAAAGCATGACTGCGTCAGTTCTGAGTGGGAATATCATAACCCTTGGTCTGGCCACTATATTTCTGTTGATACAGGCAGCACGGCTTGGGCAGGAAAGGGCAACGGGGCAGGCTGGTGGCTGGTGAGAAATTAGAGGAATCCTTTATATCTTGCAAATTGTGTCCATCTACTTGGCCTCTAGGGCTGCATCAGCCATCTAGACTACAATCCATACAGATGCCCGAGCTCCGGGAGAGTTCTATCAGTCTGGCAGCCAATTGTGGGGAACAAACATTTGCTGAGCGGCGTCTGTGTACTTTGTGAGAAGGGAAAGGAGCATCCGAGTAGAGAAACCACAGGGGCAGGTGGGAAGGAGAGGCTTTATTATCTCAAGGACAGGAAGCACAGATGACCTGGGCGAAGCCAGCTACTCAGGGTCTGCACGTCCTTATCACCTGCAGGCCGGGTCACTCTACTTCTTTCCCCCTGACCTCCCTTCCTGAGGCAGCAGTTACTGCTTTGTGATCACTCTGGTTGGTATTGACATGTATATAGCACTTTGCTGTTAGCCCTTAGTTCTCACCACATCCCTGGGAGGTTAGTATAATCCTTTAAAATTTTTTTAATGTTTATTTATTTTTGAGAGAGAGAGTACAAGTGGGGGAGGGTAAGAGAGAGACACACACACATACACAGAATCTGAAGCAGGCTCCAGGGTCCAAGCTGTCTGCACAGACTGTGATGCGGGGCTCAAACCCACGAACTGAGAGATCATGACCCGAGCTGAAGTCGGACGCCCAACCGTCTGGGCCACCCAGGCGCCTGGTTAGTATGATCCTTATTCTCACATTAGGGGAGCCCGAGGCTCAGAGAAGTAATGTACCCAAGATTGTATATACAAAAAGCAACATATTATTTTCTTTTTCTGCCTCTGGCCCTCAAGAATTTATATGTAAGTCCACATATTTGGAAAAGGTAATGCATTTGGGATGATGGCTTTTATTTCACCTCATCCTGCCCCAGCTGCACCCCTAGCTATCAGATCATCAGGCATCATTCAGTGTCTTGGGTCATTGCCTTTTTCCTTTTAGGAAACAGAAATCAAGCAGACTACCCAAATATCCAAGATCACCAGGTTCAACTAAGAGAATCTCTCTCTCCGCATCGTCTTTAAAGGTTGAGAACTCCCGCAAATAGAGTCCAAGTCAAATATTGGTTGATTCCTAGATTCTGTGAAGACCTCTAATGGTCTAGAGTTTGGCCAAGATGGGAGGTTTGGATTTAGGGATCTTCCCCTTAGAATGATCTTCTCCAAGTTTGGAAAGATGTAGACACTTTGAACATGACTGGTCTTGAAATTGAAAGGCTCCAGTTTGGTATATTATAACCAGCCTGGGAGAAATGGAAAAGGGGCTCTTAACATGAATTTGGGAAGGGTCCTTCGTGAGGATATATCTTTCCAAATTCTCATGATGGGTGTGTGGGTGCTATGACTTCACAGGTGACGAGAGTCATAACACATGGATAGTTAAGAAGTAGGGGCTTTTAGCGCTGGAGTTAGAGACCGTAGCACTGCCCAGGTGCCTCCTCTCTTGGGAATCAGCCTTCTTCTACATTCCCCATTTCCTGCCTCGCCTCTCCCCGAGGCTTTGTTGGAGATCCTGGTCATGGTAGACATATAGTCAGGGCTTTGAAGACTTTGAGGAATAAGCAGATCAAAAGTCCAAATCCCCAGCCCCTTCCACCTGTGAGCCTCCTGGCACTGGTCTGCAGAGCCAGGCACAAAGCAGGTGAAAGGCAGAAACCTGGAGGCCATAAGCAGCTTCCTCTCCTATAACTCGGCCCAGGTCCTGAGGACCTATTGTCGGGGGTCCTGATGATAGAATGATGGGGAGGCTGGGGTGAGATGGGAAGAGGAGAGATGAGGGACGCAGAGCCAGGTCAGGGGCAGTAGGTCACTTGGTCTGGCATCTACTGTCTCGCTCTATGCAAATGTTGCTTTAGCCCCAAAGAAGCTGCATTCTGGGACTGGCTTGCTGTTTCTTTTAATATCCACAGACTTTTCAGAGTTCCGAAGGGGCTCCTGATAGGAACATCTCATCATACCTAGCAGCAGGGCAGTAAATCAAGAAGGTGCACAAACATTCAAAACAAAACAGAACAAAACAACCCTTCCTTGATCAGATGCTGCAAAGAATTTGCCAAGTCTGCAGATATGAAGATCACTAGCGAGAGTGCATGTGTGAGCCCCTCAGAGAAAGTCCATTTATCTTCTTTTCTGGTACCTTCTCTCTAGATGAGTAAGGCATGCACAACAGGGGGGCCGTGGGGGAGCCCTGGCTGTGAGGCCACACAGCCCAAATCTCATAGGCTTCTCCTGACCAGGTGCTCCCAGGGAGCAATATGGTGGTGGTTGTGGGGGGGGGGGGTCTCGCCTTTCCTTATCGGTTCTGAAATACAAGCTGCAGAGACTCAGCGGCTGTCAAGGTAAAAGGCTATCACAGAGCAAATACCTGAATGAGAGAGACATATTTGAGAAAAAACAGATAAGGTTTTCAACATATTTGGAGATCCCAGCCCTTGTCTGGCTTCAGAATCCCTTCACCTGAGCTTTTCCCAGTAAGAGGTGCCAAACAAATGAAATAGTTTCTGGGAAGGCAGGAGCCGGGCACCTTACCAGTCCTTTTTTCATGGGTTGGAGCCGGCCTGGAGACAACCGTGCTGAAATAATGGGTCTTGGTAATTTCACAAGCTAAGGGGCTCCAAGCACATGATATTTCACTTACTTTGCGGATAGGCACTTAGCCCCTTAACCAAAGGGAATATCAATTTTTTTTGAGAATCGGTAGAAAGCATTAGACAGCAGTGAGAATACGGGGTGTGGGGAGTAGTTAGCGCTCCGTTTTCGTATGGTTAAGGCTTCAGGAGTCTTCCTACTCTAACCTTCAACCCTCCCATCATCAGCCTTGCTTGTTAACTAAAGAAATGGAGGCCAAAGGAATTTCGTTTATTGGAGGTGATATTGGAAGAAACCTGGCACTCTGCCCTTGGCAACCTTGTAGGGGCGGCTTCTAATGTAAGATCCAGTACGAGCCCGTCAAAAAGGAAAGTAAGCAGGTGGGGTGTATTGTGAGGAGTCAAATATCTGAAATGGACAGCCAGGAAGAGACCAATTCCAGGTTGTTGTATCTGCAAATCCTCTTCAAACACAGCGATAACTGGAGGGACCACAAAACACTTCAAAGCTTATAGTGTGGGGGTACTTGGGTGTTTCAGTCGGTTAAGCGTCTGACTTCATTCGGGTCATGATCTCGTGGTTTGCGGGTCAAGACCCGCATTGGGCTCTGTGCTGACAGCTCAGAGCCCAGAGCCTGCTTTGGATTCTGTGTCTCTGTCTCTCTGCCCCTCCCCTGCTCAAGCTCTCTCTCTTTCTCTCTAAAAATAACTAAACATAAAAAAATGTTAAAAACAATGAGATAATAGCATAGATGATATAATATTAATAGGTGACAGATACAAGTTTATTTAGTTTTTGGTTTTCTCTCTTCATATAATATAAAGATTTTCAAGGTGTAAATAACAGTGATTACATTAAGGGAGATCTTTGTCTTACTAACTCATATCTATAGCCTTGCATTCACTTCAGGTGCCATATTTTATTTAAAAAATTTTTTAATATTTTATTTTTATTTTTGAGAGAGAGACAGTGTGAGCAGGGGAAGGTCAGAGAGAGAGGGAGACACCGAATCTGAAGACAGGCTCCAGGCTCAAACCCGGGGCTTGAACCTACGAACCGTGGGATCATGACCTGAGCCGAAGCCGGACCATCAACCGACTGAGCCACCCAGGTGCCCCTAAGTGCCATATATTAAAAGCATTTTAGACATTCTGGGTTGGAAGGTACCATAAAGACTATCTGGCCTGATCTCCTTTTCTTTCTTTCTTTCTTTCTTTCTTTTTCTTTCTTTTTTTCATCTTTCAATTTAAGAAATCTCTCCACTCAACATAGGACCCAAACTCAAAACCCCGAGATCAAGAGTTGCATTCTCCACCAACTGAGCCAGCTGGGCGCCCCCCAATCTCCTTGTCATGACAAACTTTCCGTCAAGTGGTTGTCCAGCCTCTGATTACAACCCCCGCCCCCCCGCCATTACCAAAGACAGGGAGCTGGCAACTTCCTAAGATAGTTCATTTTCCGTTCAAACTTCTTTGACTGTTTTTCCTTATTTAAGATGGGATTCGTTTTACTAAAACATTTACCCTTTGCTCCTAGTGCTATTTTTCCACTACCAGAAGAAAGTCGTGATACACCCTGATCCCAGTCTTTCCCATTCCAGATGAAACAACCCCTTATCCTTCAGCTGCTCATTACAGGATGTGACTGTGTCACCCAGGACGGACCCGGAAGATGACCGACCCTCTGAGAACAGCCAGCGCATACACCGGGCTTCATGGCTTCCCCACAGCACAGTCGATTAGGACTGTAATATTTTCCTCATTCTTCTGTTCCCACCAGCCACGTATGGAGACCTTATTGAATATTGGCTTTTGCTTCAGGCCTTTTACATACATTTTTCTCATCTAATTGTTGTCACAACCCAAAGAAAAAAGTATTAATAGAATTCTCATTTTGCATCCTGTGGAGTCCAAGGCTTACAGAGGGTGAATCACTTGTCCAGGGTCGCACCGCAAATACTTGATTTCTATTACTACAGCTAATGGTTATTGTTTTGTTTTCTTGGGTTTACTTATTTTTGGCAGTCATACCAGCATTATCTCATGTGGAAAAAGCTAATTATTTTGCATCTATGGCGGCTTGGTTGTATTTTCTCTAACTGGATCCATGTAGCGATTGTAACGTCTTTTCCAAATTTGTATTATGAAAGCGTTCACAGATTAAGAAAACATTGAAATAGTACACGGAACACTACATCTGCTGCCTGAATTCAGCTGTGCCCATTTTTGCCAGGTTGGCTTTATGTAACTCTTTATTTACGCATCTGTCCTTCCATCCACGCATTTCAAGACAGGTTGTATTTCACCCTTATATTTTTCAGTGCGCATCTTCTAAGAATAAGGACAGCATTCTATAGAACCATGGAATCGTCATCATACCTAAAAAAATTAGCAATAATATCCAGCGCATATCAACTTTTTCTAATTTTCCCAAAATACCTTTTAAAAAATTGTGGTAAAATACACATGAAATTTACCATCTTAATTGTTTCTTTTTAATTTTTTTTAATGTTTATTTATTTTTGAGAGAGACAGAGAGAGACAGAGCATAAGAGGGGGAGGGTCAGAGAGAGATGGAGACACAGAACCGGAAGCAGGCTCCAGGCTCTGAGCTAGCTGTCAGCACAGAGCCTGACACGGGGCTCAAACCCACGAACGGTGAGATCATGACCTGAGCTGAAGTCAGACGCTTAACCAACCGAGCCACCCAGGTGCCCCCCCATCTTAATTGTTTTTAAGTGTACAGCTCATTGATGTTAAGAACATTCATGTTCTATGCCATGAACCCCAGAACTTTTCTCATCTTAGAAAACTGAAATTCTATACCCATTGAACAACCACTTTCCATGCCCCCCAGTCACTGACACCCACATTCTGTCTCTATGGATTTGACTACTCTTGTGTCAAATTCCTCCTGTAAGTGGAATCATACAGGATTTTTCTTTTTATGATCAGCTTATTTCACTTGGCACAATGTCCTCAAGATTTATCCATACTGCAGCATAGGAAATGTAGAATGTGCTCCCTTTTAAAGGCTGGGTAATATACCATTGTACACTTGCATCACGTTTTGTTGATCTGGTAATTTGTTGATGAACGCTTGAGTTGCTTTCATTTTTAGGCTATTATGAATAGTGCTGCTATGAACAAATCTCTCTTTGAGGCCTTGCTTTCAATTCTTTTGGGCATACACCCAGAAGTGGAATTGCCGGATTATATGATAACTATATTTTTAACTTGTTGAGGAACTGCCATACTATTTTCCAGGGTGGCTACACCATCTTACACTCCCCCCAACAGTGTACACATTTTCCAATTTCTCTACATCTTCACTAACACTGCTATTTTCTTCCCCCCCCGCCGGTAGCCATCCTGCCTGTGAGATAGTGTATCGCTGTGGTTGTCTTTTTTTTTTAAGTTTATTTATTTTGAGAGAGAGCACACATACGAGCTGGGGAGGGGCAGAGAGAGGGAGAGAGAGAGAGAATCCCAAGCAGGCTCCGCACTATCAGTGTGGAGCCCCACGGGGCGCTCGAACCCACAAACTGTGAGCTCATGACCTGAGCGGAAATCCAGCATCGGTGGCTTAACCAACTGAGCCACCCAGGCAGCCCTCTCATTGTGGTTTTGATTTATATTTCCCCGATGATTAGTGATGTTAAGCAACTTTTCATGTGCTCATTGGTTCTTCGTACGTCTTCTTTGGAGAACTGTCTGTTCAAGTCCTTTGTCCATTTTTAACAGGGTTGTTTGGTTTTTGTTGGAGAGTGGTAGGGGTTCTTTATATATCCTGGATATTAATTCCTTATCAGACATATGACGATATCAGTCTTGCTGATTGTGTCCTTTGATGCAACAGTGACTTTTAAATTCAAAGTATTTTATCTTTATCTCAATTAAACTTCATGGCTTTGGCATGTTTTCATTCCTGCCTAGAATGTCTCCTGGTTTCCTTTGTCTGTTCGACTCCTGTGTATCGTCTAACACTCAGCCCTGTGTCCCTGCCTCCACTCTGTCTGAGGTAGGAGCTCGTCCCTGCGTCCTTACTCTCTGCATGTGCCTCTACGATAGCCTTCAGTGCAGTACATTCTACATCTTGTTAGTCCTTGCTGCCCTGCATTTGGCTCACAGATGCTCACTGAACTAACAAATACTAAATTTAGCCGAATGTTCTGAAGAGATCCAGAGGAGGTTGACCAAGAAGGAGGAGGGTGATGATTATAAAGCATGTGTACAATGTTTTATAATCATCAAATAACGTAGGATATATTATCTCATTCTCTTCCCACCCGCCAGCCTTGTTGAGGTACGATTGACAAAGATTGTAGGTTTTTAGGTGGTACAGTGTGATTTTCTAGGGTGTACAATGTGATGATGTAATATATGTATGCATTGTGAAATCATTACCACAGTCAAGTTAACGAACACATCCATTACCTCACATTGTGTGTGTGTGTATGATGGGAACCTTCAAGGTCTATTGTCTTAGCAAATTTCAAGTATACATTACAGTGTTATTAACTATATATAATCACGCTGCTGTACATTAGTTGCCCAGAACTTATTCATCTTAGATCTGAAGGTTTGTATTCTATGAGCAACAGCTCCCCCCACGTCCCCTACCGCTCAGTGCCTAACAGCCTCCACTCTACCCTCTGGTTCTATGAATTCAACTGTTTTAGATTCCACATGTAATTGAGATCAAACAATATCTGTCCGTCTGTATCTGGCTTATTTCACTTAGCATAATGTCCTCCAGGTTCATCTGTGTGATGCAAATGGCAGAATTTCTTTTTTTTTTTTAATGGCATAATACCATTGCAATACTTACATAATTTAAAAATGATTTTACTAGTTTTTAAATTAAAGTACAGTTGATGTACAATGTTGTATTAGTTCCAGGTGTGTAGCATAGTGATTTGACAACTCTATACATTACTGCATGCTCACCATGCTCAGTGTGGCTACCATCTGTCACCATACAAAGCTATGACAATATTACCGGCTGTGTTTCCTATGCTGTACTTTTCATCCCCATGACTTATTTACTTAATACCTAGGGGTGTGTACCTTTTCATTCCCTTCTCCTATTTTACCCATCCTCCTACCCCCTCCCTCTCTTCTGGCAACTACCAATTTGTTCTTTGTATTTATGATTCTGTTTGTTTTGGGTTTGGTTTTTTAGATTCTACATAGAAGTGAAATCGTACGGTACCTGTTTTTCTCTATCTGACGTATTTCCCTTAACATAGTACCCTCAAGATCCATCCATGTTATTACAAATGGCAGGATCTCACTCTTTTGTATGGCTGAGTAATATTCCATTATATGTACAAACCACATCTTTATCACACATCTGTCAATGAACACTTGAGTTGCTTCTATATCTTACTACTGTGTATGATGCACAATGAACTTGGGAATGCATATCTCTTCAAGATACTGACTCTTGGGGCATATCCCTATTGTCAAACATCCTTCACACTTCTCTAAACTCAAAGGCTTCCAGGAAATCTGGGTCCCTGACTGCTCGGTGCAGCACTGAGCTCCTGAGAGTAATGGGTGTTGGAAAGACGTTGATGTCGGCAAGTTCAGGATTTAATAATCCAGACGGTATTGTGTTCGCCTTTCAGTGAACCCCGACCTTCCTTTCAAGTCCCTGGCCTCCATGTTCATTAAAAAATTTGATCACCAGTGACCTAGGCCCCAGTGCAGCTGCCATTGCCTCTGTCTTTTCATTTCTGCTCTGGCCCTGACATGCTCCGGGGATGCAAAACAGCCAAGGCTCCTTGGCGGGAGAATGACTTGCCAGAGAAATCTGCCTACAGCGAGGAGTCCAGTGTGGAGTGAGGAGATGGGAAAAACACAGCGGGAAATGAGAGGTTTTGCCCTGCCTAGCCGGAAACTATTGTTTTCCTGGGCCACCAGGAGGCAGGGATTGGAGCAAGGATGAAATTCTGAATTATTTTCTTTTGAAGGGAAGAAAAACAAGAGAGAAATCGCATTTTCTGTAGCTGCAGCCCAAATGGCTTTAGGGCCAAGCCAACTTTTGGGTGAGGCATCCACCCTTGGTTTCCCCTCATACCTTTAAATTCTGGATGTAAGACTTCTCTCCAAATAATTAAAAAAAATTTTATAACATTTTTATTTATTTTTGAGAGACAGAGCATAAACAGGTGAGGGGCAGAGTGTGAGAGGGAGACACAGAATCAAAAGCAGCTGTCAGCACAGAGCCTGACACAGAGCTCAAACCCGTGAACTCTGAGATCATGACCTGAGCTGAAGTCGGACTCCAAATAATTTTTGAAAGGATGATTTGGGTTATGTCCTCGACAGCTTCTTTTATTTCAAGAGATAATTTTGAGGTCTTAGCTTTGAGATCCCACTGTCTCTGTAATTCTCACTCTGAACCTTAATGAAGATGCCGTCCTGGAGACTTGACATGGTTTGACATTTTTCAGGCCTTGACATTGAACAAGGACATGTGTGTGAGAAGTGACTCTCTTGGTCCAACAGGACGTGCATGCTGAGGGGCTTTTCCGAGGTGGGGGCCAAGACATATGAGGGAATCCCTTCTGTCTGGCCTAGATGACTTCGTGACAGCATTTGCGATGTGACCCGCTGGGCTCAGGGGCACAACTGAAGATCGAAGAACAGGTTTTCTTTGGCATGACCTAGCACTCCACACAGCCTCAGTAAATGTTTGTTGAGAGCATACTTAGTGCCACACATAGTGAGAGGTGAAGCATTAACCCGTGCTTGCATAGCACTTCCTTCTACAAGGTCCTTTCACGACGTCTCATTTCCACAAGAGTTCTGTGAAGTGTGTACGGCAACTATCATTATTATTATTATTATCATTTTGTAGGTGAAGAATCTGAGAATCAAATGAATTAAGGGACCCACCCAAGGTCATACAGCTAATCAAGAGTGAAACACATCTTCAGGCTCTAAATCCCCTGTTCCCTCTCCTATATAGATAGATAGATAGATAGATAGATAGATAGATAGATAGATAGATATAAACAAACAAACACCTAGATTTGTGGCCCAAGTAGCTAGCTTAAAACAGACTATAACTGCCTAGGGAGGTGTGGACGATAGAAGATTGGCCTTGATCGATCAAGTTGTTGAAACCGGGTATTGTTGGGTATATGAGAGCCCATTATATCCTGTCATTTATGTATATGTTTCAAATTTTCTATAATGAAAGGCTTTAGGGGCACCTGGTGGCTTAGTTGGTTGAGGTCCACTCGATTTCAGCTCAAGTTTAGATCTCATGGCTGTGAGGCCAAGCCTTGCTCCAAGTTCCATGTTGTGGCAGGAAGCCTACTTAAAAAATAATAACAATATGGGGTGTCTGGGTGGCTCAGTTGGTTGAGTGTCTGGCTTCGGCTCAGGTCATGATCTCACGGCGCGTGAGTTCAAGCCCTGCGTCGGGCTCTGTGCTGACAGCTAGCTCAGAGCCAGGAGCCTGCTTCAGATTCTGTATCTCCCTCTCTCTCTGATGCTCCCTTGATCACGCTGTCTCTCTGTCTCCCAAAAATAAATAAAAAACATGAAAAAAATAACAATAGTATAAATTTCCTTAAATAAATAAAGCAATAGCACTACTAGGAATTTATCCAAAGGATACAGAAGGGCTGACGCATAGGGGCAACACGTACCCCAATGTTTATAGCAGCACCTTCAACAATAGTCAAATTATGGGGGCACCTGGGTGGCTCAGTTGGCTAAGCCTCCGACTTCGGCTCAGGTCAGATCTCACGTTCATGGGTTCGAGCCCCGCATCAGACTCTGTGCTGACAGCTCAGAGCCTGGAGCCTGCTTCCAGTTCTGTGTCTCCTTCTCTCTCTGCCCCTCCCCCTCTCATGCTCTGTCTCTCTATGTATCAAAAATAAGTAAAACATAAAAAAATAAAAAAAATTAAAAAAATAAAGCTTTAAAAAAAAAAGTCAAATTATGGAAAGAACCTAAAAGTCCATCACCTGATAAATGGATCAAGAAGATGTGGTTTATATACACAATGGAGTACTACTTGGCAATGAGAAAGAATGAAATCTGGCCATTTGCAGCAACATGGATGGAACGGGAAGGTACTATGCTGAGTGAAATAAGTCAGTCAGAGAAAGAGAGATCATATGTTTTCACTCATATGTAGAACTTGAGAAACTTAGAGGAAGAACATGGGGGAGGGGAAGGGGACAAATTGTTTCAAACAGAGAGGGAGGCAAACCCATAAGAGACTCTTAAATACAGAAAACGAACTGAGGGTTGATGGGGGTGGGGAAAATGGGTGATGGGCCTTGAGGAGGGCACTTGTTGGGATGAGCACTGGGTGTGATGGAAGCCATAAACTGTGGGAATCTACCCCCCAAACCAGGAGCACACTGTACACACTGTATGTTGGCCAATTTGACGATAAATTATATTAAAAGAAGTGAAAAAAAAAAAAGAATAAACCTGTGTTGTGTGCTCAAATCATACCCCTTTGAAACACTTCTTAGATAAATCTCACTTTCTTATCTCCAAGTTTTCTTGATTGCCTGAGATCTCATTACTGATAATGACTGCCATTTATCTAGCGTTTATTGTAGGAGGTACTCTGGTAAGTGTTTTCTTTCCATGTCTCACCATCTAACCTCACAACCACCCAGTGACTGTGCTAGTAGCCCTGTCTTGCAGATGAGGAACTGAAGCTTACTTAGCGAGGTCACAGAACTTGCCCAAGATCACACCTTCGGTGAATATCACACCTGAAATTTGATCTTGGATCTGTCCAGCTGGAGAGCCGTATCTTTGATTCTATTTTTTTTTCAATGTTCATTTTTGAGAGAGATGGTGCATGCAAGGGGGGAAGAGGCAGAGAGAGAGAGAGAGAGAGAGAGAGAGAGAGAGAGAGAGGAGGATAGAGGATCCAAAGCGGGCTCTGTGATGACAGCAGGGAGCCCAATGCGGGGCTCAAATTCACAAACCCCGAGATCATCATCCAACCTGAAGTCAGATGCTCAACCGACTGAGCCACGCAGGTACCCCAATTCTTTTTTTTATTAGTGTTTGTTTGCTTATTTATTTATTTATTTTGAGAGGGTGAGTCAAGCAGGGGAGGGGCAGAGAGAGAGGGGGAGAGAGAGCATCCCAAGCAGGCTCTGTGCTCAGCATGGAGCCTGTTGCAGGGCTCGATCCCAGGACTGTGAGATTGTGACCTGAGCCAAAAATCAAGAATCAGACGCTTAACCTACTGAGCCACCCTGGTGCCCCACCTTTTTTTAAAAATATTTTATTTTTAAATAAATTCTACACCCAACATGGGGCTCAAACTCACAACCCTGATATCAAGAGTCGCAATACCAGAGGTGAAGCACCCTCTTGGAGGCGGTACTATTTGAAATGTGTTTTCATTCTCCTCCTCTTAGGAGAAATCCTGAGCATGGGATTGGAGGCCCTCTCAGCCCCGTGCTGGACACATAGGACGTGTCAACAGACGCACTCTTTCATTTGGCCAGGCCTGTCTGTCCTCACCTCCCGCAGGCGATTCAAGCACTTAACTTTGCTTTGTAATCTCAGGAGGATGCAGCTGAGCACAGGGGTCACGGTGAGCCTTTCCGTTCCAGCAAGTGGAACTTCTACCAAAGACTTAGTGAAGCAGGTAGTTTGGGATGGGAAGGGGACGATAATCTTTGGAAGAGATTTCAGGTTCCGTGTCTCTTCACTGATTCACAGGAGACCAACATTTGTCCCCTAACTGGAGTGGCTCAGATTAAAGGACACCAAAACCAGCATAACTGGGACACCTCCTCCTGGAGACCTGCCTGGTTTCAGCAAAATCTCGTGCTGGCGAGACCTCTCTCCTTGGTTAAGTCGAGTCTTCTCACACTAGCGGGAAGAGCCTTGGGCTGTTGGTATCTGGTGTGATATCAAATATTTAGGCGGAGGACTCTGAGAGCTTCAGGGATGCAGGGAACTGTTTAGATATCAGATTCTCTCCTGCCAGGTCAAGCGAACCCCCTGTTGACTAATGACTGTGTTTCCTCAAGCATCTTTCCCAGCAGCGAGTTATCTCCTGCGCCCTTTAACTTGCTGTCCAGCTGAGAGGCCCCAGGCCTGCAGAGGCTGTGCTTCTTATCCCCGTCCAGGGCTCGGCGGCTGCAGCGGGCGATGGAAGGTTGTTTACAAGAGATGAAGGCTCGAGGCCTCGCACCTGGTTTCTGTCTGGCCCACACTGACGGGGCTGAAGGATCCTTCATTATCTCCGCCTCGCTTCTCAGGCAGCTCCTGCTGTCGGGGCCAGCTTGGGCCCAAGGCAGCTGGGACTGGCGTTTCAGTCCCCGATAAGCAGCTTGCTGAGGGGCTGCGGGGAGCCACTCACGGGCCTGCATACCTCCCCGCGGCCCTCCCACCCCCACCCCCACCTCGGGGCAGCAGGTCTGGATGGGGCAGAGGTTGCTGAGGGTTTAGATGGAAGGTCAAGTGGCCTTGACTCCAGCTATCTGGAGGGCGGGGCACTGTGCTCCTTCTCTAGTTGACCGGTTTGGGAAATCAGTAGCCAAATAACCCATCTGCCCTTTTTGCCTCCATGAAGGTAAGAGGGAAAAGGCATCTACTAGGCAAAGGGCATTAGCGACAATCATGGGGTATGAAGGACAGGGACAGACAAAGTAGAGAAAGGCGCACTAAAGACAGATATAACAATCTGGAAGGATGGAGGAGGGTGCCGAGGGCTTGGAAGCCCCCTCCCTAAAAGCCCCTGAAGATAAAGAGACATTCATGATAATAGCTAACGTTTATGGGGTGCTTACCGTGCACCCAAGCCCTGTGCTAAGCATTTGATCTCCTTTAATCCCGAGAGGTAAATACTCTTATTACATCTGTTTAAGAGCTGAGGAAATAGGGGTTTAGAGAGATTAAGCCAGCAAGAAGAGCTGAGATTAAAGACAGGACAGCTTGCTCCAGGGCTCCCAAGCCTTGGACGACCGTTCTGTGGTAGAGAGACACAGCTCCGGTGACCGAGTCTGGAGTACCGAGATCGTGGCCACTGATGTGTGTTTGGCAACACCTGTGCCTGGTTCTACTCGGTGACACCCTGGTCCTTGAACCTGGAATGAGCAAGTAAAGGTCGGTGGGGAGTTAAGAGAAGCAGATAGCAAAGGGGGAGTGCTAACTGGCCCCTCAAGGAAGCAGAATTTGGAGAGGGGGGCAGGAGACCACAGGGCTGATGACAACTTGGGGGGTTTGGGGGAGGCAGATTCCCATCAAAACAACTGCTTCCTTTTGACTTGGACAAATCCACTTGCTGCTCTTCACCTTCTTGGAAAAAGTCACCAACTCTTTGAAAAGTTCTGATCCTAGATACAGGGGTGGCGCTCTTTGGACAGAGCAGAAAGTTAATAATCTCAGGTTGCGGAGTCTACTTCAAATAGTTGAATAATGCACAGTCCCTCCCGGCAGGTGTCTTCTCCGTCCGGAAACAGGTGTTTTGAGTTGTTTGAACAAGTCACCACCCTCCCCCGAATCGAGGAACGTCAGGTCTGGCCAGGCCTCAGTCCCAGGGAAGGCTGGCCCAGGACTTAGGAAGTCTGGGTTCCATTTTTTATTCTACCCCTGGGTTGCTGTGAGACATTAAGAAAGAGGCTTAACAATCCTGGTCCTCCTCTTCTGCAGCAAAGATGTTTAACCCATTCCCTATCATTCAAATGTGACAAGGACAAATGGGACCACTTAAAATAAGTGTCACCTACATTCAAGGCAAGGTGGCTTTGGTAAAGGTAAGTCGTCCTCTCTCTACCTCCTTCCGCTGAGTTCTGGGGCTCTTCTTCATTGGAGCAGCTAAATCCACTCTCAGGACCTCAGTGACTGAGGGGTAGGAAGCACTGACAGCAGGCCCTCAAGCTTCTTTTCTACGATTGCAGATTGCAGCTCCTATCTGACCCCTTGAGGACAGACCGGCAGAGACAAGGGGAGATTGGGGTGGGGGGAGGGGACGCACTGTTTCACACTCTTCGAATCTGACGCCGCCAGGGCTGGGATGGTGACAGGGCCCGGTCTCTGCGTTCGAGGCTTGTGGACAAGAAGCAGATAAGCTGCACCAGGCCTCTTAATGAAGCCAGCGCCAGCTTCAGATAAACTGTCGCCACTTACTCCTCCCAGCGCTCCCTTCTCCAGGAAAGACTCCACTTGGCACGAGCAGCAAACTTGGAGCAGGAGCCGGGGCCCCCAGTGCCTGGTGCTTTCCAGGGACGTTCTGGAGTTGCCTCCAGCCAGCACCTTGTCTGATTCCCCTTACCTCAAAAGGTCCTCCCTGCCCAAAGAAAAGCAGGAAACCAGCAACTGTCTGAACAATACAGGTAAAAACCGCTAGGGGAATGTTAACTTAAAAAAAAAAAAACATATTTCCCAGCACCCCAGAGTGTGACCGTGTCTGCAGATACATTCTTTTCATTTTTTAATTTAAGAGAGCTCCACCCCCAACATGGGGCTTGAACTCGGGACCCCCAAATCCAGAGTTGCATACTCTACCGACTGAGCCAGCCAGGCGCCCCTGTAGCTGTGTTCTTTAAAGACGTAATTAAGGTAAACTGAGGCTGTTAGGGAGCGTCCTAATCCAGTATGGCTTGCATTCTGATATGAAGAGGAGATTAGGACACAGACACACTCGGGGGTCGGGGGGGGGGGGAAATCATGTGGAGACACAAGATGATAACCATCTACAAGCCAAGGGGAGAAAGGCCTCAGAAAAAATTAGCACTGCCGATACCTTGATCTTGGACTTCTAGCCTCCAGAATTGTGAGAAAATAAACTTCGGTGCTCTTCCTTCTTGCTTTTTACTACTCTTTTTTCCCTTCTAGCCACAGAAGAGGTATGCACATTACAGGCAGGTCAGTTATGTTTAGAGATGTCAGAAGCCCTATCCCAGATCAGCAGAGCAGTGGCAAAGATAAGACTAAAATCTGGGACTCCTGCCTCCCACCAAGAATATTTCATTATAATATTTCCTCTCCTACTTATCTCAATAATTCCCTCAACTTGATGCTTTGGTTTGGCCCTTGGAGAGCTGGCCATGCACATTCTAAGAAATGGGTCATCTCTTTGTAGGTAAGTGGGACAAGCAGATTCAAGCTCCTTTCTTCTAGGTTGCATAGGGTACTAAGATTACCTATGAGCTCATAAGAGCTATACCCATGTTAACTAAATATTAATATTCCTAAGGATGTGAGTGAGTAGTCATTCTTATTAGGAAAATGAAGAAACTTCTTCTTTTTTCTTATTTATAGATTATTGTCAAGTTGGTTTTCATATAACACCCAGTGCTCTTCCCCACAAGTGCCCTCCTCCATGACCATCATTCTCTTCCCCTTCACCCTTCCTTCTCCAACCCTCAATTTGCTTTCAGTATTCAAGTCTCCCATGATTTGCCTCCCTCCCTCTCCCTAATTATTTTTCCCCTCTTCCCCTCCCCATGGTCCTCTGTTAAGTTTCTCCTGTTAGACCTATGAGTGCAAACATATGGTTTCTGTCCTTCTCTGCCTGACTTATTTCGCTTAGCATGACACCCTCGAGGTCCATCCACGTTGCTATGAATGGCCAGATTTTATTCTTTCTCATTGCCATGTAGTACTCCATTGTATATATAAACCACATCTTCTTGATCCATTCATTAGCTGATGGACATTTAGGCTACTGTTGACAGTGCTGCTATGAACATTGGGATACATGTGCTCCTATGTATCAGCACTTCTGTATCCCTTGGGTAAATCCCCAGCAGTACTATTGCTGGGTCATAAGGGAGTTCTAGTGATAGTTTTTTGGGGGACCTCCACACTGTTTTCCAGAGCAGCTGCACCAGTTTACATTCCCACCAACAGTGTATTAGGGTGCCCGAGAAGAAACTTCTGAAGGCATTTGAAAAACAGATACATGTTTCTCATCCTGGTTGATGTCAGTGCTCAGAAGCAGGTTGACATGACCCAAAAAGGGTCTTTGAATACTAGAATAAGGCCCAAACCCAGGACTGGGGAGGATATGAGGTGCCTAACCTCAAGTATATCTGTTCCAACAGCTTTAAGATTCCATAGACATTTGGCAAGAGATAGTTACAATGTGCAGGATATGATCTAGTGGGATCAAGGACCTTTTGATTTTAATCTCAATGTTTTACATCCAGGGTAAATGTTTTTAGCTGAAGGAGATAGGAGAATTCTTTTTTTTCTGACCTGGCTGGAGAGTTTGGTTGGATTGTTATTATTCTCTAATGGTTCACTTAAGAAAGCAAAGACATACCATGGGTTTCTTCTGTTTTGTGGGGTGGGGGAGTGTGGAGCCCAACACAGGGCTTGAACTCACGACCCTGAGATCAAGACCTGAGATCAAGAGTTGGACACCTAACTGACTGAGCCACCCAGGAGCCCCAAACATGGCTGCCTGAGACATCTCCAATCACTTAGCAAGGCTCTACCAAATCCTGGGTGAGTTCTGGTTGTTGACTTAGATGGCAACACTCATTGGTATCACCATCCTTTTCATTTGACTAGTAAACAGTCCACAGCCTTCAACTCAAAGTGTGGTCCATGGACCAGGCTCTCAGCATCATCGGGGAGCCGGTTAGAAGCGCGGGCTCTCAGGGACGCTTGGGTGGCTCAGTTGGTTAATTAAGCTTCAGGTCATGATCTCATAGTTCGTGGGTTTGAAACCCTGCATTGGGCTCTGTGCTGACAGCTCGGAGCCTGCAGCCTGCTTTGTATTCTGTGTCTCTGTCTCTCTCTGCCCCTTCCCTGCACTCTCTGTCTCTCAAAAATAAATAAACATTAAAAAATTAAAAAATAAATAAAAGTTGCGTAGGCTCTCAGACCAACCTACATGTGACTCTGAGTCTGCAGTTTAACAGGACCCCCCAGGTGATTCCTAGGCACGTCTGAGAAGCACTGGTTCAGATTACATAATCTCATCTGATGGTCTCTTTTACCTGTGAGGTGGGCAGGGTGAGTAGTACTATTTTCATTTTATCAGTGGAAACTGAGACTCAGAGGTGAAGTAGCTTGCCCATGCTCACACAGCAACATCAAAGAATTGAAATTTGAACCCAGATCTTTTGATTCTCGACCCTGGCTCTGTTGACTACACCGCGATTCAGGAGAGACAAGCAGTTGACCCAATGCAAATGAGTTATCCTGAGACTTGACCCCTTTGTACTTCTGTTTTTCTCACGTGGAAGATGCTCTCTGAAGGCGGGCGCGCTGTGATGATGAGCCTGGTTGTCCCTTCTGTCCTTTATCCCACAGCCATCTAACAGCATCTCTAACCCTGGCCAACTGCTTCACAAGTGCAGGCTGTTAGCAGTAATTGCCAGCACCTGTCACAGTACTTGGCATTTAGTAGGCACTCCACAAACGTTTGTTGAGCCAAATAGAATTACCTAGCAGTTGCGAGAGCTCTCAGCTGCTGATTACCAAGGTGCCTTGGTGAAGGAGGGTGTGCGTCTTTGTGGCCCCTCTCTCTTGTCCTAGAGAAACATTCCAATTACAGGGCCTCCTGACAAGAATTAGGGACACCGCCTTCTTAACCTGAAAGGCAGATCTTAAAAGCAAATTCCATTGTGTCTGTCTCCTGAGCAGGGCCCAAGCCAGGAGCTGCAGATGCCTGGAGTTGATGAGTGTGGAATTTACATGGTTACACAGGAAAACAGGCTTTGCTGCATTTTCTTTGACTGGAAGCACCGAGTGTGGGAAAAGTCAAGAGCATCGACTGAGCCAAGTTTGAAGCCAGGGGTCAGCAGAAAGATATTATGGGGTGACAGTAACTGGGATCTGCCTGTAAAAGTTGGCTGAGGTTTGAGGCTTCCTCTGAGATTGTTGACAATGGGAAAAACCTAAAGTTAACCAGACAGAGGATCTCAGCGCAGCTAATGACACAGGGCTGAGTAGGAAATGCCTGGGTTGGTTTTTTTGTTTTTTGTTTTTTGTTTTTTGGTTTTTTTTTTTTGCTTGCTTCCCCAAGAGAACAGAAATGAAGCGAAGCTCTGAGGAGGGCTGAATTGTTATCCTGCAAGAAGTTTTCTGAAGATCTGGGCTATAAAGACAGATCCCATCAGTAAATTTGACAGCTGTAACACTTCTCCGTGCATTTTAGTATCTTACACCAAAACAGAAATGAAAGGAATATGTTGTCTTTTACAAGGAAGCTGTCAATCCTCACCCTCTCTGAGCTGGACACATATTTGGGGGTTCTTCCCCGGGGTAGGGCCGGTTGCGCTGCTTAACGCACATGTTCTCATTCAGCCCTCTGGGTGTCTGGAGAAATCTGTGAGCCATAAGACAGATGAACCCGTAACTTTGTCTTCCTTTGTACGCATCGGATTCTAAGCTACAGAGAGCCCCAGATGCAACAAGATGCAACGTGGCCTTTGATCATCTGAAGATTAGAGAGGCTCGGTTCATCCGGATCCAACTTCTTTGTCAGCAGAATGACTACTTCTCTTCCACACAACAGTCAGTTAAGGCTGGGATTCAGCTCTTCCGGTGTGGGTGGAGGACCGCCCTCCCTTTGCCCCAACCCTGCTCAACTTGTTTTGGCCAGGAAATCTGTAGCCTTGTAGATTTTCTAAGAGTTGGATCAGAAAGAAAGACAGTACTAGCTTCAGGCTATATCTATTTCCGGCTTCAAGTGGTTGTTCTCAGATGCATAGCCTCATTCCCACTTCCTCTAATCGAGTTGGTTGGTTGGCACTGTAGGCGGGTAGGTAGATTTCTTTCCTTTTCTGCTATTTCTTCCCTACCACCCCTCAATGAAATCTTCCACCCCAGGCTATTTGCTGGTCTGATTCACTCACCCAGCAAGTATTAACATGTAGAATGTTGTATAGGCTGACCACTTCCTCTTTGCCACCCCCAGTGGCCCCTGTTCAGACTTCTGTCACCACATTTAACAGCTTTTTCTTGGCATTTATTTGCTATGCCTGCATGTATCTCCCCTTAAAAGACAATGAACATCTTTTAAGAAACCTTTTTTTTTTTTAACATTTATTTATTTTTGAGACAGAGAGACAGAGTTTGAGTGGGGTAGGGTCAGAGAGAGAAGGAGACACAGAATCCAAAGCAGGCTCCAGGCTCCACGCTGTCAGCATAGAGCCCAACATGGGGCTCGAACCACGAACTGCAAGATCGTGACCTGAGCCGAAGTCGGAGTCTTAACCAACTGAGCCACCCAGGTGCCCCAAGACAATGAACATCTTAAGGGAAGGAGTCATGTATATACATATACACACACACACATATATATATATACACATTTATCTTGAGGGGAGGGAGGGGCAGAGAGACAAAGCCCGAGAGAGAATCCCATCAGGCTCTGCACCACCAGTGTGGAGTCCAACACGGGGCTCAAACAACTCAGGAACCATGAGATCATGACTTAAGCTGAACTCAAGAGTTTATCTAACCGACTGAGCCACCCCCAGGCACCCTGTTATATTTGTTTTTAATCTAAGCCAAGTTTTCTAGCACATGGGAAATATTCAGTAAACTTCATTAAATTGGATGAACAGGACAGTTGAAAGGATAATGAGGAATCAATCAGAGCGATCAGGTCTCAGAAAAACAGCAGATCTAAGTTCTTCTGAGTAGCCTCGACCTGGGGTAAACTTCCAAAATGGTCCTGGGTTTGGACATTTGACTTTTTCAACCTTGGCATTGCTGCAGCCTCAGTGTGGTTGCTATGCTGTTGATAGTGTCACATAGATGTTTTTCAGGACTGAGGACAGCTGATACTATATCATGATTTTGACTGCTACAAAAGACATTTATCAGTGATAGATCGTTGATTAGAAACTCTTGCAACAATACACTCTTCCAATTGATTTGTAAAATTATCTATGTATACATTCATATGCATTTTTTTGTGTGCATTCTTGAAGAGAACCATAAAACGTCAGAAGTGGAGTGTCTGGGTGGCTCAGTTGGTTAAATGCTCAATTCTTGATTTCGGCTCAGATCATGATCTTGCAGTTCATGAGATTGAGCCCCATGTCAGGCTCCTGGCTGACAGCACAGAACATGCCTGGAATTCTCTGTCTCTCTACCCCTCCTCCGCTCACTCTCTCTCTCCTTCAATAAATAACATAAACTTAAAAAAAAAGTAGGGGTGCTTGGGTGGCTCGGTCGGTTAGATATCTGACTTCGGCTTAGGTCATGGTCTTGGTTTGTTAGTTCAAGCCCCACTTCTGAGTTTTGTGCTGACAGCACAGAGCCTGGAACCTGCTTCAGATTCTGGGTCTCCTCTCTCTCTCTGCCTCTTCCCTTGCTCTTTCTCTTTCTGTCTCTCTCTCTCTCAAAAGATTAAATAAACATTAAGAAAATCAATAAAATAAAATGTCAGAAGTGAAGATTGTAGAAGGAAACTCACTTGCTTCTTTTACAAAGGAAGAGTTGAATGAAGCTCAGAGACTAAGAACATAGGAGAACTGAAGCCTTCCAAGTCACAAGAAAATGCTCAGAAAGTGCAAAGGAGTTAGCAGTGAGTGAGCAAAATTCCATGCCTCTTACTCAGGGGACCTGCGCACTTGTTCAGATTTCCTTCCTGCTGAAACATCCATAGAGGCTTTCTTTCTCTCTCTCTCTCAGTCTCTCTCAGTCTTCCTCCTTCTCTCTCTCCCTCTCTCTCTCTCTCTCTCCCTGTCTCATTCTCTCTCTCCCCCCCTCCCTCCCCATTGCTAACATTTATTGATCATTTACTAGGTTCCAGGCACTCTGATATCTGTTCTCTCGATCTTCACTCTAAACCCATGAGATAATAATAACCCCAATAATAATCATCATAGTTATTATTATTATTCCCATTTTATAGAAGAGATACAGGGAGGTTAGAGAACTTGCCCCAGATCATACAGTTAGTAAGTGGCAGAACTGGAATTCAGACGTGGGGCACCTGGCTGGCTCAGTCAGTCAAGCACCTCAGGGTTGTGAGTTCAAGCCCCACAAAGGGGCATGGGACCTATCTAAAATTTAAAAAAGAATTGGAGGGGCGCCTGGGTGGCTATGTCGTCTAAGCATCCGACTTTGGCTCAGGTCATGATCCCACAGTTTGTGGTTCGAGTCCCATGTTTGGCTCTGTGCTGACAGCGCAGAGCCTGGAGCCTGCTTCCGATTCTGTGTCTCCCTCTCTCTTGCCCCTCCCTCAATCACATTCTGTCCCCTTCTCAAAACTAAATAAACGTTAAAAAAAAAAAGAATTGGAATTCAGACTCAATATGTCCCACTGCAGAGTGCATGCTTCTACTCCTGGCTCTGGAGTTTTGTCATAGCTCTTCCCAGGGTTTAGCAATGTCCCACTACAGAGCACTGAGGGCCCTCGCTGAGAAAGGGATCGCTCCCATCAGTTGGGTGCCAGGCTCCATCCTAACGCATCACCCTAATAACCACGTGTAATGTTTTTACGCTCAAATAGAAATGAAAGCGTTGTGATTTTCATCTTTTCATGTACAACACCTAGCCCAGTACCTGGCTTAGAGACGGTGGCTAATCAATGCCAACTAATTGAACAGAAGAACGCAATTCTGGTAGAGATCGGAGGGCTCCACAACTACGCAGCACATCTACTTGGAGCTCCTGAGTTGGGCACTTGATCCAGTACATCTGCTCCCTTTGCTTGGTTTCCTGGTGGCGCTGTGCTCCATGCAGGAAGATGGCTTTGTTCAATGGTGTAATGCAGACCCCTCCTGGGGAGAGGGTGATGCAGGGGTGGGGGGACGGACTGGGCAGCGCCAGTGTGGCACCCCGCCACCCAGCCACCCTGCCTTCCTTCAGCAGTCCCTTGACATCTGGAGCCGGGAATCCCTTTCCCTCCTTGCCTGCTTGGTTGGACCTCCCCAGACCAAGACTGACCTACCCCTGGCAGCATGGGCCTCATCAGATTATTGTAGCTTATTGCCTATTGCAGGCTGGCCTGCTATTTTATTATTATTATTATTATTTATTTATTTATTATTATTTTTTTTTTACCAAGGCCAATGTTTCCAAATCCACACTCCCAAACTCGGAGAAGAAGAGTCCACATCTCTAACCCCGACATCTGCCTTGAGACTCTGCAGTGTGTGTTTTGGTTTGGAACCTCTGTGTGGGAGGGTGTCTGGTTCAGACCATGTTCACGTCTCTGTTAGGTGTATCATCACTGCGGGAGGCACACGTCTAGTCAAAACTCATAGGCCCAGTGTGCGGCTCCCCACGTCCTGCCCCCTCTTCCTGCTAAGGGACCTGACCTGACCCAGCCTGGCCGGGTGGGTCACCACCGGCCTAGTTTTCGCCCTTCCTCGTGGCCAGGGAGTTCCAAGGTCCCACTGGTAGAGGGCCTGCTGTCCACAGCCCAGTTCCAAGAATGTGAAAGGACGGAGAAACTTCCACCCTGAGCCCCCAAGAGAGGCTCAGACAGTCATCGGAGGGGGAAGAAAAGTCCTCTGTGCTATAAATACTTCTCAAATGTCTCTTGTAAATCTCCAGATGTGTCAGCCAGGCACAGGGAAGAGAGCCTGAATTAGAGCCGATTAGAGACCATATTCTCCCGGAGGAGAGCAAGCCTGCCTGTCAACCGGAGCCCCACGCAGCCGCAGGGACCACCTCAGGAGGCGGCGGGTCTCCTGCCAGCCTTCCCGGGCAGCTGCCCGCCGCGATCCCGGGCGCCACGAGCTCTGCGGAAAGGACAGACACCGTTGGCCGTCGCGTCGGGAGCTTGCGGGGGGGTGGGGTCGTCCCGGGGGTGCCCTCTTCCCCGAGGGTGGGGGTGGGGGCTGGGCACGAGATCGACCCCAGACGTGGCCGAAGCCAACTGCCCAGGGCCGGTGGGTGATTTATGAAGTGCTGAAAAGCATCTTCGAAGCTGTCATTTATCTTACAGCTCTCAGCCTAAATAAACACAGAATCTGCCTAATTATAGTTACAGTGGAAACACAACACCCAAACGGCCTCGCCTCGGCTGCTGCCCGCATCACGGTCCTGCCCGGCTCCGCCCAGGTCCGGGAGCCCGGTCAGCACACAGCCGCACCCTAGCGGCGCCTCGGCACCAAGCCCTGCAGCCGCCTCGCCTGCCTCTCCCAGGCGCCCAGTCTCCTCCTCCCTCCCGATTCTCTCTCCTCCGCTCAGTGGAGCTCACTCGTGCTCCCACCAGCACCCCACCCCCCGAAAAGAATTTGCCAAGAGCAGAGGTGCCGTCCCCATCTTGCCCCTGGCCTGCACCTGCGGCCCCATCCAGCTGCGGCAGGAGCCCGAGAGGCCCCCTGGCCCCGATGGTCCCAGGCTTCCCCAGGCCTGGGCGCTTCCTCGGGGTGTAGTCACTTTTATCCAGCCTGGCTAAAGCCCAGCCCCCCCCCCCCCCCCGCAAGGTCAAGGGAACATTCTCTGGTTGACCAGGTCAGGAACGGCAGAAGGGGAGGGTCTTGGGTATCAGGTAGGCAGAGAAAGGAGGAGGTTATTTTCGTTCCTTGATTTTGTATCCTTCCGCGAGGGATGGAAAGGCTCCTTTTGCTTGATGATTCTTCCTCTCCATCCCCGTTCCTGGACTTGAGCTTGGAACTCCCCTTCCTCTTTTGCATGGGGGAGTCCTGCTGCGTTTGGAGACTCTTCTGTCTTGGACTTCAAAGCAGAGAGGCAGATACTTCAACAGCAATCAGAACAGTGATAGCACAGGATGGTTCTGGAAGAAACCCTTTTCCACTGGGGTACCTTCTCCAGCTTGGTCTTTGTCCCGGGGAGGTGGGGCTTAGGGCCAGGGCTGTGTTTGACATTGGGAAGGAATAACAACCAAGGGGAATCACAGTCCCTTCCACTCCTCAGTAACCAGTTCTCTAAAAATGGGAATTTCAGGGGTGCCTGGGTGGCTTAGTTGGTTAAGCATCTTACTTCAGCTCAGGTCATGATCTCGTGATTTGTGGGTTCTAGCCGGCATCGGGCTCTGTGCTGACAGCTCAGAGTTTGGAGCTTGCTTTGGATTCTGTGTCTCCCTCTCTCTCTGCCCCTCCCCCTCTCCCACTCTGTCTTTGTCTCTCTGTCGCTCTCTCAAAACCAAACAAACACTAAAAAATAAAATAAAAATGGGAATTTCAGAGTCCAAGGGGCAGCTGTGGATTTTATCCACGTGGTGTTAACTTACACAGGAGCGCACACATTACACTAGACATATAACTCACCCCTAATTTACTGCTGTCTTTCTGTGTGTGCAGTGTCTTGTTCTCGGAGACAAATTTGGGGATCTAATAACAAAGTAAAGGAAGGATTCCTCAAGGGCAGGTGTAATCTGAGTAGGCCCCCTGGAGGATGAGGGCTTTGGAAAAGAGTATAAATAAAGGGCTGCCACCTCCTAGTTGGATGGGAAGGGAGAGGGAGCCTTGAGGAAAGTAAAAAAGAGAGCTAGTACGGAAGACAGAGTGAGAAGAGGAAGTAACTCTGCTTTCTTGTGAAGACCACAGACCTGGCAAATTTTAACCCTGACTTTGCTTCCCTACCCAACTGTGACTTGTTCTATCGGAGTCTTACGGACCGTAGTCCCCTGTGTGAGCTCCAGTATTGAAACAGAGTCTGAGCAGCCCATCCCCAGGACCCATGTAACTGCAAAAGGCTTGGGCAGCTGGCTTTAGGAGAGAGGCTCCTCATTCAAGCTTTCTCAGGCTGCCAGCAGCCTCTCTGCCAGTCTGTGGGTACCCCTCCTCTCCTGAGAGCAGGAGCCCCCTTCCCCCAAATCCAGTCTGCTCAGCCAAGTCTTGGAATCCTGCTCAAAGAAGAAAGTCCGGGCCTTTTCCACAGTATTCAGAGGAGTGTAGCAAAGGCGAGATCCATTTTTTACTGGTTATACCCCTGGTTATCCATTAGAGTCAGATAAAAATACCTGTTCCCTGCCTGGCTCCCAGAGCGCCAATTCAAATGAATGAGGATGTAAAAGCTCCTGGTAAGAAAATCTCTCCCTAGATAGTTCCAGATGAAAGAACAGCTCTTTAGCACTTCCAGTGAGTTAGACCATGAGGCCTCTCCTTATAGCCGGCTGGGGTAATCTCTGCATTCTTTTTGTTTTTAATAAGAGGGGAGCATAAAGCCTCAGAATAGTTGAATGATTTTCCTGAAGTCACACAGTAAATCACTCTTAAAGACTCGATTGTTTGTAGGATCACAAATGAATTTTAAGAATATTTGGTTTGCATTAACTCTTTGGAGGCAAGACAGCAGGAAGGCACATTTTAAAAAGGGCACACTACAAACTGATGAGAAAATACAATTTTAAATCTTGCTTATGTTTATTTATTTATTAACATTTACTTTTGAGAGAGAGACAGAGCGCGAACAGGGGAGGACCAGAGGGAGGGGGAGACACAGAATCCGAAGCAGGCTCCAGGCTCTGAGCCATCCGCACAGAGCCCCACATAGGGCTCGAACTCACCAACCGGGAGATCATGCCCTGAGCGGAAGTCAGATGCTTAACCAACAGAGCTACTCAGGTGCCCTAGTTTTACATCTTTTAAAAAAATTTTTTTAGTTTATTTATTTTGAGAGACAGAGACCACAAGCGGGAGAGGGGCAGAGAGAGAGAGAATCCCAAGCAGGCTCTGTGTTTTCAGCATGGAGCCCAGTGTGGGGGTTGAACTCAAGAACCATGAGATCATGACCAGAACCCAAACCAAGAGTTGGACACTCAACCAACCAAGCCACCGAGGCGCCCCGAGAAAATACAGTTTTAATAGAAAGATGAGTAAAACTCTCTCCTGATGTTCTGTTTTGCTGAGTCATTTTAGTTTTTGTGGGTCTCTCTGCCTTTCTCTCCTTTTCCCTCTCCCATTTCCCCCCTTTGCCTCCACTCTCCCTCTTCTTCCCTCCTTCTTAGTAGCCTAGTCAGCACTTTTGTCCCCAGGATGCTTTGCTTTTTTTTTTTTTTCTGCCAGCCCTTTCCTGCCAGCTGCCAAGGCCTCCCTTCCCTCCTGACTTCCTCAGTTGATCCTGTGCAGGAGCTGATAGCTTATCTCCATGCAGCAACAAGAAAGTGAGATAGTGGGCTCAGAAGCCAGCAACCCAGAGCATCTTGGGAAACGGCCTGCTGTTGTGAACAGTCCTGTCCCCCGCCCCACCCCCACCCCCAGCAGAGATCACCAGTAGATACTTCTCTCCTCTGGTCCTGGTTTAGTCTGTGTTTCCACGGTGAGATTAGGGCACAGGAGAGAACAGGCCCTGGGCGCCTGAGGGTGCATTGCGTCCCCTTGTCTTCCAGACTTCTCACTTCAAAAGGAGTTTCAAGCCCTGATTTTTTCCCCCTTCTGATGTGCTGTGCAATATCAGAAAAGTCATTCAGTGTCTCTGGGCTCTAGTTCCTGGAGGCAGGTAGGAGCCAACGAGAGCAGGCCCTTACGTATTTGACCTCAGGTTTCGAGCACTGGCAGGTCCTCGCTGAGGAGTGGAAAGTAATGACTTGCCATTTCTAGTAACTTCGGGGGCATGGCCTCATCCTTTCCCACTTCCTTCTTCTGCCATTCCATTCTGTACCCCAATGACCTGACATGGAAATTCTGTCCCAGGCAGGAGTGATCTCACCTGGAGTGCTCGCAGTTTCCATTCTGAGAAACCCCTGGGGTTGGAAGTACATTACTCATCAGTTTTTAATCGAATAAACATGCAACTTTTCCTCTACTAGAAAAATACTTTCCATTCCCACCGGGCAATAAAAAGCAGAGCAATTGCTTCTTTTCCTGCCTCAGTCTAGGTCGGTGGTTCTCGAATGGGAATGATTCTGTGGCCCGCCCCACCAAAATGCAGGAGATATTTGGTATTGCTGGAAGGTTTTCGGTTGTCACAATGGGTAGGGGGCCACTACCAACATCTAGCAGGTGGAGGCCAGCGATGCCTGCTAAGTTTCTTACAGTGTACAGACAATCAAAAAATTATGTGGCCCAGAATGTCAATAATAAGGTTGAGAAACCCTGGTCTAAGTAGTCATTAACCAAGGTGTTTGGCGAAGTTTTGGGGTTCACAGAACATAGAAGTGGCAAGAATTTACTCTCAGAAGACTCACATATATTGGAGAAATAATCCTCTGGGTTAGGAGGCATCTTATCTGAGAGGAGAATTTACAGTCTAAAAAATCATATAGGAATATGATATATTATACCAATCTTTATCCATTTAACATATATTTATTAGGCTCCTACTGTATGCCAAGGCCTGTGCAAGGAGGCCCTAAATGAGTTCTCAATCTATGCACCTGCAAGGGAGTTTCCCATCCCTTTGGTCCTCTCTCCAGCCATCACTGTGGGCAAGTTTTGACCAACATACTTGGGAATGAAAAGGACGTTTTAGGAGGAAGGCAGTACAAACGGCTTCTAGGGAGCTGAGTAGTTACATTGGACGTATTGTGGGAAGTGCTTCGAACAGTAGAAGCCAAAGGGGAGGGAAAGGGCCCGGCTTCCAGTGTAAGAGCAGATGGGTCAAAGAGGGAGCTTCAGAGCGGGGAGGCTGTTGAGAGGTGAGACCTGATTATTGCCTTTGGACTCAGGCCAAAGGTGATTGAAATCCTCGGAGGTGCAGGGCACCTGGCTGGCTCCGTGGAGCATGCGACTCTCGATTTCAGGGTTGTGAGTCTGAACCCTGCGTGGGGTGTAGAGATGACTTAAAAATGAGGTCTTTCAAACCCTCTTGGCATCAGACACGGACAGCTCTGCTTTGCAATATGCCTCAGAGCTGACAGTAGGTATTGTATGAATATGGTAGAAAGAGAGAAGCCGTGGCAAGCCGAGGGTAGCCTGGAATTGGTCTGCATATTTTCACATGCAGAACCTCCTTTACTTACTTTTTTTAAATGTTCATTTATTTTTGAGAGAGAGAGAGTGCAAGCAGGGAACAGGCATAGAGAGAGGGAGACACAGAATCTGAAGCAGGCTCCAGGCTCTGAGCTAGCTGTCAGCACAGAGCCCAGTTGATGCAAGGCACGAGCTCACAAACCAAGAGATCATGACCTGGGCTGAAGTCGGGCCACCGACTTAACCACCTGAGCCACCCGGGCGCCCCCACCTTTACCTACTTTGTGCAATGGAATTCACTGGCCAGGGGTGAAGGAAAAGGAGGGACCACAGAAAGTGAGGGCTCTCAGCAGCATTGGCATGAGTGAGACTTGGCCAAATACCTGATTCTCAGTTGTTCTGCCAGGAACTTGAGATGTGAGCAGATTCCTTTTCTCACGTAGTAGGCTGTAAATGGAATAGGATTTTTATAGGAAATATTATATGCATTCGTTCATCCAACCAACATTTATTGAGTGCTTACAATGTATAGAAATTATTCTATTCGTTATTCATTTGTTTGCTAAGGGTCACATATTAAACACTTGCTGTACGTCTGGCATGATGCTGCCTGCTTGGGTATAAATAAAACACAGCCTCCTTTTTAAAAAATGTTTTGTTATTTACTTTTGAGAGAGTGAGACAGAGCATGAGCAGGGGAGGGGCAGAGAGAGAGGGAGACACAGAATCTGAAGCAGGCTCCAGCTCTGAGCTGTCAGCACTTAGCCTGATGCTGGGCTCGAACTCATGAACTGTGAGATCATGACCTGAGCTGATCCGACTGAGCCACCCAGGTGCCCCCAAACGCAGCCTGTTTCTCAAGAGTTCTTGGTGGTGGGTGGCGACCATTTATTACTTTTTTCGAGGGCAACCATTTCTTAAATTCCTACCACGTGCCACGCCTCAAGCCAAGAGCTTTATGTACATGATCTCTGCAAAACTCAAACTAAAGGCCACAAACACTTAAGCCAATCAGAGCAGTTACTCAAAAAATTAAAAATAGAATTACCCCATGAAGCAGCAATCCCACTTGTGGGTATATACCCAAGAGAACTGAGAAGTAGGTTCTCTCAGAGAGATTTACACACCCTTGCACACAGCAGCTTATTCATAGTTGCCAAAAGGTGCAAGCAACTTACATGAATATCAACAGATGTGTGTTGCGGTGTGTGCATACATGGAATATCACTCAGCCTTAAAAAGGAAATTCTGCATTTCCTGTGCTACAACTTGGATGAAACTTCAGGACATTATGCTAAGTGAAATACGCCAGTCACCAAAAGACATACTGTATGGTTGTACTTCTATGAGATACCCAAAGTCATCGAATTCATAGAAAGTGGAACGGTGGCTGCCAAGGGCTAGAGGGAGAGGACAGAGAGGGGGCCGGTGGTTTCATGGGCATAGAGTTTTGGTTTCTCAAGATGAAAGGAGTTCTGGAGATTGCTTGCACGACAATGTGAATGTACTTAACACTACTGACCTGCACACTTCAAAATGATGAAGCTGGGGGCCTTGGGTGGCTTAGCTGGTTGAGCGTCCGGCTTTGGTTCAGGTCATGATCTCACGGTTAGTGGGTTCG
Source organism: Suricata suricatta (assembly GCF_006229205.1). NCBI lineage: Eukaryota > Metazoa > Chordata > Mammalia > Carnivora > Herpestidae > Suricata > Suricata suricatta. The sequence continues at coordinate 34,966,453 of NC_043716.1, forward strand.
AGCACCGTGTCGGGCTCTGTGCTGATAGCACAGATATAGTAATGTTTAATAAACCATTAAAAAAATTTTTTAAAATGGTGAAGCTGGTGAATTTTGTTATGTACATTTTACCTCAGTTGAAAATAATTTTTGAAATTTAACCCATATATCCTAGGTCTCATTCTAAGGTCCCACTTCTTTCCTATGTCAGAAACAACTATACAGTAAGGGAGAAAGGAATGCGTCATTCAAAGAGTCCAGACAAGGAATAATTTATTAGCATGTCAATCTTTGCATCCAAAGATGACAGCATTACTATTCTGGGGGACACATTTGGGGCCAGAAGGAGAAGTACTAGCCAAGAGCCCCTCTCCAGGTCAAGATTCAACATCTTTTTAAAACAATTCTTTTTAAATTTTATTCATTTTAATTTATTTATTTTTAAATTTTTTAAATGTTTATTTATTTTTGAGAAAGAGAGTGAGACAGAGCATGAGCAGGGGAGGGACAGAGAGGGAGACACAGAATCCGAAGCAGGCTCCAGGTTCCAAGGCTGTCAGCACAGAGCCTGACACTAGGCTTGAACTCATGAACCGCAAGATCATGACCTGAGCCGAAGTCGGCTACTTAACTGACTGAGCCACCAAGGCGCCCCAATTTTATTCATTTTTGAGAGAGAGAGCGAGCAAGAGAGAGCACACACAAGCAGGGGAAGGGCAGAGGGAGAGAGAGACACAGAATCCAAAGCAGGCTCCAGGCTCTAAGCTGTCAGCACAGAGCCCGACGTGGGGCTCGAGCCCACAAACCATGAGATCATGACCTGAGCTGAAGTCAGACGCTTCACTGACTGAGCCACCCAGGCGCTCCAAGATTTAACCTCGATTACAGAGTCTGATGCAGTTCAGGATGCAGACTACCCTGAGTTTTTATGCAGGAGATCTCCATCCCAGTCCTCCGTCTCACCCAACCCCTTTTTGTTGGCTCATGCGGCTTCTCAGGGGCTCATGGCCGAGAGCAGAGTTCCCCCCGGGGGAACCAAGTGTTCCAGGGGCAGGGATGAGGGAGGGGTCAGCTCCCTCCAACTTGGGGAGCGGGCAAGGTTTGGCTTTCAGGCCTTGTCTGCAGCTGGCACAGGGCTAAGTCTGGAGCCTGAAGATCTGACTTCTGCTATTGACCAGCTGTGAGGCGCTGGGAACGACATTCTCCTTCTTTGGGCCTTGGTTTCCTCACCTGCAGCATGAAGGGTTTGATCTAACAGGCTCCCCTCTGGCCTTGGCCTTGTAGGAGATTTGGACCTTTTGACCCCTTGACTCCACTGGTCCTCCTTCTCTCTCAAGCCTTCTCTTTCAGCAAAACTGTTCTGGACAGGCTCTGATAAATCCATCGGCACAGATGCACATTTTCTCCCAAGGGTATTTGCCTTTCTCTTGGCATCCAGATGAGGGAGAAGGAGACTCTAACTTGGGATCTCTTTGGATCGGAAGAGCAAGGGCCTTTTGGAAGTGGCGGGGCGGGGGTGGCCGGGTAGAGGGATTCACCCCAAGCTGCCAACTGGCAAGGCAGGGTCTGGCCCAGGACTCAGCCTTTGGGTGGAGATCTTGGCACACGTCTCCCAGTGTGGCACAGACGTGAACCCACCATGCCGCCTGTTCTCCTTCCAGGGACTCTGCAGGGGCGCTGGCAGCCCCCCACTGGCTCAGGAGAAGTGAGCTCCAGCTCCGATACCGATGAGGTCATCGAGATCCCCAGGCTGAGCTGGAATTTGGCAGGAGGGCTCCTGGGGCAGCTGTTTGCGGTTTCTCTTTTCCTGTGAAGGAAAGTCTGAGCAGATGATCTCCTAGGTGCTGCCTGTTTCCATGTGAGGGAGAAGCAGGATGTGGCCCCAGATCAGTGGAATGGGAGGGGGGTTGGCAAGGAGGGTCTGGGGTGACACACAAGCGACATATTTTGGGAGATGAAAGATCCCAGTTTCTTTCAGTAACTTCTTCAACTCTGCTTTTGTTCTTGGGAAACCTCATTTCGTCTCCTAATATTTATTCATGAGGATTTTTGTGTTTTTGGAGACTTTGAGGAGCAGCTGCTTTGGGTCTGAGGGAATTCACTCCGCTGCGAAGACAGCTTTTCATCTACGCAATGCAGCCAGGCTCCTCACCAAGAAACATCAGCTCCTTGGGGGTGATGGGGCCTCCAACTCCAGAAGGATTCATATGCAGTTGTGGAAGACTCCCGACATCCTCTGCTCTTGGCCAACTGGGCCCTGGGGCCTGGGGACAGGGCTGGGGCGGATTTGGGAACACAGAGGAGGCCACGTGACAGGACAGACATCCCTGCCTGGGGACCTCACAGAGCCTCTTAGGCCAGCAAAACACTACAGTGGAGGCTCCAAGAGCTGCGAGTTCCAGTTTTCACCTTTCAGAGGCTTGTGTCTTAAAGGCAAAACCAGAGACTTCTCCCCAGCAGGACACAAATGCAACGTGACATGCAAATAAATGCCCAGTGGGGAGGGCCGGGCTGCTTCAGTCACACAGAGGGGAGACAGGACTAGAAAGAGACTTGGCACAGGGTGGTTTTGCCTGGGGGAGTCAGGAATTCTAGAATGTCAACCTTGGGAGAGGCTTTAAGTTCTGGTCCAACTCCCTGATTTTCCAGATGGAGAAATCGTGAGAAATGACTTGTTTAAAGTCTGCATTGAAGATGAGATTCAAATATAGACTTTCTGGCCCTGGTCTAGTGCTCTTTCCTCTACATTGATCTCTAAATGTCTGTTTTTCGCCCAACATTCTAGGGCTTAATATGTCACTAACCCTATGACTTTCCAGCTAGCTCCTTCTCTAGTTCTTTTTCTTCTGGGTTCACACTCATCTCTCCCTTTAAACGGTTCACTGCCTTCTTTCTTTTCTTTTTTAATGGTAATGCAGAATTTTATTTGTTCTGTCCGTAAATAACTATATTCAATAACATCTATAATATTAATGGCACTTAATCTAAGAGAAATTCAACTTACTTTTTCCTATATTTCAGTGTTGGGTATTAAGAAGAGATAGTCAAAACAATTTTGGTCAAAATTATGGTGTCAAAAATTTATAATAGGCGCTCGGGGTTGGTCTACATACAATTTCTTTTTTGGCATAAAATTCTTGGGCTGCAAGAAAGAACATTCGGTTTTACTTCTCTAGTAGGACTATCTCTCAGTGCTGGGAAGGCCTCTTCTTGGTATTTCTTCTGCTGTTGGTTTTTAGCATAGTTAGCTGTGACTGTATGAACTGAGTTAAATGGAGATGACAACTCGTGTTTGTTCCAAATGGGAGGACATATCGATTACTATCCTACTGAGGAGGTAGGCAGGCAAGGCCCCTGCCCAATATTGTTGAGGCCAATAGGTAAAGCCCAAGGAGTTTAGCCAAGATTCAAGAAGAAAGCTAAATTGGGAGCTTAGGAAAAGAGAAAGCCATAAGTCACTCTTTCTGGTAATGATGAGGGTGAATTTTCCACCATTTTCCATGTGGCTTTAGAAATCTTGGTCCTTGAAGTGCTCGCTCAGGCCCCTCCCGACAACTTGGCTGCCTCAGCACGCTGCTTTTTTAGTGCTCGCCTGCGTAAACGCAGCTCTGGGACAAACTTCTGTAATGCTCTTGGGTTGAAAATGTAATTCTCTAAGTTGCATGTAAATGGGAGAGTCTGGGAGGAGGTATTGATCTTCTATAAGATGTAGGAGATCAGGAGAGTATTGAGTTCTCCCTGAGGCTCTGGACCAGTTCCTGTACTGTCCACTGTCTGTCCTTCAACTTGACACCCAGTGCCACGCTCCAGGGCTTTTACCTGGTCCTACTTCCCGATTACCTTCTCTCCACCCTCCACCCCACCCTATTCAAAGACTGGAAGTTTTTGTTATGTTTAGTTTTTTTGTAACCTCTACCCCCAACGTGGGGCTAGAACTTATGATCTTGAGATCAAGAGTCATATGCTCTACTGACTGAACCATGAGGTGCCCCAAGGACTGGAGCTTTTAAAAGTGCTTGTGATTGAGGAATGCCTGGATGGCTCAGTCAGGGGAGCATGCAACTCTTGATCTAAGGGTTGTGAGTTCAAGCCTCCCATAAGGTATGATGATTACTTAAAAAAAAAAAAAATCTTAAAAAAAAGTGTATGTGATTGAGCACTTGGGCATTTGAATTTATTCTTCTCATCCCACTCTCGTGACTGGTTCTGCTTCCTTTTCTCAAACCCTGAATTCAAATTCTAAAAAAAAATGCTGTGGATTCCTGGATATGTGCACTGTCTGGAGTTGGGAGATAAGAGTAACTGAGCTCGCAAGCAGGTGAAAGAGTAGAAAATAGATCGTGAGTCAAGCTGTCCGGCGAGGCTCTTCTGCTACCTTGCTGTGTGGTTTTGGGCAAAGCCTTTAACGTCTATCTCTGTCCCTTCATGTCCTATTTATCAGGTGAGGATAATATTGCCCAACTTATTGACCTTTACGATACGTTAAACATAAAGTAGGGGAGCAGATTTAAACTGCCTCTTAATTTAAAAGACTATTAGAAAAGAAAGAAAATTGCACCTAAATAGCATCACTTTGAGGATTTCCCCAAAATCATATATATATATATGTGTATATATGTATATATATACACATATATATATACAATTTAAAAAAAATTACCCTTCTCCACCAGTGTCGTCTGAGGTATATTGGTAAGCAGCTAAAGGCTAAATTTCATCTCCTTTAATACCCTGTCATCGGGGAGAGGAGGCTGATGAGCGGTGCTATACTGGGTCAGGAGAAATAGAGGTCCTGCATAATCCAGAAAGGTCTGAACAATCTTGTGTTGATTGTGAAGAAGAACCAAGGGAAAAACAGTGGGATCAGACTCTGGGCTCACCCTTCTCATCCTAGCAAACCTTCCCCATCTAGCTGTTGTTAGGGTTGAGCTCAGATTGGGTTTGATTTATAATTAGGGTCCAGGAGAGGATTAGGGTTAGGTTTGGGGTTTCAGTTAGGTTTAGATTCTGAGTTTGGATATATGTTTAGTTCAGAGTTAGGGGTGGGAAATTAGGTTTTAAGTTATATTTAAAGTTAGGGTCAGGGGCACCTGGTTGGCTCAGTCAATAGATAGCATGTGACTCTAGATCTCAGGGTTGTAAGTTCGAGCCCCATTTTGGGTGTAGAGATTGCCTATAGAAAATAAAAATTGGGGTGCCTGGGTGGCTCAGTTGGTTGAGTATCTGACTTTGGCTAGGGTCATGATCTGTGCTGACAGCTCAGAGCCTGGATCCTGCTTCAGATTCTGTGTCTCCCTCTCTCTCTCGGCCTCTACCCTACTCATGCTCTGTCTCTTTCTCTCTCTCTCTCAAAAATAAATAACATTTTTTAAAAATTAAAAAACTTTAAAAAATAAATCAAGGATCAGTATTCATTTACTTTAGGATTGGGATTAGGTTAAGGTTTCTCAGTCCAGGCACTACAGACATTGGAAGCTGGATAATCTCATCATGGGGCCACCCTGTCATTTTTAGGATGTTTAGCAGCAACCCTGGCTTCTACCCATTAGATTCTTATAGTATCTGCTCCCTTGTAGGAACAAAAAATGTTTCCAGACATCATCAAATTCTTCCTTGGGCGTGGGGGTCAGGGTGACGGTGGTGGGAGTCTCCGTTGGTTGAGAACCACTGAGTTAATATCAGGGTTTGGGTTAATGTGATGATTATGGTCTGGAATTAGGTTATTTAAGACTTTGAGTTGGGTTTGTGTTTAGATTAGGGTTAGTTTACAGTTAGGGTTGGGAAATTGTTTGGATTTAGGGTCAGGAGTAAGGTTAAGGCTCAGGCTCAGGTTCAGGTTCAGGTTCAGGTGAGGGTTAGGATTTGTACGTTGGTTACGTTTAGGTTAGCACCTTGCTACAAATGTATTGCAGAAATATTATATAATGAATTTTGTGTCTTTGGCACTGTTGGGAAGTAGCTGTGTTTCTAGGGTTGTAGAATACAAGGATATGCCCCACACTGGGCAGCTCCCGTAGAACCCTGCCGAGTCTGTGGAGAGTGACTTCATAAGAGCCTTCGTGTCTCAGGAAGGTGATTATTTGGGGGTGTTCCTCATCTCTATGTGTGACAGAAAGATAAAGAGAGGCGGAAACAGCCCGTGTGTACACATGCACAAGAATACATACCCTGTGCTGCATGCCTATTTACATTCTGTTGCTTATGTCATTTGCATAGTGCAGGCACAAAGACCTTCATGCCTAAGGTTAGGAAGCCAATATAGGTGGTGGGGCTCTCCTTCTGCCCATTGTCACAGGTTCGAGGAAGCCAACCTGAAGGCAAGGGTTCCCAAGAACAGCACAGCAGGTGACTCAAGGACCTGAGCCATGGTAAGATCTTGCAGCTGGAAGTCAGGACCCCGATTATTTACCCCTTTGTTGTTCTACTGTGTGCAAGATCACAGGCAAGTTCATCATCCTGCCTTAGTTTACCCATGTGTCAAATAACCAGAATGGGACTTACCTGAAACCCTCCATCCATCCCCAAATCAACTGGGGGTGAAGTTCATTTCAACAAGCTCTTGAAGTGTTCGGGAAGGAAGATGCTGTGTCGGCCCACGGTAATCTAATTATTCTGTTTCTGGAAGTAAGGGGTGTATAGAGCCTCTAGCTCAGCACCCACCCGGTGGCTGGAGCCTGCCAAGGCCTCCATCTGCCCACGTCAGAGCGTACAGGAGGGATGGTGGTGTCAGAGGCAGACGCAACAGAGAGGAAACGATGCTTCACCGGCTTGTCAACATGTCATTAGGGGTGTTCCTGTGGGAACCAAGAGCAGAGGCAGGAGGCAGGAGACGTGGGAGGGAGGTGGGAGGGAGGGAGAGAAATGGAAGAGATGAAGGGGTCCATGCCAGTACCGCATTCATCCCTGTCATGAGGAGAGCTCTATCAAACCAAGGCCAGGCCTATAAATCAGGCCATAATTAGTTGCAAAGAGAAGGCTTTAACATCCTCATCAAATTGATTAATACATCTTGCAGCTCAGGACAGGCTGGCCGTGCCTTGGAAAAACTGCACGCTGGCCCTGCTGGGTGGGAATGGAAGGGGAGAAAGGACAGTTCTAGCTGTGACAGCGTGGAGCCAGCAGAGTTCTGTGTCTCAGTTTACTTACTTGAAGGAGGCTCTGACAGGTTGCAGGAGGTGTGGGGGTGGGGGGCGGCCTTCTCAGTCCAGCGGGTCATCATGGGCCTGGAGCCTGGAGAATTAAATGAATGTGCTGGCTTCATCAGGAATTAGCCTTGACGCCTCTGGCACGTTATTTGTTTATTTCCCTAGGCCTCAGTTCCACCATCTGTAAAAGGGACATTTTAGGCCGGAGGAACTTTGATTACGGTTCAGACACTGTAAATATCTAGGAGCTCAAGGGATAAGGACGTTTGGGGGTAATGGCCAGTAAAGACCTAATCACAGGATCAATTTCTAGGATATCCAAAGAGGGGGGGGCGCGGTCAGGAATTTGGAATAAGCGTAAGGAATTTGGTCTGCCTTAGGCTTGAGATTACCAAGTACTGCTTGTGTGTCTTTCCTGAGGCCTAAGCAAGTAACAAGTATCCTTTATTTTTTAAAGTGGCACAAAAAGAAAAGGTATGGATCCATTTGGATTCACATCCTGGCTCAACCACTTATTTGCTGTGTGTTTTGGGAAGGTTACCCAGCCTCTCAGCTTTCTCCTCTGCAAGAGAAGGTTAACAAGATGACAATGTCTACCTTGCTGGGTCATTATGAGGAGTAGGGAAGATCCATATATGTCATGTGCTCAGTTCAGAGCCTGGCACATAGTAGGTGGTCAGCAAGTAGTAATTAGTATTATTATTGTTCAGATGACTCTTGATATCTTAAAAATGGCATCTAAATCACATGGAGACTGAAAAAAGTCAAGTCTCCTTAGAAACTAAAGCACTGGGACGCCTGGATGGCTTAGTCGGTTACGACTTTCGCTCAGGTCATGATCTCATGGTTCATGAGTTCAAGCCCCACGTAGGGCTCTGTGCTGACAACTGGGAGCCTGGAGCCTGCTTCAGGTTCTGTGTCCCCCTCTGTCTCTGCCCCTCCCCAACTCGTGCTCTGTGTCTCTCTCTCAAAAAAAAAAAAAAAAGTAAATCCCTGATTCCTACACAGGATGTCCAACTGGTCATTCTCCTGGTATGTAAAATGAATAGGGAGTATTTTGTTGTACAAAAGGCAAGGACTTGTGGTTAAAGACTTGGGTTCTGATCTTGCTTTCGCAGTTTATGGATTATGTGACCTCATGGAAGATCCTTCACCTTTCTGAGCCTTGCTTTCCTGAATCAGGTATTCAATCAGATAATGTGTATAAATGATCCTTGTAAGATGTAAATCATATTCAAATATATTTAAATATAAAGCATTTTATGAGCAACATTCCAGGTATCAGTCACTTCTGTCTGCTGCTGACTGCCCCAAATCCCCCGTTAGGAAGAACAAATGAAATACATTTCTTCTCAAGCCCCTGGGACGTGTTCCATTGCAAAAGGACCTTGTGGTCTTTATGCCTTTTTTTTTTATTTTAATTTTTTTTTGAGAGAGAGACAGGCAGAGTGTGCGTGAAGGAGGGGCAGAGAGAGAGGGAGACACAGAATTTGAAGCAGGCTCCAGGCTCTGAGTTGTCACCACAGAGCCCAACCCGGGGCTTGAACTCATGGAGTGTGAGATCACGACCTGAGCTGAAGACGGACGCTCAACGGATGGAGCCACCCAGTTGCCCCTTTATGTCTTCTACAAATGGCATTTTCCTATGTCCTGTTTTAATAAAAACTCTCTGACCTAAATGCTTATAATAAACCAAGATCCTCTATTTGGTGGTGTGTGGGACACATCCAGGTTTATGTGATGACACTATCCAAAAATCCATTCTTTCCTTCTGTAATAATTGAAATGTTGCACCTATGGCTGCTCATATGTATCTATTTCCCAGCCTCCCTTGCAGTTAGGATGGCTATCTAACTAAGTTCTTGGTAATGGAATGAAAGCAAGAGGGATGTGGGCCAATTACGAGCTGGGTCCTTAAGAAATGGGTGTGCCTCTTCTACACTTTTAATCCTTCCTAAAGCCCAGAACACGAGTGTGCCCTCCATCCAGCTTGGACGAGGCACACAAAGGCCACCATGGTGGGGGGTGGGAGTGGAAAAGCAAGGCAGAAGGAACCTGGGTCCCCGAAAGACAACATGGAGGAGAATCCTCTGCCAACCTGGAGCTCAGGCTGTTCTTTGAGAAAAAACATAAACTTCTATCTTGTTGAGATATTGCATTTGGGGATCTTTATCATAAAAGTTTAATCTCTCATCTTGAGGAATTACTTCTTTGCCCTGCATGTCTCTCAGGGGTCCATCCCACTGTGTTTAGGCTATAGCGCCAAACATGGAAGACACTCTCCATCTCAAAAGACCCAGTAGAAGATTCCACCACTTCTGCTCTGTTTGAAGGTTGGGTCTGCATCTCATTCAGAGTCATCTTCTGATAATAATTTTATTAAGAAACTCTCCAACCATTTCTACTCAAACCAACCCCCTAAAAAATAATCCACTCCATTTTCTTTTCTTTTCTTTTTTTAATGTTTATTATTTTTGAGAGAGAGAGAGAGAGTATGAGTGAGGGAGGGGCAGAGAGAGAGGAAGACACAGAATCTGAAGCAGGCTCCAGGTTCTGAGCTGTCAGCACAGAGCCTGATGCAGAGCTCAAACCCACGAACCATGAGATCATGACCTGAGCTGAAGGCGGATGCTTGACTGACTAAGTCACCCAGGCACCCCAATCAGCTCCATTTTCTTATACTCTTTCTGCAAGAACAAATTCTACTCTATTCCTGGAAAGCAGTTGCAATTCGAAGACCAATGGGAGGAAAGATGAAGCAGAAAATAAGACAGCTGTAGATTGAGGATGCCTGGAGGGATCCACAGGAATCTGAACTCTGACCCCAGCTCACGTGAAGGGAGGGCTCAGGGACCACAGAGCTGGAGAAATAAACCAGAGGTGCCCAAATGACTCGTCATGAGCCTCCAGTAGAGGAAGTGGGCTTTTCAAAATCTATGAACTGCTTTCTTATGCTTCTAGTCCCCGAGAAAACTTGACCCTCACTGGCTGACCCATTGGCTTCCCACCAGTTTGTCATCATCAGTCAAGATTTTTTTCAAAGCCTATGACATTTAGAAAGCCTCCCTCCTGACACCCACCCCTCCCCTTTTGGAATGTGGTCCTGGGCAGACTCAGAATTGCTCTTTAACATGTTTAACTGAGCAGATGGCTTGGAATGTGAGGACTGAATACCTCCTTTCAAAAGCCAAGAGGTATGGGAGTCCAGCAGACATGGGATCATGGGGAAGAGGAGACAACGGAGGAAGGACATGGTGCCAAACAGCCACAGGTGGGACCCAGAGCGGGGAGGAGGGGCAGCCTCACTTTGTCACACCACTGGCCCGAATCGCAGGGCAGGGCCGGAAGGGAAGTGCCAGTTGCGAAAGCTCCCACCTCATCTCACAGCTCACCAAATATTACGGCCTCGCACATAAAAACCAGCGTGCTAAGCTGCCAGGAGTGTTAAACTCAAGGAGCTGTGACCAGAAGCAGGCGGGCTCTGGGGACAGGAGTGGGGAGGTGGCTCCAACAGGCCGGGGGCTCCTGTTAGGCCTCGCCAGCTCTTGGGCAGCAACTGAGACCAAACAGGAAACGTAGCCCTCGTCCTGGAACCCACCTCTGCCTCCTGCCTCGCCACGGTGAGAGCATTTAGGGCAGTCCTGAGCCTCCTTTGCAGGACCTGGGCCGCTTCTAAGCAGAAAATAAATGCTTTCAAGCCACATAAATCAACGAAAATTAGCAGGCGTCAAGGTAGAAATCCATCCTCCACTACTTGGATGTTTGAGCCACCATTATTCTCTGTGATTTCGTGCCATAGGATTAGAGTGATCCGATCTTGTTTTGTTTTTTTTTCTTTTGTTCCCCTTCTCCCCTTTCCAGATAAAGTCTTCTCTTATGAGGCGGGTTCCCACTGTCCACTAGTTCCTCTGGCTCGAAGCAGGTGTGTGCACCTGTCGGCTCAGCACCTTGATGGATCTCTGTCCTGCCTTGGTTCACCTCCTCCCCGCCTGCCTCTTAGTGGACAATCCGCCCCAGGCCAGGGATGAGCTGTGGGCAGCAGCCCACATTCTGAAGAATGTTGCAGAAGAGGAGATGAGTGGCTGCTGACCCAAGTGAAATGCGGCACCATCCTAGAGGCGGGGGAGGGGGGCTGCAGCAATCAGAACTCCTCACTCTGACCTCTGAACTTGGGAGAAGATTGATAATGGCAGGAAGGTTTCCCGGCCCTGAGCCCCCTGTCAGACCAGCAGTTGATGGAAGTGTGAGCTGGGAACCGGAGCGCTTGCGTGCGGGGTTTCGCCTCAGAGAATGGGGACTCAGGGGCGCCTGGGTGGCTCAGTCATTTAAGGGTCCGAGTCTGGATTTCGGCTCAGGTCATGATTTCAGTTTATGAGTTCGAGCCCCCGGCACTGGGCTGTGCTCTGGCAGCGTGGAGCAAGCTTGGGATTCTCTCTCTCCTTCGCTCTCTGCCCCTTCCCTACTCATGTGTGTGTGCTCTGTCTATCTTTCTCCCCATATGAATAAAATAAATTCTAAACAATTTTTTAGAAGTGGGACTCAGGGGGACAATGTGGTGTGGGAAGTGAAGGTGGAATTTGGAATCAGAGAGACACAGATGCAAATCCCATCTCTATCACTTACCACCTAGATAAGCTGACCCTTATCCAGATAACTTGACCCTGTGCAAGTTTCTTAAGCTCATGGAGCCATACCTTTAAAATGAAAATAATGAGGGGCACCTGGGTGGCTCATTCGGGTGAACATCTGACTTCAGCTCAAGTCATGATCTCATCACTCTTGAGTTTGAGTCCCACGTCGGGCTCGGTACTGACAGCTCAAAGCCTGGAGCCTACTTTAGATTCTGTGACTCCTTCTCTCTGCCCCTCCCCTGCTCACGCTGTATCTGTCTCTCTCTCTCTCAAAAATAAATAAATATTTTAAAAATAAAATGCAAATAATGATGTGAATCTCACAGAACTGTGGTGAGGACTATATGAAATAATCAAATTAATGTCAAGTTCCTAGTACGTGGTGCTTGGAATGTAGCATTTGCTCATAACATCATCCTTTCCTGCCTCTCCACTCTTCTTGCCTCAGGCTGCACAGCAAGCTAGGGAAGAAATCAGAGCCCCAGCCTGTGCCTACTAACTCCTCATCTAGTACCTGGATCCATCCAGCTCAGGAATCTATCCACTACGGGTTCTCGGTCTAGACACTAAGGCACAGACAGCAGTCCTCTGGTAGACAGACTAGAACATGCCCTTTCTTTCTTTCTTTCTTTCTTTCTTCTTTCTTTCTTTCTTCCTTTCTTTCTTTCTTTCTTTCTTTCTTTCTTTCTTTCTTTCTTTCTTTCTCTTAACGTTTATTTATTTTTGAGAGACAGAAATAGAGCATGAGCAGGGGAGGAGCAGAGAGAGAGGGAGACACAGAATCCGAAGCAGGCTCCAGGCTCTGAGCTGTTGGCACAGAGCCTGACACGGGGCTCGAACTCATGAACCGTGAGATCATGACTTGAGCTAAAGCTGGACACTTAACCAACTGGGCCACCCAGGCGCCCCTAGAATATGTCCATTCTGAGGAAGGAAGGATCGCACCTAGCATGGTGCTCTGGAATATTCACTGGCAGCTTCAAGCCCTGAATACAAGCCACCTACATACAAGTTGTGACCCTGGGCAATTCCTTGAACCTCAATTTCCCCAATGTAAAGTGCCTGTGATTGCAATCCTTGCCACAGGGGTGGCTCTGAAGTTCAAAGGAAATAGTGGATGGGAAAGCCCTGTGCAAATAACTCAATGTATAATGGGGTGATGATCATTTTATTAACTGGATTTCTCTTAGGAAGGGAAGTCTGCTTGGAAGACCACTTTGATAGGTGCCTATCATATGGCAGATGTTACCAAAATATTAGAGAAGGGAGAGCATTGCTCTGCGTGAGACAAAGAAGAAGAGAGAAAAGAGGAGGTAAGGAGACTTCAACAGGATAGAGAGAGGCCAGGCGTACTGAATGCCACACTGATTAGTTGGGCTGAGGGGCGTTTGAGGAAAAGTGGTGCTCACTGTGCTCCTTAAAGCTCTTGGTGTCATGTCATAGCTCCTCCTCCGTGCCCCTGCAAAATTTTTGGGTCTCTCCATGAAGCGCACCGGTTTTGGAGCACTGATCACATACCTGTAGTGATTTATACACATTCTTTCATTTATCCCTCTATAACCTTCCACGGCTGAAGAACTGAGGCTCGGAAACCTTGGACAGCTTGCTCAAGGTCACAGAAATGGTAGCTGCTAGAGCAGGCATTCCAACGGGTGTCTAGCTCCAGCTACGGGGTCCTGTTGCCCCTCTGGACCTCAGTTTTCTGAGGTTCAAAAGGCCACTTAACCTCCCTAAGCCCAGTTTCTCTAGCTTTAAGAAGAAATGTCTTGGGGGGTCTGGGCGGCTCAGTCAGTTAAGCGTCCAGCTTCGGCTCAGGTCATGATCTCACAATTTGTGGGTTCGCAATTTGTGCTGTCCGCATCGGGCTCTGTGCTGACAGCTAGCTCAGAGCCTGGAGCCTGCTTCAGATCCTGTGTCTCCCTCTCTCTCTGACCCTGTATCATGCTTGTGGTGTCTCTCTCTGTATCTCAAAAATAAATAAATAAAACATTTTAAAAAATTAAAAATTAAAAAAAGAAGAAGAAGAAGAAAAAAAGAAATGTCTCTCTTGCTTCTCTCCTTAGGCACGCATACACTTGATAGATGAGAGAGGTAATAGATGTAAAGTACTTTGATAGCTTTTAAACAAACAACCCCGTTGTGAAAGTAAGTTATTAATACCACATCTCACATGCTAAAAGGTCCGCTTAATCCATCGTGCCCTAAGGAGCCAAAGAGGATATTTCCTCTCTCTGTTTAGTTTATCCTTTCCAGCCAAGTGTGTTGCTGGTTCCTTTCTCTCATCAGAAACCAGGCATACGGGTCTCCCCTAATGCTACCCAAGTCCAAATAGCGTGATCATCTCCAAGGATTCCCTTCCCCCTACTTATCTCTCCAGCCCCCTCCAGGGCATTTAACAGATAGCTCTCTGGGAAAAAATAAAGTCCTAGTTTTGATTTGTAGCATTTGCCAATTGGTGTAAACTCCCAGCATGCCTGATTTCACACTACCATATGACGAGTGCAGTATTGGGAAGACATGGACAGTATTACATACCCTTAAATAGTATTTCCACCATATAAGGACAGCAGATAACAATAACCCCAGAAGAGGTGTCTCGGGGGGCTCTGTCAGTCCATCCAGCTTCGGTTCAGGTCATGATCTCAGCCCCGCATCTGTGGTCAGTGCAGAGCCCACTTCAGATCCTCTGTCCCCCTCGCCCTCTGCCCCTCCCCCGCTCGCTCCCTCTCAAAAATAAACTTAAAAGAATAACCCCAAAAGGTTATAGTAAAATCCAGTGAAGGGGTGCCTGGCTGGCTCAGTCATAGAGCATGTGACTCTTGATCTCGCGGTTGTAAGTGTGAGCCCCATGTTAGATGTAGAGATTACTTAAAAATAAAATCTTGGAGGGGCACCTGGGTGGCTGAGTCAGTTGTGCATTTGACTTTGGCTCAGTTCATGATCTCACAGTTTGTGGGTTGGAGCCCCACATCTGGCTCTGTGCTGACAGCTCAGGGCCTGGAGCCTGCTTCGGATTCTGTATCTCCCTCTCTCTCTGACCCTCCCCTGCTCATGCTGTCTCTCTCTGTCTCTCAAAAATAAGTCAAAACCATTAAAAAAATAAAAATAAATAAAATAAAATCTTGGAGTGCCCGGGTGACTTAGTTGAGCATCTGATTCCAGCTCCAGTCATGATCTCATGGATTCGTGAGTTGGAGCCCCACATCGGGCTCGCTGCTGTTAGCACAGAGACCGCTTCCTAACATCTGTCTCCTTCTCTGCCCCTGCCCTGCTCACACTGTCTCTCTCTCTAAAATAAATAAACATTTTAAAAAAAACCTTAAAATAATCTAGTGAAATAAAGGCAAAGGGATGTGTTATTATTTTTTCATTTTTAAATGTAACTTATTTAACTGTAATTTTATATGGTTTTTTTGAAGTAACTATTTGACAGAATTCTTGGAAATTTAAAAATCAATGCTCACAAGCCAGCATAAGGCAGCTCCAGACCACACCTGTGTGACCCTCACATGCACACAAAGACAGTCTGTGGCACAGAAACTGAGGCGTGTTGGAGGGAATGCCAACTGAGCCCGTGCTATGCTTTTCTATTTCAGAAACAATAATCTCACAAGAAATGGATTGAGAATGGCCATTTCCATCTCAAAGATTCTTTCTTCTTTTTCTTTGAATGTTTATTTTTGAGAGAAAGAGACAGAGAGGGATCAGGGGAGGGGCAGAGAGAGAGAGAGAGAGAGAGAGAGAGAGAGAGAGAGAGGGAGAAACAGATTCTGAAGCAGGCTCCAGGATCTGAGCCATCGGCACAGAGCCAGATGCGGGGATCAAACCCACAAACCTCGAGAGCATGACCTGAGCCAGAGGCAGACGCTTAACTGACTGAGCCACCCAAGCGCCCCCAATCTCAAAGATTCTTAAATTGGAAGTACTCATCTAGTCCTTTTCTCTAATTGTGAGCAAGATCCAGGATCCTTTTCTCCAGGATCCAGGTTTGATCAGGGTCCTGGAGGACCCTGGTACCCTGGAGAGGAGTTTAACAAAGGCATATTTACAAAGCAATGGGCAGGGTTCAGAGAGATCCACAAGGGATCGTGAAGTTAGCCAGAGCGAGCAATGATTGGCACTCTAGGCCCAAAGGAGTAAAGAAGGAGCATTTCCCCAAATCTGGAGAGAGTGTAGCAGAGGGGGTCCCACAGGGACCATGGGCTTTAGTTAAGGAACACTGGCATTGCCAATCGGAAGCCTGGCTGGCGGGGACCTGGAGGAACAAAGACCCTGACCTCACGCTCTCTCCACCTTTAGTTGCTTCCGGTGACTTGCTGCATCATGCAAATGCATCATCTTGTTCTCCTTTAAAAACTTCAGGTAAAGTCACTGTTTCTTGACCACTGACTGAACCCAACCAGAAGTTAGGAGACAAGGGAGCCTGTTGGAGTAATTCATAAAGATCACTTCCCAGCACCCAGAGCAGGGGAGGAGAAGGATCGAGAGTGTATATGGAAGGCCAGAGAGATCACCCAGCACAGGTCCTCAGTGGCTCATTTCAAGAAGCCATTCCCGTAGCGGCATCTTAGGCTAAAGCTTCTGAAACTTTAATAGACACACTAACCGTCTAGGGATTATAACTCAATTTCTGACTCAGTAGGCCTGGGTTGAATCCTAAGATGCTGCTGGCCTGTGGACTACCCTTTGGGTGAGAGGGTCTTAGGCCATACCCACCCTACCGCAAGCTCTAGTGGACTTGTCCAGCCATGAGAAAAGGAGAGCTGTAAAACTCCCTTAACCCTTCCCTTCCCATTTCCCACCTTCCCTCCCTCCTTTCCTTCTCCCAAAATACCCTTCTGGTGCAACCCAACTATCTACAACAACCTAGAATTTTATTTTCTCTCCTCCTCCTGTTCCAAGGCCTCGCTAGACAGAGGTGGGTTTGGAGATCCCCAGAACCTGAAGGCAGATCTCTCCACTGGAGGAAATCGTAGGGAATACTCCTAAATCCTGTAATCTCCCGTGTCTCCCGTTTCTCTCCTTGTTTTCACCCCTAGAGCAGCAGGAAGCAGCTTCAGGCTTAGCCCTTGGACACTTGATCCAGTCGCCTGGTACAAGAAAGGCTGCCCTAAGGAGTATCTCCATTAATTCCAGACACGATGCATCTGTGTGCACTAGGGTATATATACGATGTAAGTGCATTGGGGTGGGCAAGGAACGGAAGGCTGGAAATTGGATCAAGATGGCTTAACACAATTCCTTCTCCTTGGGAACTTAGATAATCTGCCGAAAGAGGAACAATGCACCAACAGAGATGGGTAGACCTAGTGACTTTCAAGATGGGCCCCATGACCTGTATTCATTCACTCCTATTCCCACAGAGGAAAACTTCCGTCCCAAAGTCTAGGAAAAAGACTCAGCAGCGTGAGGATTTTCCAGAAGTGGTCTGTTCGTAAAATCAGCAACAGATATCCAGATTCCACTAGTAAAAGGCGGCCCAGGGGGTATGTGTCCAGGACCCTGGGGACAGTCCCGCTTGCGCCTTTTCCCAAGAAAAAGCAGGAGAGGATGAAGGCCCAAGCTCCCAGCTAGCGAAGTACTGTTTTATAACACATTGTATCCTTTATTTGGCTTTGGTCATAAAACACCCGACACCAAAGAACAATTTACAATTTATAAGGAACTCTTCAAATACATTACCTCCTTAAATTTTTACAATACCGCTATGCGATAAGGCAAGGCAGGTTTATCACCATTTTACAAACAAGAAGTTGAGGTTCTAAGAAGTTCAATAATTTACGTAAGGCCACCAGACTCTTGGGTAGCGGAGCCAGGACTGGAATTCAGTTTTCCTGACTCCAGCCTTGTATAGAATCCTTTCTGGACACTCCCTTCCTTGCCCCCCACCCCTTTTTTTTTTGTCTAGTACCTAATTGTTTGGTATTTTTTGACTTCTTTCACTTACAGATATGTAAGTGCCCAGACAGCATGGACTTTGTCTCTCTTCCTTACCAGTATTTCTCCAATACCTACAACAATGCTTTACACATAGTATGTGCTTAATAAAATTACGTTGAAAGAGTGAACAAAATAGACTACAAGCTACCAGAAGGTGGGGCTGTATTTTTGACTTCTTAGAATCCCTCACAATATTTACACAGTGGGAGAGTAAATCCTACTGATAAGAAAAATGACCTAATATCCAATGGGTGTGACTAATGCACAGAAAGTCATCTGCCCTGGAAGGTAATATATTTTGAGGAAAGAGAGTGGCTGCCATGGCTCTAGAATTCTAAGCCCTGAGTCTCTATTCTCCGTACTTCTCATTACCTTCAACTTTGCCCCTCTCTCACCTTCAGGGTGAAGACATCTGCCCTTGGGACACATGGTCCAGAAATTCAGGAATGCGTCTTTTA
The DNA here is from genome assembly GCF_006229205.1 of Suricata suricatta. Lineage (NCBI taxonomy): Eukaryota > Metazoa > Chordata > Mammalia > Carnivora > Herpestidae > Suricata > Suricata suricatta. Next base: position 34,984,606 of record NC_043716.1, read on the forward strand.
GATTTAGGGAAGAAGCACTGTGTACAGAGGCTCGAAACAACGGTCTGCATCTCCATGTGGTCCCACCGCCACCAGAAATAATAAAATGGTTTGTTTCTCTTGGCAGCCTCCACCTAATGGTTCCCCATGTGTGTGTAGCTTTCTTCAATTTTCCCCTCTACAAAATCTGGTCATGTTTAATAACAATAAATCAGAGGAGAGATTGCAGCCCGGAAGAGAAGTCTGGGGCAGCTGGGTTTCCACATCTGGGGCCCATTCGGGTTGAAGCGATGACAATTCCTAATAAATGTTAATGGAGAACCTCCTCGGATTCATACACTCCAGCCATAATTTAGCCTGTCTCCATGCCACATGACCTTTTGAACATCCAGAATACCACCCATCATAACACCAGCTATAGCCCTGGATCGCTTCCTGCATATGAAGTGGGGGCCGGGGGGAGACAACACAAGGCTTCTTGTTATTGATTACATGCCTCCATTTTCTCTTCCCTGGTCCTCTCTTCAAGGCTCACAAAGCCTTGGGGCGCCCAGCCACCCAGGTGGTTAGAGGCCAGGGAGTCAGGTTAAAAAGGATGTTCCCTCTACTCATCAAGGAGGCCCCCTGAAGTCTGACAGCCCACATTGTTCCCACAGAGACAGGACCAGACATCAAAATTCCTCCCGTTTTTGTTTTTTTTCTCCCCCCTTCTGAGAGACCCTTTGCCGATTCTGTTTGTTCTATCTCTTTCATCAGCCACTCCTCCCTTTTCTAGAAGCCCCTTCTAATTAGGCAGTCTACAAGGCTGGCTTCGCTTCCTATGCCTGTCACCTCCATGAATCTAATGTCCACGTGTGCTCTTCCAGTTCTGACCCCTCTCTCAGTCCTGAGATTGCAGGCCAGGAGTCCTGGGGGCGATGTGTGTTTGCCTGAGACCCGGTCCGTTGTCGAAAACTCTGTCTAAATTAACTTATTATCTCAACAAAACATTCGGCCTCTTGGCCCGATTTCCGTATCTCTGCTAAGATCACCGCTGTTCTTTCAGCCATACAGGTATATGATCAAGGCGCTACCTTAGACCCTCCCTCTCTGCTGCCTTCTTTCCCCACCAGATGACAGGGTTACTGGAGTCTCCATCCCAACCTCACCCCTTTTACTTCCACTGCCCCCTAATGCCCCAGGCCCTTATCACCTCACTTGGCAATTGCTTGCTAACTGCTCTCTCTCCACGAAACCACCTCTGGACATGGCGGTTAGATACATCATCCCAAGATGGCATCTTGATCATGTTCTCCTCAGCTCAGAATTCTTCAGTGGCTCCCCACTGACTTACTATTATTGTCAGTTAAATGATTGTTTTTCATTATTAGGTACTCTTTGAACTGTCTATCACCTAGTGTTAGAGCAAGAGTTTTAGACTGTAAATCCCAGCCCTTTTTCACTGTTCCCCCTTACTGGTCTCGTGATATGCTTTATTAGAATTCCCTTATATATTCAACAAATACTTCTTTTAAGTTTATTTACTTATGTTGAAAGAGAGAGAGGGAAAGAGAGAATGCAGGGCTCGAATCCACGAAACGTGAGGTCATGACCTGAGCTGAAGTCGGATGCTTAACCGACTGAGCCACCCAGAAGCCCCTGACATTTATTTCTTGCTTACAGGTGTGTGGGCTGGCTGCAGTGGCGCTGTTCCAGGTTGTGGAACAACCTTATACCTTCTTATTCTGGGACCCAGGTTGAAGTGACGGGCATGCTATTCTCATGGCTAACAGTAGAAATGGAAGAGGCCAAGCCAAATCAAGCAAGTAGTTAAAATCCCTGCTTTCACTCCATTGGCTAAAGCAAGTCACATGGCCAGACCCATCAACAGGGGTGTGGGTAAGTTTTCTTCCCACGTGGAGGGGCAGAGAGGACACTCAATATGTGCTGAATAATAATACCCTCCACCACAGGGAACTTACAGAGTTTTCCTTCACAAGTTATCTATATGGATAGAAGAGACTGTTATTTATCTGGGTGCCTCTTGGTACCACATTACCTGAAGTATAGCAAAGGAGGACCAGAGACATGATTTCTTAAAGATGCCTATTTTGGTACAAGGACGATGTAATTCGTGTTTGATATCTGGTTGCCGCTGAAATGCCTTTTCCTTTTCCACCAGAGCTGTGCCATGGGGGTGATTTGCAGCCCAAGTCTTAATATTAGAGTCTCTATGTGATTGTATACAAGTGACAGTCACACAGCAAATGTAAATACAGAGGAGGTTCTGATACCATCGGGGACAGTATTCCTGCCGTTGGGCCAGCTTTGTCTGCTGCTACAGTGCAGTTAACTCTGGAATGAAATTGGAGAGCTAACTGATGGTCAGAAGGGACCAGGAAGACTTCCATTTGTAACGGAGACAGGCAGGGCTCAGCCAAAGAGGAGGCAGGAAGGGATTTTACCACGCTAGATAAATGCAGGTCACAAACATTGATGCAGTGCATGAAATCACTTAATGGTATAACCTTTGAACATATTCAAAGGTACAGGCACTTTGTGAAGTGAACCCACACCCTCAGAAGTCTGTGACTCCAAATTTCCATATTCTGTATCCTTTTCACCTGTAATAATGACCTTCCTCTCTCTTTTTACCCCAGGATGCTTTTCCTCCTTTTCCACTCTCAGTATCTGCTATTAGAAACTTTTTAAGTATTACTCAAAGAATAGTCCCCAGACTGAGCTCCTGGCCGGCTTAGTCAGTACAAGGTGTGACTCTTGACTTCAGGGTTGTGAGTTTGAGCCCCACATTGCGTGTAGACCTTATTTAAATAAATAAGCTTTAAAAAAAAAAAAAAAAGAATAGTCCCCAGACCATCAGCAGTGGCACCATCTGAGAACAACTTGTTAGAAATTCAAATTTGGGGGCCACTCCGCAAGACATGCTGAATCAGAATCTAGTGATGGAGTGGAGAGGGGCTGTCCCAGGAAATTGTGTTTTAATAAGCTCTTTGGGTGACAACATAAGCACACACACTGAAGTCTGGGAATCGGGATAGTTCTGACTCAGTAGGTCTGGGGCAGAACCCACGACTTGCAATTCTAACATTATTCAAATGATGCTGATGCCACTGTATATGGACCACACTTTGAGTAGCACTGCTTTAGAACTCAACCATATTCACATGAAATAGTAGCCAACAGAGGAAGTCTTACTGGTCCTGGGTGGATAGTATCAAGGCCTTAGTGAAACAAATGAGTCACTAATGGTAGGATTTCAGGTATAAGCCACCAGATTAAATTTAAAAAAAAAAAAAAAGCAGGTTTGGTCAGAGGGTAGGTTCTCAGATTGAAGTTCCTGAAACCACATTGTGTGTGATTAACTTCTTTCAAGTATAGATCCCGACTATGGGTGGTTTAAAAAATGAGGGTTGTATGGGGGGAAACACAGGGCTGGGAATCAGGAGACCTGGGTTCTATTTCTTACTCTATCACTGAGAATCAGCCATGTTTGGGTACCTCCTAAACTGAAGAAGGTGAGTGTTTGATACAATCTCTACCATCCCTACTCTCCACTCCCCTCACCATCGTTTTTATTACACAAGACTACGATTACCTTAGCAATGATTTTCTCTCTTGAGTAAAGGAATCTCAAAAATAGGGAACCGGGAGGTGCAGAATTGAGGGCCCATTGAATTCAGTACTTGACCCTGAGTTACACTGAGAATCATGAGTGGAATTAGGACTGACTCCAGTCGTTTCACCACACTCTCCTTAGTGTAATGCTGAGCATCCAGGTTCTGAGGCACGCTGTCAGGGCTGGGATGCCAGCCTTCCACTTCTTACCAGTGAGTTTGGGCAAGTTTCTCTCTTGAATCTGTAGGTTTCTACTCTACGGAATGGGGATTACGATAAGATAAGGTTGTTGTGAGTTTAGAGGAGGAGTTAATACATATCAAGCGCTTAGGATAGCGTCTGGCAGGAGAAAGGACTGGATTAATGTCAGGAGGAGGAGGAGGAGGGGCGGTGCCCGGTGGGTTCCAGACCCTCAGCAGCTGAATTTTCAAGATCAGGTTGCAGGTCCTTCTCTGTCCTGTAGGTGGCGCCTCCCCTCGTTGAGCGCGCGACCAGCGTGCTGCAGTGCTTGAGGAAGTTCAAGGAAGTTTCTTTACGTCTCTGCTCCATTTAGGATTACTAGCCTGGGTTCTCCCGCAGTCCCTTGAAACCCGTGCCCAGGACAGCCAGATCTGGGGAGGCCGATCCCCTTCCTGGAGTGGCTCCGCCTCACCCCGCTCCCAGCGGAGGCCACACACTAGCGCCTGCGGCCTCCCCTGCGGATGCGACCGTGCAGGCCTGGTCGTGGGAGGATTTAACGCCCAGCACCTGAGCTAGGGAGTTCAGTGGGAGTTTCTTTCCTGCTCGGTTAAAATGACAAATTGGTACATGAGCGCTTAATGAAAGATGCTGGAAACGTCCGTGAAGATCAGAAAAATCGCCTCTCCGAGCTGACAGCCAGGCCATCTGCATTCCCGCATTCCTATTAATTCCTTAACAATAAACGACAGGAGCGCCTAGAGGGTTAACAGCTTAATTTAATCTCTGAGATTCTTTCCTGGAGCATTGAGAATTAGAAAGGCATTTACAAAACGTTATCTGCACACCTGATTTTTCCTCACTTGATGTGTCTTCTGGGCCTGGCACACCCATTTCTGACGCATCTGGCACAGACGCTCTCTGCCCCGCCCGCCAGCGGTCGAATTCTCTCCGCTGGGCACTCCTGGCTCCTTGAACCACATGGTTGGGCTCCAGGTGTCACAAGATTTGGCTTTTTAGCAGTCACCTCAAATGCTGGTTTATTTCCCCAGGGCCTCTTAGGGAGGGAAGTCCCTTTATCGACAGAGCAAGAAAGCTGTTCCTCCTGTTTTGAGTAAATTTCCTTCCGGGTGGGAAGTAATGCAAAAATGAGAAGAGGGACACTGAACGGCAACTAGCTTGGAGAGCTATTCGGTCAGGCTTTAAGGTACCTGGCAGAGAACTGTTTACCGAAGATGCCAATCCTCTCATTTGACAGATAAGGAAACCGAGACCTGAAAATACTTAACAGTTGTTCAAGCTCCCATATCCAGGTGATGTCACAACTTCTAAGTAAGATCCAACTCCCCTTATTCAAGGACAAATATTTGTTCCACAGCAGGGTTGGCAAATAGGTTTCCTCTTACGCAGGAACTCCCATCCCTGATGCATGGGGACTGCCCAGGCTTTCTCCAGCTGTGTCCTAGTTTAGCAGGGAAAGCCTCAGTGACCCTTTGGAAACTTCTTCGAGGGACAGAGAGAGGCAAAGGTGCCAGGTAATTGCTCTCCCCGCACTTTTCAGGTGGTTTCCTTTGGGTTAAGGCATTTAAAGGCTTCCATTAAAATGGAAATGTTATTCTGGGAGGAGTAATGCATTAAGCCATTATCTGTCATTAACACCTTGGCTAGAATTCAGTTGAGATTACTTTCTTTGTTGCTCAGCAGATCCTGGAAGGAATGAGGGTTCTGACCTGGATAGGGGCCTAGAACGGATAAAGGGCCTCACCCTGGAGGGTGCAATATTTAGGAGCTCAGAGCAAACAGGAGTTAGAAAGAAAACACTGGTTACCTAGTAGGAGGGACGCTGAGGGGGTGAGGTAAGGAGAAGAGGTGATCCCAAAGACATTTTTGCACGGTTCTCTTGTGGCTTACCTTTGCATAATGTGGTTTCTACCAGTCCCACTGTTGGAGCCCCAGTTTCCCCCAACTGTTAAGTAAAGAATTGGACTGATCAGAGCTTCTCCAATCTCTACATTTTAGAATTACCTGGGGCCTATTCTTCTTTTTAAATACCAACATTTGGGTCCTACACCAGGTCAATTAAATCAGAATGTCCAAGAGTGAGACCTGCTCCCATCTGCCCCACACCTCTCTATAGAATATTCTTCCATCAGTCATTCTACCATCCGTCCTTAATGTATGTTATGTGCTTACAATCACAGTTTATGTATCATTTTGTATTTTGAATGTATCAACATGCTTTCAGAAGCAGGTAACAAGGTTAACAAACAGCCTTGATAGCAGTCTTTACTGAGAAGTTTAGTTTATCAGCTGAAAAATACGACTTCTTTCATCCTTTGGTTTCTTTATCCTATGTGTTGGCTCTTCATCTACAGGCTTGGTGTGGTATGTATGGTTCCCATAGCTGAAGAAATCACGTCTTCACACAACTATGTTCATAGACATGTAGGAAAGGGCAGAAGCCTTGCGCATACTCAGACTTTCAACTGGAAGAAAAAAAGTGTCTTCCTTTTACCTCTCATTGGCCAGAACTGGATCATATGGCCATCTTTAGCTTCCAGGGAACCTGGGGAAGCAAGAATCTGGTATTTTCAGCCTCTGTCGTGAGATGCAATTCTGCCAGAAATAAAGAATGGTGAGTATTAGGTAAGCTACTTACAGAATCCGCCCAACTGCAGTAAGTGTATTTGATGAGACATAAAATACAATTAAATATCTGCAACAACAGTTATGGACTTCAGTGTAGCAGCTACTTTACATACTACTTCCTTAAGCGGCTAAAGCCATTTTATTCATACCTGCCGTGCTGGCTCTGGAGACCACATCCTCCTACCTAGTCAGGAAATATAAAAGATCAAGGCCAATTAGATGTGTTTTGTTAACTTGTGATGTGACTTTAAATGTCTTTCTGAAGAGCAGACTCCTGTCATCTGGGATCAGATTCCTCTACCCATCTTGCTAACTGACCTCATGGCATTTAGACCTTCCTTATACTCTTGGACACGGGAGACCACCCACATTTCGGCATCTGCACCTTCAACTCCAGATCCCATACCATTGGTGTCTGCCTGTCCTTCACATCTGCGGAGCTCTGGAGTGGTCCTGTCTCTCCAGCAGACAAACTCAAATCTGCGGCTGGGACGGGGGGGGGGGGGCACATGCACACCCTGAATAAAGCTGAATATCTAGGAAACAAACCAAATGTGAAGTATTGAAGGGTGTCAAACAAAGAGGCCATCAGCTGGGTTAATCAGATCACGGCGGCTCCTGGCAAAATCTGACATTTTGAAAATGGTCTTTGGTTAGCGGGGTAATACTTTTAATATATAAAGTGTTCTTAAAAATCTATAAGAAAAAAGGACAAATACCCTCAAAGGAAATAGGTAAGGAGTAGAACTGGTAATTTACAAAAGAAGGAAAGAAAGGCCAATAGATGCATTTTTAAAAGTTCATCTTTACCAATAATCACATAAATATAAATAAAAACAAGATACCAATTCTGTCAACTTGACAAAGGTTTTTTAAAAAATATAGTACCTAATGCACTGGATAAGATCAATTAGCATTCGGCATCCATTCCCTCTGTTTCTGGTATGCTATTCTTGTCCTGCAGAGGCTGGAAAGCTAAATATTACATTTTCCACCTAGGATTCCACCTAAAAACACTTTCCTGAGGTTTGGATGATGCTCTCTGTTGTTGTCCAGAGGCCTTAGCCACGTTTCCTTTGGGTTGGATCCTTTAGAGTACCAAGCCCCGTGGCAAATAATAGGCTTGGCATTAACTGATATGTGAATGGTGCTCCCAAGAAGTAAGAAAGCAAGTTTATCATGTATTAGTAGCTCAAGGAAATAAAGCGTTTAGCTCCAATTCTGGCTCTGACTCCTTAGCCTTGGAAAACTCACCTGTTTCTCTAGGTCACAGCTTCCCCCTCTGCACAGTGTAAGGGATTTATTAGATGACTCCTGTCCCCTTGATAGTCTAGCCTCATGCCAATCAACACAGTGCTGGCTCCTTGCTCCTTGGGAGAGTCTGTCAGGCAGGCGACCCTAAGTGGCTTGAAGGTCAGTGGAAGAACCCCCAATCCTGGGGCAGATCCAAGGTCATCTCTTTGGTCAGGGCAGAGACCACACACAACGCTCTCAGTGTTAGGATCTGTGTGCTGTACCATTTCTATGACTCTTGGACACACGTAGGATGGGTGACATGGTTTTAGGAGTCTTTTACGGAAGTTCTTGAAACCTTGCTGCCAACTATCTCCCAACCCTCATCCACCCCGAGTGCTGGCCTGGTGTGTTCACTGTTAGATGTGGCTCCATTAGGTTAAGGAATGGTTTCCAGTTAAAGTGAAAATCCATTACCAAGAGAAGGAATACGTTAATTTAGTAACCACAGCTAACCTCATTAGTGAACTAGCTATCAGTCTGGAGGGCAGAAAGGGGGTGCTGACAGAGTTTAACTGCAAGAAGGGGATCTCAAGAGACTAGGTGAGGGGCTACAGGGGACACACGAGGAAAGTTGGGGGCAACATGAGTGTACTCATTCATTCATTCTTTCATTCTTTCAAACAAATAAATAATTATATGCTGGGAATCCACAATGTTGGGTGTTATGGATACTGAGATAAATAAATATTAGTTTGGGTTCCTAGGGCAGGTACAATCTCTCTGGGCATAAATGTAAAATGAGCAAGAAAGTTTTCTTTTTCCTCTCCTCCTCCTCCTCCTCCTACTTTTCCTCCTCCTCCTCTTCCTTCTCCTCACTCTGTCTCCCAGTGTGTGCACAAAAGAAGGGGCGGTCAGTTTTTTTGGAGGCCCCAGAACAAATTTCACAGAAGCAGTATTGCTTTTCTCCCTGGTAGGAAGAAGAAGCTGCTCAATGGGGGAGAACAAACTCTAGTTACCTCACAATTTTGATCTAGGGGCAGCCTTGATAACAAAGGTGAAAAACTTTCTTTGTGATTGGATAATGAGGCAAAATAAATTTATAGAAGAATTAGAGGCAGAGTCCCATTGAACTTCTTTAGTGGTCAGAGTGCAAACTGTCCGCCCTGCCTCTGTGGGTCACTGATAACAACGTGGAGTAGCGTCGCGGTGGCCCAGAGAAGGGGCTTTGCTGTCAGCCTCCCTGGGTTTGAACTTAGCTCTGTGACCTTATGCAATGTACTTGCCAGCCCTGGTTTCAGTTTTATTATTTGTAAAATGAGGAGAAAATAATACCCATCTCATGAAGTTGGGAGCATTATATGAAATAATAGATGGAAAGCACTTAGCAGTTGTGGCGATGACCATGTATTTTCTGAGCTGTGTTCTGTGAAACAGAAATTACCTAATTCAATAGTAAAGCTCCAGGTCAGTGTCTTGTCTCACTGATGAGACCAACAGCTTTTCCATGGTGTCCCAGGGATCTTGTGAATCTTTTTTATAACCTCTTTGCCAGCCTCATGTTCACATCCAATTCTTTTATAATTACAGCTGTGTCTAGTGTTCCGAAAAACCAGGGCAGGAAAAGCTGAGTGTGTTAAACAGACACACTTAGGGTTCGTTATTCATATTACAAAATAATTATTTGTTTTACAGGAGAATTAACCTTTACGAAGTTAATTTCCTATGTACAAGCGAAACCGAATGCAAAATATAAAAACCTATTTTCAATGCATCTGAGAACCATAGAATGTGAAACCTTAAAGATGGAACTGGTCTAGGAATCATCCAGGCCAGTGTTTTTTACAATTTTACTGCAGCAGCCCTATTTTGCTAAGAGGCTCTTAGATTTCTTAGATGCATGATGCAGAGAAACACAGATCTCCGAGATTAAACTAGGGACAGAGAGCTGGCAGCACCCACTTCTTGATCCTGTTGCCTTATCCCTGAAGCAGCTTTGGAATCCTCTGAGGGACCCCTAGGGCTTCAGGAACACAAATTTGAGTCCCACCCACCTACCTCAATGATCCTACTTTGAACGTTCCTTTTGTAAAATGTGCTCCTGTGCTTCTGTTCATTCAACTGTCTTATTCTCTCTTTTTAAAATTATAGCTTTCTTGAGGGCAGGTATCTTTTTTATTTAAATTTAAAAAAATTCTAGGGACGCCTGGATGGCTAATTCGGTTAAATGTCTGACTTCAGCTCCTGTCATGAGCTCATGGTTTATGGGTTCTAGCCCAGCCTCGGGCTCTGTGCTGACAGCTCAAGCTTGAAGGCTGCTTCGGAGTCTGTTTCTCCCTCTCTCTCTGCCCCTCCCCCACTCACACTCCGTGTGTGTGTGTGTGTGTGTGTGTGTGTGTGTGTCTCCCAAAAATAAAATAAAAACGTTAAAAGAAATTCTAAAAAATTCTTAGCATAGTAGTCTGAATGCAAGTTGAGTATTTAAGGCCTTGTTAAAGTCTTCCTTGCCAGAAGTGACCAGAGACTATTATTATATATAAACATCCTTTATTGAATCTTTGAAAAGTGATTTCATAGAACGAGCAAATTTCCAGCTTGAAAGGGCCTTAGAGAACATGTACTTGGACACGCTCATTTTCTGGATGTGGAAATTGGGGCCCAGATAAGTGATTTGGTTGATGCCTTGTTGTAAGTTAGTAGTAGAGCTAGAACAGGAGCCCTGGATGCCTGGCTCCTGGGTTAGGGCTGCGTCAACCAGAGGATGCTTTTACACTCCTGGAATATTATAGATTTATATTCCTAAAAACGCAGCTAAGCTGCCTACAAATCTCCTTCCTTTTTTCAATAGTTAACCCAGAGAACCGTCTTTATAAACCATGGCCTATGTTTTAGTATGTAAATTTTAAAAAACCTTTTAAATGTTTATTTATTATTTTGAGAAAGAGAGACAAACTGAACCAGGCCACAAGCTCTGAGCTGTCCTCACAGAGCCTGACGTGGGGCTCAAACTCACAGACTGTGAGATCATGACCTGAGCCGAAGTAGGACGCTTAACCAACTGAGCCACCTAGGTGCCCCTAGTACATAAAATTTTAAATTATAAAAGTAAAAAAAGAACTGACATGAAAAGATGTCCATGATATAGTAAATGAAAAATGCAACTACTACATGTAGGATGATTCCATTTTGTGTAAAGCTGAGGTTATTTCTGTAAGGTTTAGCTGGACATATTTTCCTCTGGTCATTTCACTCAAGATCTAAAAATGTGATAACCACACCTATTAATTTACATAAGTTGACATTGATGCATGACTCTAAAAAACTGTAAAAGTTTTTATTTACCTTATCATATTATTTTTACTACTGTGCAGTGTTGCCTACTGTACATGCATCATAATTTATTTACCCAACCTTCTATTGACAACATTCAGTGTATCTCTGCCGTTTTTAACAAGCTGCAGTGAAATTTGTCATGCATCTATCCCTCTGCACAGCAGAGCGGTTTTGTGGGATAAATTCCTGGAAGTCAAAGTGCTGGCTCACATTTTGAGATGCTGTATGGCTTTATCCACATTATTTTTCTTTTGTTGCTGAGGCTAAAGTGAATACACCCCAACATCTGTACGCAACTTTGTAATTTACCGAGCCTTTCACATATGCGAAGTTCTTTGCACATTGTGACTCCCTTGTGTGTTTATAGATGAGGAAAGATGAGGTGTGGGTAAGTTAAGTAATCCACTCAAGTTTTATGGCTAGGGAAGGTAGAGCCAGATTTGAAAACTGGGTCTTCTCACTCCAGGTGTAGGGCAAAGGTGCCCAGTGTAAACACAGAAAGAAACCATTCGGACGAGAGCAGGGATGTGAGCACACTGTCTTCGGCCAGTGGAGGCCATTCATTGGGCCTGTTGCCAGATAGTAGATGGAGCACAGACATCATCTGGCCTCCACCTTAAAATCACTTTATTTTTTAAAAATTTTTTTAATGTTTTGTTTATTTTTGATACAGAGAGAGACAGAGCATGAGAGGGGGAGGCGCAGAGAGAGAAGGAGACACAGAACTGGAAGCAGGCTCCAGGTTCTGAGCTAGCTGTCAGCACAGAGCCTGACGCAGGGCTCGAACCCACGAACGTGAGATCTGACCTGAGCCGAAGTCGGAGGCTTAACCGACTGAGCCACCCAGGCGCCCCTATAATCACTTTTTTTTTTTAATGTTTATTTATTTTTGAGGGGGGGGCCAGAGTACAGAGGATCTGAAGCAGGCTCTGTGCTAATAGCAGTGAGCCTGATGCAGGGCTTGAACTCACAAACTGTGAGATCATGACCCAAGCCGAGGTCAGATGCTCAATCGACTGAGCTACCCAGGCGCCCCTTAAAATCACTTTAAAACCTTAAAATCATCCTGAGGATGGTTCAGTTGTATGTCCACAAACAAACACTGCCACAGTCTCCAGTGAGAAGAGGTTCAAAGAGTATTGAATAAAGAAATTGTGCCCTAGATGCCAGAGAAGAGAAGCCCTAAGATTCGCTAATTAGACTTATTGGATAGGCCTTTGTGAACAAAGGCGGGCTATACATGTATGGGGGGAGGCATAAGGCACTTTTCTTCTGGAGACAGAGGACTCTGTTCTGCTGTGCTCCAAAGAGCTGTATTTTGAGTTGCCAGTGGGTTTCTAGCATGGACTGGGGCCCAATCAATGGCTGTGACAGTAAAGACAGCCCTAGACAAACGTCTCTTTTTCCTTTCCCTCCTCCCCGAGACCATGTGCATGCTATCTTGTGTGAACTTTTCCATCTAATCATTGACGCTAAAGCAAATATCGAGTCCTCCTTGGTTTACTAGATATTCGTTGGGCACCGACCATGTATAAGGCCCTGAGGATGTTGTCCTAGTTGAGGCTGTCACAGTTCTGCAGGCCGGAAGTCTGAGGAAAAGGTGCCCATCGTGGTTGGGTTCCCGGTGAGAGCCCTCTTTCTGGTGTACACATGTCTGTCTTCTCTTCCTCACTGTATCCTCTCGTGGCCCAGAAAGAAAGATCTTACATCTCTTACTCTAATTACAAAGATACTAATCCCATGATGAGGGCCCTACCCTCAGGACCTAATCTAATCCTAATTATCTCCCAAATGCCCCACCTCCAAATACCGATGGCTTCGGGGATTAGAGTTTTACCATACACATTTGGAGAGATACACTCAGTCCATCGGGGATGTGAAGCTAAACAGAGCACAGAAGTAGGCTTCTGCTACAAGACTGGGGCCACTTTTGCGGCACCTCCATTCTTGACCACCAACCCTATCCAACCATGGCATCCCCTGGGAGCAGAGGCTGATGTGGACAGCAGTAGAGCGAGCCAAGACCTGGCTTCTCACAGCACTGCCAGGGGCCAGTAGCTGTGAGGGGGGCTCTGGCAACCTTTCGGGCCTGGGTTATATTTGGCTTACTCTCCTCTTCTGAGACCCTGGGCCCCATGCTACGTATTCTGTTAGCAGGACCCAGAGAGATTTATTTGATGACCTTTCTGGATGCAGAATCCAAGCAGGGGGAGGGAGCAAATCAGCTCCGAAGCGGTTAATTTTACTGGCTCCTAAATTGATAAGCGGTGGGACGTCAGTCTGAAATGAACTCGCCTTGTTCGAAGGGGTTCTAAGACAGCGGAACTCAATCAGCAGCGGGCCGCACGGTTCAAGGCTGCAATTCATCCCGCCGTGCCTCTGAAAAATGGGAGGTGACAGTTCATTTTGCCAGTGACAGTCTGTCGGTCTCGCTCGCTGCTTCTCCTGTCGATTGCCTGGCTGAGGTGAAGTGCGGCTCCGAGACACCCTCGTTTGGTATTCCACTCAGCCGAGCAGGACGGTCCCAGGACCCAAGGGGTGCAAATCTTACTCTACCCCCACGGCTTGTCTTCTTCCCTTCTCTGAGGCTCCGAAATGCCCATGCGTGACTGTGGGTCCCAGGAGCCATCTTTCCCACTTCCTGTGCCTCACCTTTCCTTCCAACTTCCACTTCCGGTGGCCTGAGCTTCCTCCTGCTTCCGGGGCCTGTGGAACAAAGGCATCCTGCCCAGGGGGCTTCCAGTCTCCCCACAGGGGACTGTGGGTGGGGCCAGATAGGGACAAGGGTGCCGAGAAGTTACTGAAGCAAGTGGGGGGCCCTGAGGGACCAACAGGCACAACAGGCCTGTTCTTTGATTGACCACAGCTACAGTTTTTGAAGAAACCCCTGAACGAGGGCAGAGAGAGAGAGAGAGAGAGAGAGAGAAGGAGACAGGGAGGTGACCCTGTGAATGTAGGCACTTAATCCTGGACAGCCACCCTTCCCTAGTACTTCTACTTTTCTAAAAAAAGAAAGAAAAAGACAAAAAGACGTTTGAATTAGAACTCATTTATCTTTGTTAGCGCTCCTCATTTTGATAACTGTACTGGGTGTTATTTAAGGAAATACTACTGAAGTATTTAGGGGAACAGGACCATGATGTCTGCAACTGACTCCCAAATGGGTTTGGAAAAAATATGTAAATTTACATAAGTAGGAAATAGTAAAGGCAATGTGACAAAAGCTAACAATCGATGATTCTAGGTAAAGGGCATATATGAGTTCTAGGTACTCTTCTAAGTTTCCTGTAAGCTTGTAACTAATTCAAAGTAAAAGTATAATTAACCTCCAACAGACTTACTTCACAGCATTTCCCCAGTAAGCCTTTATTGAGGACCGACTATGTGCCAGGCATAGTAGGTGCTGGGGATACACTGTGGAACAAGATAGGAAGAGTCTGGACCTCAGGGAGCTCACAATTGGGAAAGGAAGAGGGGTGGCAGACAGGTAATTATAGATGGAAGGGGAGTTTTGAATGGCAGGTCTCAGGTGATACAGGAATGTTCGAGAAGGAAACAAGGCAACCTAGGGAGTTAAGGATGGTGACCAGCGGAAATGGGATGTGTGAGACCTGAAGCATGAGTAGAGGTTCGCTGAATGAAAGGAAGGGAGAAGAGTGTTGCAGAGAAGGGAGCACAGGGAACAAAGAGAACAGCACATGTGAGAAAAAATGACAGTGGGAGAAGGTGTGACTCATTGAGAAACTGAAAGAAGTTGGGCTACTGAAGATGACATAGAATAAGGGGACCATGTGGAGGGTGGGGCAGGATGGATAAGCAGGACGTCAAGCACGGTGGAGGTAGCCATATTTGGAAGTATGCTATTGGGAAGCTACTAATGTTTTAATTAGAGGAGGGACATGAGCGGATTAAAAAAAAGAGAGAGATCACTGGCTATAAGGTGGAATATAGGTTGCTGAGTATAAGACCAAAGGGCTGCAAGGTGAGAGGTGACGGTGGCCTGGACCAGGAGGGTGGCAGCAGGGCTGGAGAGGTGTGGATAGCTTGAAAGATGTTTAGCAGGTAGAACTGACGAAGAGAGAAAGAGGAATGAACGGCTCCCAGGTTTCTAGATTTGGCAATTGGAGTATCCATTTACTGACCTAGAAAAGCTGGAAGAAGAAAGAGGATTGGCTAAGGTAAGTTGAGTCAATATCTCTGTGGAATCCAGGTCCACCTTACACATTTCACAACCAAAAACATAACACCTAGTAGAGCAGAGTCCCAGTCAGGCTGAACTATGGCTCTGGTGAGCAGAGTAAGGATCTAAGCCCCCTATCTGACCACATCCCTGATTTTCAGGGGCCCAGAAGTCCTGCGAGAGAGAATCTGAACCTTCTCTCTAATGACTGAGGGCTATACAGGTAAATCTGAAAAATAGGAGTGTGATGGATAGGTTGCTCTTTCCGTTCAACAACTCTACCTACTTCTAGAAACAATAATTCATGTTGTTTAGGAATTTCTTCTCTCTCCCATTTCCACCCACTTGGATTCTGTAGGATCTGCTGTGTTCTGATGTGACACTGCCTCCCCGGCCATACGACTAACCAGGTTGGGCCAATGACAGCCTGCCCTATGGCCAAAGTAACAATGGAATCAGAGACCAGTTGCATTTAAGATGTAGTTATATTCCTGCCCTTCAATGTTCAATAGTCAACTCTTCCTTGGATTCTTGGTCATAATTAATTTTCCTTTTTGCCTGAGGCTATTTGATTTGAGTTTCTGTCTCATACAATCAAAAGTCTTGATTAATACAAGGGACCCTTTAAAGAAGCCAGGTGGTTAGAAAGACAATGGAAATATTGAGAGAAAGATAGTCACAAAAGTAAGGGTAGAATCTGTAGATGGGCCAGAAGCAATTACAAAATTTGAGTGGAAGGCAGTATGTGTTTCTTCTTTTTTTAAAATGTTTTATTTATTTTTGAGACAGAGAGAGACAGAGCATGAGAGTGGGAAGGGCAGAAAGACAGGAAGACACAGACTAAGAAGCAGGCTCCAGGCTCTGAGCTGTCAGCACAGAGCCCGATGCGGGGCTCGAACCCACAAACGTGAGATCATGACCTGAGCCAAGTTGGGGGCTTAACTGACTGAGCCACCCAGGTGCCCCTTCTTTTTTTTAAATGCTTATTTATTTATTTTGAGAGAGAGCGTGTGCACACAGGGGAAGGGGAGAGTGAGAGAGGGAGAGAGAGAATCCCAAACAGGCTCCACACTGTCAGCGCAGAGCCCAACATGGGGCTCAATCTCACAAACCAGGAGATCATGACTAGAGCCAAACCCAAGAGTCAGATGCTTAACCGACTGAGCCACCCAAGTGCCCCATCACGTGATTATTTTTAGGTCCTCCTGACCCAGCCCTTGGAAGTACTGGAGTCTCTGTCAGGTGAAGGGTAGGCAGTGCCACATTTCAGGGGTAGTAGAGCAGAAGTAGGACTTTCAAAACAAGCCAAGAGAACAAACAAAAACCAATGATTTGGCGGAGGCAGAAGTGATGGGAAGCTGTGAAATGACCCTGGAAATACCAGAAAGGACTGAGATAATGACATTTGAGACATAGGGGCTATGGGTCTGGTGCCCTTAGGGACAGATTGTTAAAGTGATCTCACCTGGTGATCCCTGAGAGCCCACGCTAAAAAACTTTTATGAGCACAAAGAGAAGCCATGGAGGAAGCCCATCACCAAATCGGGAATTTTGTAAGGCTGACCAAAGATGGAAGATTCCAGAGGACAATGATCAGAGGTCCTAGGGAGAAACTTCTGAAATAAGCATCATTTGCCTTCAGGTCCCTTTTGTTCTCCATCCTTCTTTGGTACCCAGTCCCTCAGGCGATTTTTAAATTTATATTTAATTAATTTTTAATATCCACCCAGTCCTGAAATGTCTTCTGTAATCCTCAGTGGTCCGGACATTTCCTGCTTTCATGTCCTATCAAAATTTACCTGCGTGTATCCAATATCAGCCCCTCAGGACAGTTACTAATCTAATAAATCAGTGTGTACTAATGGGATAAAGAGTATGAATGTAGCAACGTGTTGGCCCTACCAGGTAATTCACGTCTTATTTATTTATGAATTCCACTACCTGACACTGTTCCTGGCACATGCCAGGTATTCAGTTCATGCCCACTGAAATGAAATCAATGAAGTATGCCCCTTTTCACTCAGACCTTCTGGAGACAATACCTTACTTAAAGGTAAGACCCTCATGGTAAGAATATCAAGCATATGATGCATCAGAATGGGGGAGATAGCTGGGGTGCAGATGGCCTTTTGACGTTCCCCAAGCCACATCATGAGGTCAGTTGCCCATCCCGGCTGTGTATGGGATGGATCTTAGCTTGCATCTTATGGTCCACATGGAACATTAATTGAGCATTTATTTGGGGAACCTCTGTCTTAGTACCTATAATCTTTGGGCACTCAGTTAATACTGAGGCATTAAACAGGCACATATTTTGGTCTCTACAGAGAATGGCACTGTCATTTGACACGAAGGTGATATAATTAATATAGCATTTGTAGGTCATGTGTTTGTCCAATCATGAGAATGGGAATATTTGATAACTACCAGGTCAAATATTAGTGACAGCCATACTATGTCCACGTTTGTGTCCTACAGCTTTGGACATAGTAGGAGCTTAATAAAGAAAGAAAGGGGTGCCTGGGTGGCTCAGTTAAGCATCCTAGTCTTGGTTTCTTCTGCTCAGGTAATGATGTCACAGTTTGTGAGTTCGAGCCCTTCATCATGCTCTGTGCTGACAGTATGGAGTCTGCTTGAGATTCTCTCTCTCCCTTTCTCTCTGCGTCTCTCGTTCTCTCAAATAAACCTAAAAAAAAAAAAAAGAAGAAGGAAGGAATCCACACTGGTATTCCTGGTTCTCTTTGTGATTAAAGAAATACACAGGGCGTTTTTTTTTTTTTTT
>NC_043716.1:35002653-35012088 GCF_006229205.1 Suricata suricatta
AAAAAATTGCATCCTGGTTTTGTTTCCAAATCAGCATAGAGGTGAGGAAGTCCTGCTAAGGCTCCCCAATGGCAGTCCTCGCACTTACTGTTGACAGCCGTGGAATTAGGGCTAGACACCTTAGTGATCAGAGCTGGTGAGATGGAAAACTCACTTCCGGGGGGCCGAATTCCACTGGGAGTTGCAGAACCCCCCCCCCTCCCTCAAGAAACATAAGTAGGTTCCATCTTCTCCTGGGGACTTTGGCAGCCCTCCGCCTCCTCGTCCCCAGGCCTTTCTTTCTTGCAGGAAGATGCTGAAAGTTGGAGGTCAAATGACTCGCTCAAGGTCATGGTGTTGGTAGCAGAGATGAAAACGTCAGCCAACAATTTGAGTCCTTAGCTCTCGTTGGACCATGCCACAGCAGCTCCTCAGTTAAGGGACAGTCACACCTCCTGAGGATGCTGGGCAGGGATGCCCGGGATTGATATGACTGCTGTTCTGGTCCCCATTGACCTTTCTCATCCTGCAGCCCGCTCAGATGGAGGAGGACGCAGCTCTGGAGCAGAGGGGGTCGCCATGTGCGGAGCTGCCCTGGCCAAGATAACAGGTTGTCTGTCAGTGTATGAAGCCTGTGTACAGCCCAGACCACAGAGCCTCCACTGGAGGAGAAATTAAACCTGTCTCACATACCAATCCCAGCGCTCTGATTACATTTACAGAGGTCATGGCCTGCATTCTGTCACCATGGAAACCTCTCATGCTGCCAGTGTGTTGTCTGTGTGTGTGGTTGATATTTAAAGGCAAAGTCACAGGCCCTGTTGCCGAACTCTCAGCTGCCAGGGGCAATTGCTCTCCTTCACCAGCCTGAGTCCTGGTGCTCATCCCGGAAATCAGAGGAAGGGGAAGAGATGGAGAAAAGAGCCTGTCTCTAACAGACAGGTTCTTCTTAGTAGAGCCAGGCTCCTGGGGAGGAGGGCTCTGGGCTGGAGGTGCGGGATAGCAGAGGTAAAGGAACCAAAGGACACCCCAACTTTGTCAGAATACAGACCTCTTCTCATGAGCACATGAGCCCCCATCTTGAGTGAAGCCCTTCCTCCTCTGATAACCTTCTCTGGCCGGTGAGCCCATCTCAGAGCGGCCAGATGGAGCTGGGGAAGCCCCCTCTGCCTGAGTGTCCTTGGTGGTTTTAATTCTGCACATCTGGTAGGTGTGTGAATTGTGCTGATAACAATACGGTTTATGAAGGTTCCCTGCTTCTTCCACAGACCCCACAGCACTGTCCTGGAAAAAGCTACCGGGGGAGTGACTTATCAGGAGTCCCAGGTGTTGGAAGAAGGTAAATAACACCTGATTCAACAGAGTAAGAAAAGAACACAAGTGCTGACTCGGCTTGTGACCATCAATTTTTTTTCCCTTTAGTCTCAAGACAATTATTTCCACACCATTGAATGCAGAGTAGATAACACAGGCACCTTAATAGGCCGGGAGCAGAGGCTGTTTAGGGGAGATTTTAAGCACTGTGAGCATAAAATGAACATGAATATTCTGCAATATGCATCTTACAACTTGTCGTTAAGTGGATGGCCTCAATGATGTGATGCAACAGGCTTCGCTTGGAATATTGAGCTCTGAAAAGGGAAATTCTGCATCAATAGTCACATGATGTGGAATATCACGTATTACTCAATAAGACATGTCATTGTGTTGATAGTGCATATGCTAAAAAGTACAGCAGCAGATAATAATGGCTTGAATCTTCACAAAATGCACTCTTCTTTAGGAATTTACAGCTACTCCCCGAAGCTTCTCTGTGTCCTTGGGGGTGGAACCTGGTATATTTCCTGAAATTACAACTTAGGAAATGGAGCAAATCTATTTGATTTAGTTTCTAATTCTCCAAAGCATGGGAATCTCTTTATTTTCTCCTTATGTTTTCTTTCTCTTTCTCCATCTCTTCATTTATTCTCTCCGGTTTCTCATTCACTTTTTTTTCTTTCTTGTTTGCTTTATCTCTAGTCCACCACCCCCTCCCTGTTACCCCCCCCCCTTTTCTGCAGAGTTTAGCCCAGCTGGCAGTCCTCCAGAGTAAAATGTACTGACTCTACCCCGGGGGACATAATCTGCTTTCTGACTGGCTCTTTCTGGGGTTGGTGTTTATAGTGGAAACTTGGTTTCTGCCACAGTGAGTGAAAAGAGGACTTAATATCTCATGCTTTCCGAATGAGTGTTTTCTTCGCCATGTGGTTTGGAGAACAAATAGGGCAGGGAGGTGGGCAGGGAGAGTCTGCAGGCAGATTATCCCGATTTGTTAGAGCTTCATGCTAAGGAAGTGAAGACCACTCTTTCCATCTCTCTCTCTCTCTCTCTCTCTCTCTCTCTCTCTCTCTCTCTCTTTCTTTCTTTCTTTACATTTATTTATTTTTGAGAGAGAGAGAGAGAGACAGATCATGAGCAGGGGAAGGGCAGAGAGAGACAGGGAGACACAGAACTGGAAGCCGGCTCCAGGCTCTGAGCTGTCAGCACAGAGCCTGACGTGGGGCTCAAACCCATGAACAGTGAGATCATGACCTGAGCCGAAGTCAGACGCTCAACCGACTGAGCCACCCAGGTGCCCCTCTTTCCATCTCTTTAAAGGCAAGTTAGCTTCATAAAGAGGAAAAACTCTCATCCTTGGAGACCAATGACACCCCTATCTTGGCAGTCCCTCCTCAAATGTCTTTAGTGAGCAAGGAGGATCAAGTGAGAGACTGTGGATGATTCAGGATATAGGTTTATTGAGCATCTCACAGGTCCTGATTGTTGCAGCGAATGCAGAAATAATAACCAGGGCTAGCATTTAAGATGCGCTTACCATGTTGCAGACAGCTATTAACATGATACATAGTAGCTCTTTGAATCCTCATAACAACCTTGAAAATTCTTCCAATATTGCCATTTTGCAGGTGAGGAAATTGAGACGTGGAGAAGATAAGTAGTTTGCTCAAGCTCACAGTAGGCAGGTGGTGGACTTGAGCACAGAACTGTCTGACTGTAGGGCCACTATACTCTATCACCTCTTTGCTGGAGTCAGGATCGTACTTTGGGATGTGCGTTCCGGAACTTGGGAGATGGGTGCAGAGATTGGATGCCAGAGGCTAGATTGGAAGCCATTTCAATATTGCTTTTCAACAAAGATAATAAGAATCCAACACAGCGTGGTGACATTCAGGATGCAAAGGAGGGTAAGAATTCAAAAGCCATTGGTGAGAAGGTAAGACTGGCAGGCTTGGCAGATGTTTGAAATGAGGATGAAGAAAGGTCCCACGTTTTACGCTTAGGTTACTGGAGAAAAGCCATGCCTTTATAATTGTTATAATTTATTGAGCACATACCATATGTTACATGCATATGCCATCCTATTTAAGCCTCACATTACCTTGTGAGGGAGGGATTATGATCTCTAATTTATAGATGAGGAAGCTGAGGATCATAGAGTTTTGCCCAGAGTCTTAGAAGTGGTAGGTGGCTGAGCCAGAATTGGGATATGGGTCTTTTGATTCATAAGCTCTTTAACTGAGCTTTGTTGCCATTACAAGGATTAAGGAGAGAGGAAATGACGAACTGGTGGAACTGTTCAGATATCCAGGTGGAAATGTGGGAGAGAGGTATAAATTAGAGAAGTAATGTGCATGAAGGAGAAAGTTAAAGCAGCAGGAGAATGAAATCACTGGGGACTTGGGAGCAAGGAGAAATCCAAGGGGAAGAAGGAGAGGAGAATGGCAAGTGCAAACCTCTGGTGAACACCTGTGACCAGAGGTGAAATGAAGAGAGCCGGTGGAACAGGAGGCAGAGTAACATTAGTTAAGAAGAGGGGTGCCTGGGTGGCTCAGTCAGTTGAGCATCTGACTCTTGATTTCAGCTAAGGTCATGATCCCAGGGTCATGAGATCCAGCCCTGCATTGGGCTCCATGCTGAGCTTGGAGCCTGCTTGGGGTTCTCACTCCATCTTCCTCTGCTTCTCTACCCTGCATGCTTTCTCTCTCTCTCTCTCAAAAATAAAAATAAAAACATTAAAAAAGAAGAAGAATGTAAGACAGGACAGTGCCATGCCAGGGAAGCCAGGTGCTTAAAACAAGAGCAAGTGGCTAATGCCACTCAATGCTGCAGAGAGAGGTTTGTAAAGACGGAGAACAGCTGAGAAGCATTAGTGACCTTGGGAGAAGGTCACCTCAATGGCATAAAGATGGGCAGGTGAGGAGTCGGGACGTGAGCCCTGATGGGGGAAAAAATGGAAAAGAAAAGATGAGATTTAGAGAAAGTAGCAGGGTTGAAGGAAAGATTTTGTTTGTTTTGTTTTGCAGTAAGACTAAGAGTGCAGTCTTATATACGAAGGAGAGTGTGGTTTACGTGATCAGAAAATGCTGCCAGGAGGGAACCCCAAGGATGTTTGGGAACAGACATTTAGAAAGGAAAAAACTTAAACAGTCACAGACGCCATTCTGAGAGCAAGGAAAAAACCTATTTTGGGGATCCGAAGGTCATTACATATAGCATGTCCACCGGGGAAAGGTATTTTTACCCACTTCGTTACATTGAAATAATCAGCCCTTCTGGCATTATCTCTGACTCCAGAGATATTTGTGAATACTGGTGATTCTGGTCAGATTACATCACTCCTTTTAGTGTGAATTATTCTTCCAAAGCATGTGTGCATATTGCCACGCAGGCTAGAGCTTTCTTCAGGTTCTAAATAACTGCTTCTTCTCTCACTTTGAATACCCTTACCTCTACCTTGAATTCTAAGATTTGGAGTAAAGTGAGGGAGAAGAAACAGCAGAAATAAAGGAAGGGGTTTAGAGGGCTTAAACTTTTACCCTTTGAAATAATGGATGAAAGGAAACCAGAGAAAGCCTGTGTTAAAAAAAATTGCTCTCCCTCTGCTATTTACCTTCAATCTCCTTAATCACCCCAAAGAAATGCTTATTCTTTCTGTATAATTTCCCAAAGTTATCATGTCTGCAAATATCTAGCATGTAAAATTGGCCACGGCCCCACCTGCCTCCCGTGCACATTAACCCCGTAGACTGCCTGCACATCTCACTCAGAGAGCGCACAGCCTCATCTGGCTACAGCTGACACGTTCTCTGTGCCCCCCTCCACTTTGGATTCCCAAGAGAGCCAATCAAAGACAGAGAATGTCAGAGTCAGCAACCTCTCTGGTCTTTAGGGTTTCTGCTGGGCTCAGCAGTGCCCACAGGGGATGTCTAATATGGTCTAAGGGATAGGCCAAGAAGATACCAAAAAAAAAAATGACTGGGGCATATGGGAAAAATATAATAAGGGAGGGAGTGATAGAAAGATAAGATAAAGAACAAAGAAAGAACTGTTACTATGTAGATGGAGGGACCTCCAACAACGATGGCTTCCCTGATCACTTGTCTGTGATCCCTGGGCTGTAATTATCCTTCTCGGGCGTTCAGTTTACAAGAGCTTTGGACCAGTGCTAGAAAACCAGGATTCTAGTGCCAGCACAGCCCCTAGTGAGCAGAGTGGCCATGGGCAAAGCGCTGAGTCTGTTCCTCATCTTGAACTTGATCGCTTGAAGAGTCTTTTGAGTTTTAATAGTCCTGTGTTCTATTCTGAGCCTGCATGTCATTGAGAACCTGCTTTGGGAATGTTCCTTGATATGATATAAGAACCTGCTTATTTTATCCTATGTATTGGTGCAGAGAATCTAAGAGTGTGAACTGGCAAGGGAGACCAACCATCAAAATGCATTTGTGTGAGTGTGGGTATAGGTTTCTCTTAAGTCAAAAGGTGAGCTAATTACTAAGAGCATGGCTTCTGGAAAGTGGTAGACACCCTGCATTTTAAGGCCGCTGAAGTGATGAGCCCAAGTGAACACCTTGTGTCCAGCTCCTCTTCCTCAGCAGTGGCATGAGGCTGGGTCTCCAGGGCCTTGCAAAGCACGCAGTGAGACTGGTTCTTGGCACAGGGCAGGATGCATCATCTTTCCTTCCACAGCCCTTAATGAAGTGTGCAGCTCTTGTCCTCATTAGGCCCCAGCATCGTCAATAAAAGAGTCAATAAACCCAGTTGATGGGGTTGGGACCGAGGGGCCGAGATCCAGCAGCCGCGCATCCACAGGGCGGACATCAGCTCGGCCGCGTGTCATGACCCAGCATCCAGGGATCAATAACCAGCTCGGAATAAAGTCCAACAGCCTGCCCTTCCCAGCCTCCTCTCCAGACCCATTTCAGCAAGGGTGGTGCAATGCCAGCCGACTCTCACTTTGCTTGTAGTTGTTCCCACCCCATGCCATTCTGGGCGCCAGATGCTTTTGTTTCTTCCTGATTGAGTCCCCTGGACGCCCCATGGATGCATATTTAGTGAGTGCCCACCTGGCATGAGAACATGTAGATGGCATCTCCAAGCAGCCCAGAGGCTGGCATGGGCCCTGTTTTGTGTGTCTTCTGTCTGCTGACAGTGCATGAGAGGCCCCAGTGGACCAGACGGTATATTTTCTGCATGTTGTGCTGCTGGGACTCCATTCCTGGCTGCTCTGTGTCTCTTTAGATACCCTTATCTTATCTAATTACAAGGAATTTCAGATTAATTTCATGGCCTCTGCTCCAAAGGACCTCTTATCTGTTGGGGCCTTGTATTTTGACCTTGTCATTCTTTAGTCATTTGCCTTTAAGGGGCAGGCAGCTTAGAAGGGGATGCTAAGATCTTGCTGGAATTGGGGCTGGGGGAGGGGAGGAAGAGGGAGGCAGACAGATCTGGGGTTTGTGTATTCTGCTCCATCCCCCTGCCTGTGAGCAGAGACAGCTGGCTGCTTACTTCCAGGACAGCCACCTGGTACCCGCCACACAGACCAGGCCGTGGGCAGGGACTCGCCTGCAGCCAACCTCTCCAGATTCCTTTGATATTTCCGACAGAGCAGTAAAGGACTCTTGACTATCGCGTTTTGCCTTGCCTCTCTCCACCTTCTCAAAGACTCCTCGGTGTGGTTTCCATGGCTACCCCCAATCAGATCCGGCTTCTTGCGAAATTGGATTTCAAAGAAGGACAAGGCTTCAAAGGAATTTGTCCATTTAACAGAATGTCATTAGGAGTGAGGCTGACTGCGGAACCGGGGTCCTCGGATGATTAAGGAGGGGCCGCGCTCATGTGTGGAGGCAGGTTTCTGTCTGCAATGAGGAACCTTGATGCAACATGACAACGCCGTATTGCAATCTGCCAGTCACCCACCACACACCGCCCAGCTCCGCACCTCCCTCTCCCCCTGTCTCTCTAAGACCCAGAATGGATGTAGAATACCTATACCTCGAGTTTCTGCTGCTTCCTTTGGTATAAGTAAGCCAGTCAGTGAGGGCCTGAAAGGTCATCAGATTACCTGGGTTCATTGCTCTTCACCAAACAACTCATTAGTTTGTAGCCTATATTAGTATTTGACAAATATCCTTGAAGAAGTGGGGGAGGTTGTCAGATTTCCTCCCACTGCTGAGAGGGAAGGCAAGACAAAGTGCTGGGGTTACATATAGGAGGGACTTTGTTTTCCCTTGCTTTTTTTTTTTTTTTAGAACGGTTTCAGATTTAGAGAAAAATTATGGCGATACTAGTGAGAGTTCCCATATATCCTCCCTTGCCTTTTAACACATCATAAGTACCCAAAAATGATTCCAGAGCAGCTACAATTTTATAGGAGGAGTAGTGAGTATGACAAAAATGCCTGAGCAGGGACCTGGTATTTGCTCCAGGGCCTGGAGGAGGCAGACTGCTTGTTGTTAACTTTTCCAGAGCAAGAAGGAGGAAAATAGGAGCCAGAGTCCCCAGAGATTTGCCAGTCCCTGTCCCCTCCCCTCTAGTCCAGGTTGCTGCAACTTGTGGGTGGGTAATGTTGCGGGATGTGGACATGTAAAGATGGCTCAAAGCCACTGCACCCCTTAAAGGATCGAGCCTCCAACCTTGGGAAACGATGCCAGGCCGTGCTACCCCACGTCCTTCTGGACAGTTCCTCCTTGTGGTTCCTGCCCCCTGATCCACGATTCCGTCATTATTTCCTTGGAGGCTGCTGTCAAAACCACTTCACTCATCTTCCCTGGAGCCTTACTGCTCCCAATCCTCCCCACACATTCTGTAGGCAGAGTCTGACACTAGAAACTCCATTTTTTATAAAGAAGGAGAACGGTAGAGGTAAAATGAGATGTGCAAGCTCACACACTACACAGGTTGCTCGCCAGCTCAGAATTTGTCAGTGTCTCCTCAGTGCACACTCAGCTGAGTTCAAAATCCTCATTCTGACTTTCAAGTCCCTTCACAATAAAACTTCAAGTTTTCTTGACAACCGTAATTTCCCTACACCATCCGGTAAAAGGGCGCTCCTCAACCAGAATGGTTTTCCATCTTTGTTTACTCTGGT
Organism: Suricata suricatta; assembly: GCF_006229205.1. Classification (NCBI taxonomy): domain Eukaryota; kingdom Metazoa; phylum Chordata; class Mammalia; order Carnivora; family Herpestidae; genus Suricata; species Suricata suricatta. The sequence continues at coordinate 35,011,040 of NC_043716.1, forward strand.
CCTTCCACCTGGAAAAGCCCTCCTGCCCCTTCAAAGTCAGGTGTGTTCAGAGCCCAGCTCGAATGCCACATGCACCATTAAACACACATGCACCCACACTTGCCTCCTTTTTTTTTTTTAATCTTAGTCTCCCTCCCATTACTGCTCATGCACTTTATACCTTCGTGGCACTGGGTTTATTGTACTTTAGTTTTTAAAATTATATAATTTATTGTCAAGCTAGCTAACATACAGTGTATATGGTGTGCCCTTGGTTTTGGGGGTACTGTGCTTTAAAAACCCCACAAAACTACTGAGATCGCTGAGCTTCACAAAAGTTAAAAGAAATGATAGGCTGATGCTGTCTATCCCTTACCCAGCTTCCCTCAATGGTAACATCTTGCAATATTACCATACCCGGTCACTACAGGGACGCTGACGCCTGCTGCACTTGGGATGGGGGGAGGAGAACACTTTTGCTGTGATCTTTCACTTTCCTCCCTTTGTCAGCTGTTAGAGAGGGGAAAGGCTTGGTTCCCCTCTCCCTCAGCCTTCTCCCCAGGTTCCTTTCCTCACATCCTTTCAGCCTTAGGGAGGAAGGGACACGGGCTCCCTGTATCCGCTGCAGCCCTGCCGCTCTGCTTCTCCTAAGTTTTGGTGGCTTCGTATGATTTATTGGGACGCATGGCCATTCCCTTTAGACATCTGGTCTGCCTGAGATAGCGAACGTTCTGCCCTGGATGTCTGGGCGTGGAAGTGCGAGCTGGCTCGGGAACTGCGAGCTGCTGCTGGGCTGCGAGGCGACGGATCTCCAGGGATTCTGCCTCTCCGCGCCTCCTTTGGAAGCAACCGCCTTGCAACTGTCCCTTGAGGCCAACCGTCCAGGGCTTCGGATAGAAAGTCTCCCAGGAGACGAGGCTCCTTTGGGTGCAGTCTTTTGCTCTGGTGGGGCTTTGCCTGTGCGGACCCCCCGCCCCCAGGCCTTCCACCCGAGGGCGCCGCGGGAGTGGCGCGTGCACCCGCGCACAGGTGTTTTCCCCACCGCCCGGGGCGCGCCCCCCGCCCGCCGC
>NC_043716.1:35012188-35120941 GCF_006229205.1 Suricata suricatta
CGGCCAAATGCAGGCCGCCGCCCTCCCTGAGGAGATCCGTTGGCTCATGGAAGGTAACGCCCTGGCCCAGCCCCAGACCCCCTCCCGCCATACCTCTACCCCCGCGGGGAGTCCCTCTGGTGCGGAGCCGGAGGCCCCGACTCGAGACGCTAGGGGCTCCTAAGGCCGGCCTCTCTTTTCAGCCCCATCACCCTCTCCACCTTCTAGAACCTCGAGGCTTCTAGAGCCCTCAACTCTGCAGAGCCACATTTGCATCCTGCCCGCTCAGGGTCCCATTCACCCCTTTCAGCCCCACATTTTTTTTTCCTCGAGGCGTCGCCACCCCTCCACTTAACCTCTCAGGCTTCCGAGCTACCTTCCGGCCAGGTCCTCGGGGACGCCCCCCACCACTGCGCCTGGGGGGCTTTGCCTTGGTCCCTCCCCAGCCCCGAAGCCCCTCACCCTCCTGCTCAGAGCTCCCCGAGGCTCTGGGGATGGGGGGAGGGGGGTACGAGGGGCGCGTTGGATGCTGTCGGCCAAGGCCTAGGGGTTAGGGTGAGTTTTGCCGACCCGAAAGCCAGTGCCTCCCTCTGCAAGCCTGCAGACTGCTGGGGGGTCTTGCTGCCCAGGCAGGGCAGGCCGATACGCAGTATTACATTTCTGACTTTTCTAGAATGCCCATCCTAGTGTGTTTACCTTCAAACAATCGTTCCTAAGCAGTCCTTTTCAGAGTTAAGGTCATACTCAGCAACACTCGGCACATTCTTGTAACACTCGAAATATCACCTGCTCCATTCACACTTTTCTCTGGTGAAAGTAACTCGCTTCCCTGTACCTGACCTTCCTGGAAGGACAGAGGCCTCGAATCTGTGCATGCATAAGGGCCCCAGGAGGAAACCACTCGGAATTAAGCCTTTTGGCATCCAAGTGACATTTTTGACACATATTTAACAGATGGCCTGCTTTGGGCAGGTCAGACTTTTGGCAAGGAGTGTTTTTTTCCCAGTTTCTCTCAATTTAATTGGTTTTATATCTCCATTACCTTGTTATCTTGGTATAAATGCCTCCTAATCAAATATTTGGCAGTCCTCTTGGTCTGTTTGTAGCACTGTTTCCATTCTGGATTGCTTCTATGTAAAAGCTGTCAACTAGGTATTTCTTTAGAGGTGAAGTTTCCAAAACCCACTGGACTTATGACCCGAGTAAATCTAAACTTTCAGAGTAAAGAAAGTATTTATAGGGTGAAATACCATCATCCGGGTGTCTGAGAAGAAGCAATCCAGGCTTTCCCTCTGCTGTTGGTTCAATATTCCATGTTGAATATAAAGAGAGGCTGTGGGTGTGGTTTCTGGGAGAGGAGGAACTGTGGCAAAAAGTTTAATTCTGCCCTTACATTAAAAAATATAAAGTGATTCTTTTTTATTGGTATCTGTCATTTGATGAGAGGAAACCTATTTTACAAGCTCGTTAAACAATACTTCTATTTTGTGTGCAGCCTTAGTAGAAAATTCCTTTTTATTTTCAGAGTCTTGCAATGAAATCCACTCCCTCAACATTTTCGATGTGCAGTTCTTTATTGTTCAAAACTGACACTTTGGTAAACAACTCATTTCTGCACCTGCCACCTTCCTTTAGCTTAGATTATTTTCTTGTTAGCTGACTGTTTTTAATTGAAGTCTTCAGATCTCCTTCTAAAGCAGAACCTTTGTTTGCTGACAAGGAGAGCAGGGTATGAATGGAGATTAATTGCATGTCACATACTTCTGTATCAAACTTGCTGTGTCTTAACAATCGCTGTTGGTGCTTGGGTCTTTAGGATATACAGAGGAGTCTGAGATTAAATTTTAAGGAGCTTCGTTGGTTAATGTATTTCTTTAAGGCCTTTTTTTTTTCAAGTTTGCAGTTAGAATCTGAATCTGAATTAGAGGGGAAAAAGATAAAAGTGGGATTCCAACCAACCAATAATTCTATTGAAAAATGTTTAAAGACTATGTTTTTGAAAGGTTCATGGAACATATTGGTTATAGGTTTTGTTTTTTATGGAAAACAGTCTCTGGTGTAGACCAGTAGAATTATTCATTGTACGACAAACAATTTGTGGATATTAGAAACCCATAATGGCTATCAATTTATCGTCTGTTGCTGCTTACTTGTCTCCCCTCCCCCCACTGAGGCCCCCCCCACACTTTTTAAGGTTAACTGTTGACAATTAGAAAATATGTAGGTCCTGATCTCTAGATCGTCACTCAGTGAGAGTCACAGGGTGAGAGGGATGCCACTTTAGAGCTGCCACATGGCTGTGGGGGTGGGGTTTCCACAGTGAATTACTACTTTCATAAACCACGGCGTAGGCATTTGCACGGTGATTTAACGCTGGCCATCACAGCCATAACTTAAGCATTTATTTATTTATAACTACACGAGCATAAATGACAGGGGCGTTTTTTGACATAATATGTGTGCTTCTAAAAATAAAATATGCAAAGCATTATGAAAGGTTTATGCCAAAATTTTGCATAAGGAAGAAGGGAACAGAAATGCTGAAGGTCTACAATTAATTTGGTTTAAGGATAAAATTTTAAACATTTGGAAATGTTTCATTTGACCCAAAAACTCCATTTCTGGGAATCTGTTAATATATGTACAAGGATCCATCTCGAATGTCCATGAATTGGGAAAGGTGGGGCGATGGTATGAATGAATTATCCATCTTATGGAATATTTTGCAGCCATTAAAAAGCATGTAATGGATCTGTATATATTGGCTTGAAAATGTCCATAGGTTTAAGACTAAAAGCAAGGTGCACAATGATATATATGATCTATTTTTGTTTGAAAACAAAACGGTGAACCATCCCCTCCCTCCCATATATTATATATTATTTTGTAAGCCTAGGAAGAAGTAAGGATACATTCCTACCTGTTAGCATTGGTTTCTTTGGGAGGGGAATGAGAAGGTGGGGGAGACAGAGATCATTACTTTTATTTCATACACCTTCATGTTGTTGGAATTGCGACAATGACTGTGTGTTAACTTTTGTTAATCAGATTAACAACGAGTTACGTTCTTTCAAATAAAAAGGGACAAACAAAAGACAAACAGAAGCTTGTAGATGTCAGAGTGGTCAGAGTGATCAGAGTGCGAAAGGACCACTAACCAAGGTTATGATTATGTTTTTCTCTTGTTAGCTCTGGGGGTGTGTGGAAGGTGGGGATTTTTTTTTAATCCTTTCTTGGACTTTTGGCAAATGTTAAAGCAGCGAGAGTACTTTTAGAGTAACTCAGCAACTAGCTTCCTCAGATAGACTCTGTCAAGCTCTCTTACAGAAATTGTAACTAGTGCATATCAGCAAGCAAGTACCTTCTAGATAAGTAAAATGAAACGTGTTTACTGCCTTATTGAAAGAGGAGGAAATATTCAGGGCTGTTTTCAAAATAATCAGGCTTGAAATGTAGAAGCTATCTTTTTGTTTTTGTTTTGTGATAACCATACTGAAAACAAAAACAATGGCCTGCTGGCAGTTTGCATAATCTTTGCTTCACAGATATAAACAGAATGAGTTTCTTCCTTGTCTTTCTATCCCTGCTTTTGAAAGCAGAAGCACAAGAGGCAAGTTTGAAGGAGGTAGAATATGTATTTCTTCAGTTCACAGTGTGCTGTGGATGATGGAATGGGACCTACTGATTTAACCTTAAGAGCTAATAGGTGCCAGCTACCTACAAGGCACCTAGATCCTGCTGGGAATATGGAGTAAAGCCCAAACAAAACACACATCCCAGCTGCATTTAGTAGCAATCGCTGTGTGAACACTAATTCTCATATGCCCATGGTTTCTTATTTTTAAATTTCCGTGGAAAGAAATAGTCATTAATCATTTCCTTCTAGATTGTTCTCCAGATTTGTATTGGTCGATGCAACCAACCATAAAATCCTTTTCAGTATAGTAAAATTCCAACTCTGTGGAACTGGTAAGAGCGAGTTGGTCTGGATAGCTTAATTCTCCTTAATTAAGCACTCTAACTTCTTATCATAAAATCTATGATCAGTCTTTTTCTAAAATGTATTTGGAATTTTTCTCACTTCCTCAACTAGCCAGTCTGTGTTCAAAGGGACTGCCTTTGAACACTTGAACTTAAGAGTTGTTACCGTGAATATCAGTTACCAGACTTTGTGGAAACATACTGAGTTGTTTAGGGGTGTTTCTATCCTAATTGCCTTGTAAAGGTCAACGTTTGTTTTCTGTTTTTATTTTTGTCACTTTTTTCCTACTGCGAGGACAGGTTTATCACTTGACCTCACTGTCAATGTATCTGTACCCAGAGTCTGCTGGAATATCAGGCAATCAAGCATGTTGGCACTGACATGTGTAAAAGAAGATACGAAGGGTTCTCTAGATGAACACAGTACCCAGATCGTTAGGTGTGGACTTTGACATGCATTTTGGCTGCTCAGAGTCTTTTTTGCTTAATTTGTGATACCAGATCGTCTTCTAGGTAGGAGAGACCACTGACAGGTGAGATCTAACCATTCTTCTTTTTCTTTCTCATGTTAAAATTTTCTCTGATTATAAAAGTAATAATGCTCATTGCAGAAAATTTAGAAAATACACAATGATACACAGTCACTCATAGTCAACAATTGTTAAAGTTCCATGTATTTCTTTCGGGTTTTATTATATGCACATACTTTGGAAGTTGGGACATTTTGTGTGGATAGTTTTATATACTGATCTTTCCAACTTATAGTCTTTCACTTCCTAAAGTCTACTGAGCATTTTCTCAGATCATTAAAATTATGTCTTTCTTTCCAGAGATCTAGAAGTTTATATTCAGGTGTTATTCGACTGGTACTTCCCCCCTTTATGCCCTAAAAAAAAGTCCCGGGTCCCTTTGATTTAGCATTTCATTTCATTAAGAGTGAAACAGTATCAGGGCACCTGGGTGGCTCAGTCAGTTAAGTGTCTGACTTTAGCTCGGGTCATGATCTTGCGGTTTGTGAGTTTGAGCCCGACATCAGGCTCTGTGCTGACAGCTCAGACCCTGGAGCCTGCTTTGGATTCTGTGTCTTCCTCTCTCTCTTCTCCTCCCCTTTTCATGCTCTGTCTCTCAGTCTCTCAAAAATAAATAAACATTAAAAAATTTAAAAAAAGAATGAAACAGTATCTTTTGGCTCTTTCCTCTAGTGCGAAATGTGAAATTCCTGATATAATCTGAGATTTTAGACTCAGAGAATTGTTAATATTTTGTTATGTATACTACAATAATTATTTTCTGACATTTGCATGTTTTTAAGCCATAGATGTAATACTGTTTTTTTCCCTTTAATTTGTTCATTGCTTACTTTTTGTACCATGGTTTTTTCACTCTTGAACTTTTAATTTTATCTCTTAGATATTTAGACTGGGCTAATATAGTAGCCACTAGCCACATGTGGGTATTTAAAGTTTAAATTAAATTAAAAATTTCGGTTCCTCAATTGCATTAGCTACATTTCAGCTGTTCAGTAGCCGTGCTGACTACTGGATTGGACAGTGCATAAAGCCCTAGTAGAAGATGATCTAGAATATAATGCTGGGTGAATTTCTCAAGAAGGGTTCTTTTTTTTAAAAATAGTTTTTAATGTTTATTTAATTTTGGAAAAGAGAGACACAGAGTGCAAGTTGGGTAGGGGCAGAGAGAGAGGGAGACACAGAATATGAGGCAAGCGCCAGGCTCAGAGCCTGACATGGGGCTTGAACCCTTGAGCCATGAGATCACAATCTGAGCCAAGGTCCAATGCTTAACTGACTGAGCCACCCAGGTGCACCTCAAGAACAGTTCTTTGATACTACAGTTCCTGATCCCCTGCATGTCTAAGAATATGTCTGTCTAGTTTCATATAAGCTTAAGTATGTACAGAAAGTTCTAGGGTTACGTTCTGCCCATTCCTTCCCCTTCCTTAAAATTCACCCTCTAGGAGTATTCCATTATCTTCTGGCCTTCAGTTTTTTGGAGAAGTCTGATGCCAGCCTTATGTATTTCTTTTGTAGCCCATTCCTCCCACCCCCTGCCTAGATGTTTATAGAATATTTTTCATTGCTCTCAGAAATGTCACTAGATAGTGTCAAAATCTTAGATTTTTTAAATAATTTTTCTCAGTTTGTAATGAATCATTTTGATCTATAGACTCTGGTGTTTAACTTGGGAAAGTTTTCTATTATCGCTACTTCTGCTCCATTTACTTTATTTTGTCACTTAGGGGTATATGTTATACATATATTGGACCTTAAACTACTCTTTCCAATTCACCTTTTTTATTGTTCTGTCACTGACTTGATTATGATTTTAAATTCAGCATTCAATTAAAAAAATTTTCCATGTGTTTTTTTCCTCATCACTCTTTGTTTCCTTGTCATATCTGCAAAGATCTGGCTTATAGATATGGCTTTTTGGATGTTTTTGAGAATATAAATTAGAAATTTTCTATACATTTCTGTTCTTTAATAATAAATCTACTTGGGGCACCTGGGTAACTAAGTTGGTTATGCATCTGACTTTGACTCAGGTCATGATCTTGTGGTCTGTGAGTTCAAACCCTGTGTCAGGCTCTGTGCTGACAGCTCAGAGCCTGGAGTCTGCTTCAGATTCTGGGTCTCCCCCTCTCTGGGCCCTTCCCCTGCTCATGCTCCGTCTTTCTCTCTTTCTCAAAAGTAAATAAACATTAAAATTTTTTTTAAATAATAATAAATCTACTTCAGAGGAAGGCATTTTTTTTTCTAGTTTTTCAAGATGGTCTTTTCTCTTTGAATTTGAGGGTTTTCTCATAGAACCTGTATGGTTTTTATGTGTATGTTTAGTTTGCCTAATACTGACTCTGCCACTTTCCCAAAGACTTTGACTTTGGGTCTCAGTTTCCTCATGTATAAAATAGGAAAAATAATAGTACCTATCTCATAGGACTTACATGAAGAACAAAGGAATGAGTATTTGAAAAGAACTTGCAGTAGCATCTGGCATGGACTAAACATCATAGAAATATTTGGTAAATTTTTAAAAAATTATTTACTTTGAGAAAGTCTTATTTATTTTCTCGGTTTAGTTTGTTTATTTTGTTTGCATTTGCCTCTTCATAGTAGAGCTCTGAGGCGTGGCCTTTTACCTGTGTTGGTGATTCACCCTTGCCTCTAAATTAGGGGGAATTTGTAGGGGTTCTTTCAAAGTGTCCTCCATTTCCATCCTTCCTTAGCTTAGAGTCCACTGATCATTCTATGAGAAACTTTATGGAAGAAGGAGAATGGAGATTAGCTTCATTGCTAACTTGGGAAAACTATGGGTTCCTTATCTGGTTGTAGAAGGCTGTGTGTGTGTGTGTGTGTGTGTGTGTGTGTGTAAAATAGTATTTTTGCATTACTTCTCAGTTAAAAAAAAGTTTACTCTTTCTCTCCTTCCTATTTGTTTGTTAAAATATATTTTTTAGGGGCGCCTGAGTGGCTCAGTAGGTTAAGCGTCCAACTTTGACTCAGTTCATGATCTCATGGTTCGTGAGATCGAGCCCCGCTTTGGGCTCTGTGGATCTCCCTTTCTCTCTGCCTCCCCCCCCCGCCCCCCGCTCACACTCTGTCTCTCTCTCTCTCTCAAAAATATATAAACATTAAAAAATTTTCTAAAATATATTTTTTAATTGGTAGAAATATTTGAGTTTCATTGTGGGTATAGCCTCGATTAGGTGGGCTTTTCCAACCTTTTGAACACTAGGCATGATCTCTTCCCTGTGGAAGCCCAAACATCTCCTCAGAAACCTAATAATTCTCAAGAAGCATGCATTCTCAGGGTCACTTTTTCTTCCAGGCTCTTTGCTGCCCTGAGTCATGTAGGCGTGAACTTGTGGTTCCCAAGTTGGATGATTTTGTCTCTTGGGACTTTTGGCAACACGTGGACATGTTGTTTTATTGTTGCAACTGGGACAGATGCTGTGGCTCTAGTGGGTAGAGGCCAGACCCGATGCTAAACTTCCTACAACGCATAGGACAGCCCCACACAAGAAGAATTACACAACCCCAAATGTCAGTCAGTAGTGCAAGATTGAGAAACCCTGGCCTAGATATAGCATTTTCCTCGGTTTCCACAGAAGCCTACTCATGCGAAGCCCCTGTGACTGTAAACGACATCACTGGAGGTTTAGGGGGAACAGGAAGAGGGAGGAGGGGTTACACAGAAGTAATGCAGATTATTTCAATTTGAATATTAGGTATCCCTATTCCTAAACCCTTTGCCACCCCAGTCATCAGAGAGTGCCCTCTGGCCCTTCACCTGCTGTAGTTCTTAGCCTTATTTATGCTTTCTCATAGGCATTTTCTCCCTTTATCCTATCTGGAACAAAACCAGAAAGAAAAAAGAAAAAAAAAAAACCAACAATAACTATTTCCCTGGCCAACTGAAAAGGTAGTTTAGCTATCTATCTGTTTAGTTTTTTTAGGCTCCCCCCACACCCACACACAGAGAAACAAGTTACTTTTCCAAACGGTGACAGTTCTCTCTCTTAAGAGGAATTCTGGTGCCACCAATTAAGATAATAACATTTTTACCTCATTATATAAGTGTAACACTTAAATAATTTTCAATCACTTTAAATATTGGAAAAATAAGATAAGTTTCAAGTTTTACCTTCGTCTGAGAATCTTAACATATTGACATAACTATCATAGATCTCATTTTTTTCACGTCATAAGCCATTACACCCTACAGAAATCCTATAATTTCTGCTACATTTATTCATATTTATTTCCCCTGTGTTTCCAAGTTCATTGCTTGCTTTTCTGGTTTGTCAGTGCTGCATTATAGGTTAGATGGTTCTAACAGATGGCTTTTCAGGTTTGAAGTCTTTGAGTTCCACTGCTTAATTTTACTATCCAGCTTTTACATGGAAGATAGGACAGATGTGGGCTCAGGAACAAAGTGGTCTTAACATTCAGAGAGCAAGCTTTCCTGAAGGCCGATGGGCTTGGTAAAATCATGTATGAGTTACTTAAATTCTCATCTAGGGCCTCTTCCTAATATTGTTGATATTCTAATGTTAGTATGATACAGGGAAATAAGGTGTTTATTCACATAGGAGGAGCTTTGCTAAAATGTTTTCCGTGACACATACTTACACTTATGCAAACCAATACTGTAGTTGAGTTGGCATTAATTAAGGTAGTGTACGTTATACATCACGTATATGGAGAATGCTGGGGTATTTAGCTACTGAAATTACCTCTTTTGTTTGTTTTATTTTGTGTTATTTTTTACTTATTAAATTTTTTAAATGTTTATTCATTTCTTTGAGAGACAGACAGACAGACAGAGTGCAAGAAGGGGAAGAGCAGAGAGAGAGGGAGACACAGAATCCGAAGCGGGCTCCAGGCTCTGAGCAGTCAGCACAGAGCCCGACGCGGGGCTTGAACTCATGAATGCAACAGTTCATGACCTGATCATAACCTGAGTGGAAGTTGGACACTATACCGACTGAGCCACCAAGGTGCCCCTATTTTGTGTTGTGTTGCTTTTATTGGGTACAATATACTTCCAGAAAAATGCCTAATCATAAATATACAACTCAATGAATCTTCACAAAGAGAACACATCCCCAAAACAAAGGCAAGAATATTACCAAAACTTCCAGAGACCCTCTGTGTCCTTCGGTACCTACCCACACTTAAAGGCAAGCACACCTCTGATTTCTAACAGCAAAGTTCAGTTTTGGTTATTCAGTCAAACTATGTCCTCATGTATCTGGTTGCTTTGCTCAACATTATGCAGAAAGTATCACTTAAACATGGTATAATAAACCTCCTGAAAAATCACACTGCCTTTAAAATAATGTTTCCTGGGGTGCCTGGGTGGCTTAGTTGGTTAAGTGTCTGACTTCGGCTCAGGTCATGATCTTGCAATTTGTGGGTTCAAGCGCTACATCGCGCTCTGTGCTGACAGCTCAGAGCCTGGAGCTTGCTTCACATTCTGTGTCTTCCTCTCTCACAGCCTCTCCCCTGCTCACACTTTGTCTCTCAAAAATAAATAAACATTTAAAAAATTTAAATATTTTTTCTTTCTGATAACTTTTTGTATGAGCCTCTTCCTCCCTCAATCCATCTATCAATTCCTCCCTCCCTTTCTCCCTTCCTTCCGCGTGTTCATTAAGGCATGATTTATATACATAAAATGCACTGATCTTAAGTGTTACAACTTGGTGACTTTAATAAATGTAAACACCTGTGTGACTACCATCCAGAGTAAGATTTCCATCACCCTGGAGAGTTTCCCTTCCAGTCAGCAGCCCTCCCCAGAGGAAACCACTCTGCTGACCTCTCTCATCGTGGATTAGTTCTGTTGTTCTGGAACTTCATGAATCAGTATGATCTCTTTTGTGTCTGTCCTCAGCATACTTTTGCAATTTATCCCTGTTGTTCTGTGTATCAGTTTTATCTTATCCATTTTTCTGCTGATGGACATTGAGTTGTTCATTTTGGGGCTATTGTGAACACAGTTACTATGAGCATTCTTATAACTTGCTTTGTGAACATACGTACTCACTTCTCTTAGATAAATATTTAGGAGTAGAATTACTGGGTCATAGGGTAGGTATATGTTTAATTTTATTAGAAACTCCAGTTTCCCAAAGCATTTATACTTATTTTACACTCCTACCAGCAGTATATGAGAGTTCTCATGGATATATTTTTAATATAGAATATTTGCACAACATAGAAATAAAAGATTACTTGACTTTTTAAGACAGGGTAGTATTGTGAATCTGTCTATCCATGCATATATATAAATTGCTGCCTGGTGTTTCAAAATTTATTTAACTATTTTTCTATTGATGGATGTTTAGGTTTTTTCCAATTTTTAAAAATATTTCCACAGTGCTGTAGAGAACCTATCTCTATGTGCATCTTTGTGTATATGTGCAAATATCTCTGTAGGATAAATTTTTAGATTCTCAAATGGATTGAAAACATGTTAAGCCTAGAATTTTAGTTTGGCCATTAGCTAAAATTTAATCTAAAGTATTTGGTGTATTTTAGGTTCTGGTTTTTGTTCTCTCTGTGCTGTGAGTATACAGGTATTATCATTTTCCCCCCTCCAGGAGGTAAAACGAGAATTAAAAGTATAAACACCACAATTCTTGGGTCATGGGGCAGAAACAATCAGCAGGTTGAAGCAAACCACAACTAGAACATGCTGATAATTTCTCTATTGTATGCTGACAACTTGCTGCAAGCCAAAACAAAGCTGGTGGGTGTGATTTTAGCCTTGCCAATAGGTGTACCTCATTTTTTTACTAAACAATTTTTTTAATGTTCACTTATTTTTGAGAGACAGAGCGTGAGCAGGGGAGAGGCAGAGAGAGAGGGAGACACAGAATCTGAAGCAGGCTCCAGGCTCTGAGCTGTCAGCACAGAGCCCATCATGGGGCTTGAACTCACGAACTACCAGATCATGACCTGTACCAAAGTAGGCCGCTTAACCGACTGAGCCACCCAGGCACCCCTTAACAAAAGGCAAAAAATACATGCCTGAAAGGATTACAATTAATTGCCAGGTAAAAGTGTAATGCAAGGTTTAAAACAAGTTTTAAACAAACTGAAAGTAATTATACCCTTCTTTGATACTTTTATTTAATTGGTATGAACAGGATTTACATGAAAACTTCCATTACTGGGGTAGGAAAAAAGAAACACTGAAGTTCTAAAGATTCAATTTTAGTTAGGCATTTAAGAGTGATTGCAGAAATCCTAACCGTCTGAGATCTTCAGTGTACCTGTGACAGGGAATCCGGAATTATTGTTTGTTTCCATCAGAAGCTGTCAATGAGGCTTTGTAGAAGTTGGGTTAGCAACCAGGCTGGTTTCTTCCATGAAAAAGTAATATATATTTTAAAGGAATAGTTGTGATATTTAATTTAATGTAAAGAATACCCAGGGTGACCAAGGTGGCTCAGCAGTCAGCATCTGACTCTTGATTTAGGCTCAGGTCATGATCTCACGGTTCGTGGGTTCAAGCTCCATGTTGGGGGGGGTACTCCCTCTCTCTTCCTTCTTTCTCCATCTCTCTCAAGATAAACTTTTAAAACATCTTTTAAAAAAGAATACCCATATATCTTAGTAGTAAATGTGACCCCTAAGATATCATTGTCCTCCAAGTAAACAAAAGAATATCCTTGTAAATGGACAAGGTAGGATATATGAGAAAATGTCATAAACTTTCACCAGTTCACAAAACCTAGTGATCTTGGACACATCATGCCAAGAATCTTTCCAGTTGGCCTCAGATCCTGCAGGGGTATGATAATCATATTACTTCTACAGTGTTCCACATTCCTTCTGTTCCCTTGTCCTTCTGTCTTCCTTTCCTATTTTCTTTTCCTACTCTGACTTGCTGGAATAGATTCCATCTAAGCTGTCTAGAAGCTGGGGGACTCTGTCTTAGGGCACCTATGAATTATGAAATGCGGATACAGTTTTGCCAGAACTGAGTTTACCTTTTAAGTATGGGACTTAAAATCACTGTGTATTACTTTTAGTACCAAATCCCATATGCTACTCTATGCCTTCCTTCCAGAGTAATCTTTCAACATTGTTCTTCTCATCTCTAACCTTCTGCTAAGTTGAAATTCTTTCAGTCTCTCCAATTGAACTGAGATCTGTCACCTCAGGACCTTTGCACACGATGTTCCCATGTTTGTACCATTCTATTCCTAGTTCCACCAACTCCCCACCCTCCCCCACACACAGTATACATACTTGGCCTGCTAATTTGGGAAATTCGGATAAAAGATCCGTTCTCTAAGAGGTCTCTCCTGTCTTACTTCCCTCTCTAGATAAGCTGCCGGTACCATGGGGCTGTGGCCTCCCTTATTTTTCGTATTATAACTCATATCACAATTTTTTTCTAATTGCCTATTTACGCCTGTATTCTTTGCTAGACTGTAAACTCTTATGACAGAGTTTAGATCTAATTCACTTTTTCCAGTACTTGGCATGTATTAAGCACTCAATAAATATTTGTTGAAGAATGAAGACATGTAGAAAAAAATGGCATTGTTGATGGTATGTTTCTGATTTTGTCTTTTCTCTTTGATGTGAAGACATTTACACCATATGGTTTGTCTTGCTCACTTACCAGTCGAAGGTAACGATGTGCAGAGCCTGTAACACTAAGTATTGTATACAGTGAGAGCCGCAGGGTCAGAGGTGTCTCAGGAGTGTTCTTACACAGTGGTGTTTTCCACACTGGGTTGCGCAGTTGCAGGAGCCTAAGGCATCCTGTTGTGGCAGGATGTGATGTTTATGTTAGAAGAGTTCTTGTTTGTAAAAGGTTGATTGCTTAACAGAAAACCTACAGATAGCTTGGTGAGCTGGGTTAAATATAGGAGCTGATATGTTGAGAGACCTTTTAAAATCTCTTTCCTGTTCAGTGGTGAGTAGTGTGTTTCTGATCAGGGCTGCTCAAGCACCTTCTAGTCATAATCACTAAATTATCATCTTCTAAATTGAAAGACAAATGTATTGTGTATTGATCTGTAGTTTTTGTTTCCTTAATATCTTTATCACGTTGTGATGTCAGGGTTATGCTGGCTTCATAAGACAAGTAGGCGAGTGTGTATGATACTGGATAATTAATCCCTCATGTAGCCCTTGCTTTTAACTTATTTTTTCTTTCAAATGTTTTATTTATTTTTGAAAGACAGAGTGCGAGCTGGGGAAGGGCAGAGAAAGAGAGGGAGACAGAGACTCCAAAATGGGCTCTGTGCTGACAGCAGTAAGCCCAACGTGAGGCTTGAGCTCACGAACCACCACGAGATCATGACGTGAGGTGAAGTCGGCTGCTCAACCAACTGAGCCACCCAGGCACCCCACTTTTAACTTATTTATGTTTTTCTTGTTCATACACTTGTTCCTCTACTAAGTCGTGGGTGTAATTTTAGATCTGGTTTTTAAAAAACAGATGAGACAGACAGCAGAGATTGCCTTTGTGTTATTTTATTCCTGAGTAGGTGATGCTTGCACATGAATTAACATGTGAACATGCATTAACATTTGGAAAGGAAACCTTTCAAAAAAGTAATTTCAAAAAGTAAGGTCATAAAAATATTAAGCTTTTCTTAATATCATTGGGGAATAATTATATCCTGCTGATGCTCTTTTAATGATTTTAGTCTATAGAAATAGAATTACATAGGATATTTTACTTATAAGAATATAGTAAGGAGGGCAGAAGTACGAAACACTATATAGTTGATCCTTGAACAGCATATGGGTTAGGGCTGCCACCCCTTCACCCGTTCTCCCCCTACAGTTGAAAACCCTCATGTAGCTTTTGACTCCGCCAAAACTTAACTACTAGTAGCCTACTGTTGAGCAGAGCCTTACCAATAACATAAACAGTCAGTTGACTTATATGCATCATATACTGTATTCTTACAACAAAGTAAGCTGGCAGGGTGCCTGGGTGGCTCAGTCGGTTGAGTGTCCGACTTCAGCTCAGGTCATGATCTCGAGGTTCATGAGTTCCAGCCCAATGTTGGGCTCTGTGCGACAGCTCAGAGCCTGGAGCCTGATTTAGATTCTGTGTCTCCCTCTCTCTCTGCTTTTCCCCTTCTTGTGCTCTGTCTCTCTCTTTCAAGAAAAAAAATTAAAAAGAAATTTAAAAAAACAAAAAAGTAAGCCAGAGAAAACAAGATGTTATAAAGAAATCATAAGGAAGAGAAAATACATTTACAGGACTGTACTGTATTTATCAAAAAAAAATATCTGCATGTAAGTGGACCGTCAGGTCACACTCAGGTGGCTCAAGGGCCAGCTGTATATGTTTATAACTGTGGGAAGTATACACCACAGCCACCGGTCTCACAGGATCCTCTTCACTCCCGCCTTTCTGTCTGCCCAAGTGGCCTTCTTCCCGGCTCACAACTATGAACCAGCTCAGCGCACCACCGCTAAGTGGGATGAAGACAGACATACAACCAAAATTGAAATCTATGTATACAAAATAATGAGTACATTACCTCATGCTTACATAAGTGATTTCTATTTCCCTCATTTTTTTCACACTTTAAAACATGCATTTTAGGACATCTAGAAAATACAGAAAATTATGGAGAAGATGGTAAAAATGGGTTATAATTCCACTACCTAGAGATGGCCATTGTTAATATTTTGGTGTTTATCACAGTACCTGACTAGTCTGTGAATGAATGAGTTTGACCCAGACCTCCCTCCTTTTTTCCCCCCCAAATGTTAAAATTATACCAAAAACCACTTTTTGAAAATTAATAGAATTTGGGGGCACCTGGGTGGCCCAGTTGGTTGAGCATCTGACTTCGGCTCAGGTCGTGATCTCACGGTTCGTGGGTTTGAGCCCCGCGCCGGACTCTGTGCTGACAGCTCAGGGCCTGGAGCCTGCTTCGGATTCTGAATCTCCCTCTCTCTCTGACCCTCCCCTGCTCATGCTGTCTCTCTCTGTCTCTCAAAAATAAATAAAAAACATAAAAAAATTAAAAAAAGAAAAATAATAGACTTGTATTTTTAGAACAGTTTTAAATTCACAGAAAAATGGAACGGATAGTACAGCGTTCTGTTTCCCCTTCTTCCCAGTTTCCCTTATTATTAACATTTTACGTTAGTATGATACATATTTTACCATTCATGAGCCAATACAGATGTGTTATTAACTAAAGTCCATAGTTTATTGTTTCCCTTAGCTTTTACCTAATATCCTTTTTCTGTTCCAGGATCCTATCCATGATACCTCACTTAATTTACTTTCCTTACATTCCTTTTGTCTGTGACAGTTTCTCAAACTTTCCTCATTTTTGATGACCTTGACAGTTTTGAGGAACACTCGTCAATTGTATGATAGAGTGCCCCTATATTAGATCTTCAGTCTAACGCTCTCCCAACTGAACTATCCCGGCAAGCCCTGGCAAGTGCCCCTATATTAGAAACCGATGTTTTTCTCATGACTAGACTAGGGCTATGAATTTTGGCAAGGAATATCACAGTGCTAGAGTGCCATTCTTATCTCATGTCAAGGGTATATAATATCAAGATGATTTATGACTGTAGGTATTGACCTTGATCACCTGGTTGTTGTAATGTTTGTTTGGTTTCTTCACTATAAAGTTACTCTATATTCCCTCTTTCAGTACTGCATTTTTTGGAAAGAAGTCTGTATGTGAAGCCCACACTTAAGGGATGGCAGTTATGTTTTCCCTCCATTAACAATTTTTTAAAGTTTATTTATTTTGAGAGAGAGAGAGAGAGAGACAGAGCATGAGCAGGGTAGGGGCAGAGAAGGAGGGAGAGAGAACCTCAAGCAGGCTCCACACTGTCAATGAAGAGCCCAACATGGGGCATGAACCCATGAACTGCGAGATCATGACCTGAGCTGAAATCAAGAGTCAAATGCTTAACCAACTGAGCTACCTAGGTGCCCCATATTGTCCTCCTTCTTTAAAGTGAAGTATCTACATAAATTATCTGGAATTTGTCTGCACTGGAGATGTGTCTCTTCATCCCCATTAATTAATTTATTGAGTTACTTATTTATATAAGTATAGACTAGTGAATACCTATTTTATACTTTGAGTTATAATGCAATATTACTTTATTTTATTGCTCAAATTGTTCCAGCTTTAACCATTGGGAGCTTTTTTGTGTGGCTTCTGTGACTTTTTTGCTATGCTCATCGTGTGTGTGTGTGTGTGTGTGTGTGTGTGTGTGTGTGTGTGTGTGTTTGAGGCACAGGCTTACTTTCTGGCACTACAACATGCTCCAGGCTCATTTTGTGTATCTCCTGCCCCAGTTCTAGAATCAGCCATTTCTCCAAGAAGACTTGTCCCTTTTATTGAAAATTGGTATTAGAAACCAAGATCTGGGCTCTGGGTGAGCGCATTGGTATTGGGATGTTTCTTTTAGGGCCTCTCAGTTGACAAAACAAATAAATATATGTTTTTATAATAACCCTATATATACTTATATCTATAAAAATTCTCTATATAACCATCTATATCTACATATAGCTATTCCTGATACTTGTTCCTCTCCTTTCCATTCCAACAGAGAGAAACCTGGTTCCAGCCAATCATCATCCATTTATTGTTTTGTCAGAATATACAATATAGTAATATAAGAATTATTAACCCATACACCTGTGGGAAATAATGTCATTGACTATAGACCAGTATTTATGTGCAGTTTCTTGTGCCTTTAGTCTTATAAACTCCACTTATTTCCAAAGTTACTTAGGTCAGTCAGTACCTTCCCCATCCCCTTCAGTGAGGTTCCCCCCCATTATTGGTAATACAGTGATATTGTGTTGCTGCAATATGCATTCTTTCCTGAGATCCCCAATCTCTTAAATGATTTTTTTGAATTTATAGACGTTAAGGCTCACTAAGTGTTGTAAAGTTCTATAGGTTTTGACAAATGCATAATGTTGTATATCCACCATTAAAGTATCATATAGCATAGTTTCACTGCCCTAAAAATCCTCTGTGCTTCACCTGTTCATCCCTTCCCATTCCTCTTGAACCCCTTGATCTTTTCACTGTCTCTATAGTATTGCCTTTTCCAGAATGTCATATAATTAGAATTATACAATATGTAGGCTTTTCAAATTGGCTTCTTTCACTTGGTAATATAGACTTAAGATTTCCTCATATCTTTTCATGGCCTGATAGCTCATTGCTTGGTAGTACTGAATAGCATTCCATTGTCTGGTTGTTCATCCATTCACCTACAGACAGACATCTTGGTTGCTTCGAAGTTTTGGCAAATATGAATAAAGCTGCTGTAAACATCCATGTATAGGTTTTTGTGTGGACATATGTTTTCAGTTCAATTGGGTAAATACTTAGGAGTGTGACTGCTCTACCTTCTGGTAAGACTACTTTTAGCTTTGTAAGAAGCTGCTAAAATGTTTTCCACAGTGGCTGTACAATTTTGCATTCCTGCTAGCAGTGAATGGAAAGTTCCTGTTGCTCCACGTCCCTGCCAGTGTTTAGTACTGTCAATTTTTATGAATTTAGCTTCTCTAATAGGTATGTAGTGATTTATTACTGTTGTTTTAATATGCAATTCCCTAACGACACATTATGCTAAGCATCTTTTCATATGGGTTTTCATCCTCTGTATATCATCTCTGGTGAGGTATCTGCTCAGTTCTTTTGTCCATTTTTAAATTGGACTTTTTATTCTCTTGTTGTGGAATTTTAAGAATTCTTTGTATATTTTAGTTACCAGTCCCTTATCTGTTGTATGTTTTGCAAGATTTTCTACCAGTCTGTGGCTTGTGTTTTCATTCTCTTATTGTTGTCTTTTGCAGAGTAGAAGTTTTCCATTTTAATGAAATCTAACTTATCAATTATTTCTTTCATGAATTATGATTTTGGTGTTGTAGCTAAAAGCTTATTGCCAAAAACAAAGTCACCTACATTTTCTCCTATGTTATTTTCTGAAGTTTTATAGTTTCATGTTTTACATGAATGTTTTACATTTAGGTCAGTGATCCACTTTGAGTTAATTTTTGTGAGGGTGTAAAAATCTGGGTCTTTAAAAACAATTATGGCAAATGGTGTCCAGTCATTCCAGCACCATTTGTTAAAAACTGTTCTCTCTCTGTTGAATTGCCTTTACTCCTTTGTCAAAAATCAGTAGACTCTGTGTGGTCTATCCCTAGACTCTCTGTTGTGTTTCACTGATCTGTGTGTCCAGTCTTTCAACAATAGCACTCTGCCTTGATCACTGCAGCATTATAGCAAGTCTTGAAGTTGAGTAAAGTCAGTCCTCCAATTTCTTCCTTTCTCCTCCTCTGTTTTCTTCTTCAGTATTGTGTTAAAAATACACTATGAGAATATCTGAATTTCTTAAAATTTCTACTTGAATATTATGTTTAAATGGCTATGTGATATTTCATTATATGGATCTATGATATAACCAAGAACCATTTTTTTTCTTTTTAAAGTTTATTTTTTGGTGTTTTGGTTATATTTCTTTTTTTAAATATTTATTTATTTTTGAGACAGAGACAGAGACAAAGCCCAAGCAGGGGAGGGGCAGAGGGAGAGGGAGACCCAGAATCTGAAGCAGGCTCCAGGCTCTGAGCTGTCAGCACAGAGCCAAATGCGGGGCTTGAACTCATGAACCTGAGATCATGACCTGAACCGAAGTCAGAGATTTAATCACCTGAGCCACCCAGGCACCCCAACCAGTATCCAATGTTGAATGTAAAAACCTCAGGACATTTAATATCTTATTTTTGTAAATGAAGATAAAAAGGTCATATTAGCAGAGAACAAAAATTGAAAGAATAGTGAAATTGCAAGTAATTGCAATTTTCTTTCTTATATCAATTTCTGTATTTTCCACATTTTCGACAATGAACAGCAACACTTTTTTTAATTTTTAAAAAATGTTTTATTTATTTTTGAGAGAGAGAGAGACAGCGTGAGCAGGGGAGGGTCAGAGAGAGAGGGAGATACAGAATCCAAAGACAGACTTGAGGCTCTGAGGTAGCTGTCAGCACAGAGCCCAATGCAGGGCTCGAACCCACGAACCATGAGATCATGACCTGAGCCGAAGTTGGACGCTTAACCGACTGAGCCGCCCAGGTGCCCCAATACCTTTTTCTTTTTATTAGAGTGAAAGGTAAAATCTGTTTGTGTTTGTTTTCTAAAGTCCGATAAATATTTCTTTTTTCGTTTCTTCTCTCAATCTGTCTGAATACTTTAGTGGTTGCTTAGTATTTGAATATGGATGCACCATAATTTATTTACCTATAATTATGTTACCATATTAATGTATTCAGAGGAGCAGCACAGAGTAGTGATTATGAGCTCAGGCTCTGGAGCCAGATTGCTTGGGTTCATGTCTGTGCTAGGTGTTTCACCTGGGAGCAAGTCTTTTAACCTTTGTTTTGCTCATCCAGAAAATGGGACAGTAGTGTATACCTCAAAGGAAAACCAATGTCTTTTGATTTGGTATGATATGATATTTATATTAGAAAAGATTTTGCTTTAAGATTGATCACTTAAGAGAAAGCCCATCAGATAGAGTGGTAAACTTGGTTAAATAAGGTAGGTGATATACTGAGGGACTTTTTGGATTCTCTTTCCCATTCAGTGGTGAGTAGTGTGTTCAGACCACATTTACTATGATTAGCTTCAACTTCTAAACTGAAGGGCAAATGTATTATACACTGATCTGTAATTTTCTTCTCTTAATATTTTTTATCAAGTTTTGATATCAGAGTTATACTGGCTTCATAAAATGAATTAGAAGGTGCTCACATATTCTGCTCCCTCTAAGAGTTTGTGTAAGGTTGGTATTCTTTCTGCCTTAAATGTTTGGTACAAATCACTTGTGAAATCTTTTGGGCCTAACTTTTTTTTCTGTAAAGTTTTTTTTTTTTTTAACTATGCATTCAATTTCTTTTTTAGATATAGGGCTATTTGGATTTTGTATTTCATCTTGCACATTTTGGTAAATTGTGCTTTTCAAGGAGTTTGTTGGTTTAATGTAAGTTGTCAAATTTATTGGCAAAAAGATGTTGGTAATATTCCCTTACTATTCTTTTAACTTTTGTGAGATTTTTAATAATACCGCTTTCTTCATTCCTGATATTGTTAATTTATGGGTGTTTTTCTCTTTCCTTTGATGGATCTTGATAAAACTGTTAGGGGTTTATCAAATTTTTTGGTCTTTAAAAAGAACCAACTAATGTTTTTTTCTGCTTTCAAAATTGTTTTCTAGCCTTATCTTTATCATTTTCTTTTTTCTACTTGGTATTTAATTTACTTATATCTTTCTAGTTTCTTAAGGTGAAGACTTAGACCATTGATTTTAAAACTTTCTTCTTCTCTAACCTGAACATTTAAAACTATACTTTTCCCTTAATTAAGCAAAGAATCTATAAATCCCATTAATTTAAATATGTTGTAATTTTATAGTCATTCCACTTGAAATATTCATTTTATTCAAAGAATATTATTTCTTCTTTGGCTTATGTTATTTCAAACTGTTGAGACTTTTTACTTATCTTATTATTACTAATTTCTAAATTCTTTTGTGGTCAGAGAATGTATTTTGTAAGGTCTTAGACTTTTGGCATTTATGAAGATTTCTTTTATGGCCTAGAATAAGGTATATTTTGGTGCACATTCCATGTGCATTAAAAATGTATATTATGTAGTTGTTGGATAGATCATTCTATGGATGTCAATTAGGTCAAAGTGATTGATGGTATTGTTCAGGTCTTCTGTCTCCTTAGCGATTATTTTTCTAGTTGTTCTGTTAGTTTCTGAAGGAGGCTGGTAAAATCCCCAACTATGATTGTAGACATGTCTTTTCCTCACTTTAGTTCAGTTGGAGTTTGCTTCAAGTATTTTGTAGCTCTTGTCCTGTGCATACACATCTGTGATTCTGTCTTCCTCATGACTTGGCCCTTTTATCAGAAATATCCCTCTTTATTTCTGGTAATACTCCCGGTCTTGAAGTTTTCTTTGACATTAATCTAGCTATTCTAACTTTTTTTTTTCTTAAAAAAACATTTTTTTTACTGTTTTTATTTATTTGAGAGAGAGAGAGAGAAAGATAGCATGAACAGGGGAGGGTCAGAGAGAGAGGGAGACACAGAATCTGAAGACAGGCTCCAGGCTCTGAGCTAGCTGATGGCACAGAGCCTGATGCAGGGCTCAAACCCACGAACTGTGAGATCATGACCTGAGCTGAAGTTGGATGATTAACTGATTGAGCCACCCAGGCACCCCTATTCTAACTTCTTTATGCTTGCTTTTTGCTTCTGTATCACTTCCAGTCTTTTATTTTCAGCCTGTGTCTTTGTATTTAGGTGTATTCCTTGTAGACAGCATGCAATTGTCTTGCATTTTTATTAGTCAAACATACTCTCCTTTAAAAAAATTTTTTTTTAATGTTTATTCATTTTTGGGGCTTAGTCAGTTAAAAGTCCAACTTCAGCTCAGGTCACGATCTCACAGTTTGTGAGTTCAAGCCCCATGTCAGGCTCTGTGCTGACAACTCAGAGCCTGGGAGCCTGCTTCGGATTCTGTTGTCTCTCTCTCTCTGCCCCACCCCTGCTTTGCTCTGTCTCTGTCTCTCAAAAATGAATAAGTGTTAAAAATGTTTTTTAAATGTTAATTCATTTTTGAGAGACAGAGTACAAGCAAGGGTGGGGCAGCAAGAGAGGGAGACACAGAATCCGAAGCAGGCTCCAGGCTCAGAGCTGTCAGCACAGAGCCTGACGTGGGGCTCAAACCCAGGAAGAGCAAGATCATGACCTGAGCTGAAGTCAGACACTTAGTCAAGTAAGCCACCCAGGTGCCCCTCTACTTTTAAATTAGAGTGTTTAGTTCATTAACATCTAGTATAACTATCGTTATGAATGGATTTAGGGTCTACCATTTACTATTTGTTTTCCAATTGTCACATTTTTAAGTTACACTTGCCTTGTTAAGAATTAATAAAATGCTTTTTAGCATTCTATTTTAATTTCTCTATTTCTAAAAACTGTACTTCTTTGTTTTATTTTGTTTGTTAGATTTAATCCAGTGATTATAATATCCCTAATTTGTTACTTCTGAGGCTAATATTGTGCCAATAAACTGGTTTCATTTACTTGCCTGCCTCCCCATATTCTATCATTGCCATATATTTTACACATGCCGATATTATAAACTAAAAAATGCAGTGTTTATCTGTGCTTTAAATTGCCAGCTATCTTTTGAAGAAATTAAGAAGAGAAAAAAAAGTGAAAAAAAAAGTGATAATGTTTTATATATACCCACATACTTAGTTTGGTGCTCCTTTTGATCTGAGTTTCCCACTGGTGCAGCTCAACGAATTTCCTTTAGATTTCTTTTAGTGCAGGTTTCCTAGCAAAAAATGTTCTCCATTTTTATTTACCTGAAAAATGTCTTTATTTTGCCTTCACATTTTGATGACTGTTGTCACTGGGTATAGAATTCTGAGTTTATAGTTTTTTTTTTTTCTCTTCAGCACTTTAAAGATGTCATTCTGGAGGTGCCTGGGTGGCTTAGTTGGCTAAGCGGCCGACTTCAGTTCAGGTCATGATCTCACAGTTGGTGGGTTCAAGCCCCACATCAGGCTCTGTGCTGACACCTAGCTCAGAGCCTGGAGCCTGCTTCAGATTCCGTGTCTCCCTCTCTCGCTCTGACCGTCCTCCGGTCACACTCTGTCTCTGTCTCTCTGTCTCTGTCTCTCTCTCTCTCTCTCAAAAATAAATAAATATTAAGAAAACAAATCTTTAAAAAAAAGATGTCATTCTGATGTCTTCTGGCCTCTATTATTTTTGATGAAAAGTCACTTTTATTCCTCTATATGTAATGGGTCATTTTCTCTTTGAAATTTTTCTGTCTTTGGTTTTCAGCAGTATGACTATAATGTGCCTACATTTAGTTTTCTTTATATTTATTTCATGTTCACTGAGCTTCTTGAACCTATAAATTGATATTTTTTTTTACCAGACTTGGACATTTTTAACTGTTGTTTCTTCTGATACTTTTTTTTGGTTTGTTTGATTTAACTCGTTTCTTTCTTTTCTTCTGTGACACTGAATATATGTAAGTAATGGCCTTTGATGTTGTTCCCCATTCCACTAAGCCTTGCCTGAGGCTACTCCTCGGTTACTCCATCCCACATGGCTGGGTGTATCCTCAGATGAAACACTGTAAAATTCAAGTCTTATTCAGCGTTTCTTTCAACAATCAAATTTCTGCCAATTTCTGCCTGGCTTTGGGTACTGTTGGTGCCTTAAAATAGTTGTCTTTAAATATTTTGTTGATAATTCTTATCTTTGCAAAAGTTAGTCCAACACAAGTTATTCTCCTATTACCCAGAAAACTATTAAATATTTTAAAAATCATCTTCTGGCTACCCTACCAAATTCGCACAAATTCTAAAGGTTTTCAAGTTCAGAGTTTGAAGTTTGTATATATTTGGTTATAATATCTGCATAATAACAATTTTTTTCCTTCTTAGGCTTCTTTTTGTCTAGAACCTCCAGAATAGTGTTAATTAATTAATAGTGGGAGTAGCTGGCAAACCAATCTTGTCTTTCTTTCTTTTTTTTTTTAATATTTATTATATTTGAGAGAGAGAATGAGAAGGGGACAGCAGAGAGAGAGGGAGACACAGAATCCGAAGCAGGCTCCAGGCTCTGAGCTGTCAGCACAGAGCCTTATGCAGGGCTTGAACTCACAGAACATGAGATCTTGACCTGAGCCGAAGTCAGCTGCTTAACATAATGAGCTACCCGGGCGCCCCAAACCAATTTTGTCCTTTAATGATAATGACTTTAATTTTTCAGGCATAAATATGATGCTGGTTTGTGATATATATATTTCTTAGGCTAAGAAGATATTCTTTAACTTCTATTTAATGAAGTTTTATCATTAATATTAACTAACTAGAATTCCAAGAAAAAATTTTAAAAATACAGTTTTGCCACAAATAGATAATAAATATCATGAGGTGAGGTTTTTGCCATTTATCAACCTGCTTGTATAGATCTCTTTTTTAACATACTAAATAAATATATAATGCGTCAATAATATTCAAGCATCATCATATTCCCAGGATAAACTTTATATTATTCTTTTAATGTATTGCTAAGTTTGACTTACTAGTATTTTATTTAGGATTTTTGTATTTTCATTAACTTTAAATTGATTCCTTTTTATGGTCTTTTAGAACTGGGAGTATGCTGGCTTATAACAATGGTTAAAGAAGAAATTGGTCAGATTGTTAAAAAAAGAAGTTCAGATTCATATAGTTACATAGATGTCTTTCAAACTTTTAAGTAATAAATCATTCCCATACTACATGAACTGTCTCAGTGCACAGAAGAGAATGCTTCTTTTTTTTAAATATTTTTGTCTTTATTATTTTATTTTAAGAGACAGAGACAGAGAGCGAGCAGGGGAGGGACAGAGAGGGAGGGAGACACAGAATCTGAAGCAGGCTCCAGACTCTGAGCTAGCTGTCAGCACAGAGCCTGATGCGGGGCTCGAACCCACGAACCGTGAGATCATTACCTGAAACAAAGCTGGACGCTTAACCGACTGAGTCACCCAGGCACCCCTGGATAGCTTCTTATTTTTGAAAATAATCTCTCAAATGGGAAAGAATGATACTCAATATCACAAAATGCAGAATACATAAAAGCACAAAGAAAATTAAAATAACTTGAAATCTCACCAACTTTATGAAATATTCCATTCTTATTAAAATTCTTGTATTTGTTATTGCTTCCTTTTATCCTGCTTTATTTCTGTATATTTGTTCTTTCTTTCCCTTTTCCTGGATTACCTTTGCTAATGGTTTATGAGTATATTGGATTTCCCCCTCGCCTCTGAAAATTCCCAGCTGTTAACACTTATTTAGCATTTATACATGTTTTTTCACTGTTTTTAAGGTCAGTGGTTTTTTAACCACTAAGTTGTGCAATGGAACCCTTTTCGAAATTAAAGTATTATGTGAAATCACAGTATATAAATAGATAAAAGCCAAGTGCTTGTGATTCAGACAAAGGGGAGGGAGGGGAAGGGAGGGAGTTTCCCAGAGTCCCACTTACTTGACCTGCCCTGCTCTTTCTCTTCCTTATCAGAGGCTTATGACTCCAGAGAGCACTGTTAGACAGCCACTGTTCTGATTTATTAATTCTGCTTTTATCTTTATTGTTTCCCTCTTCCTATTTTCTGTAGGCTTGTTTTATTGCTCTTTTCTGATTTCTTGAGTTCGGTGCTTACTGCATTAATTTTCATTCTTATTTAGTACTGGAGATAAATTTAAGTCTATGAATTTGTCAGTCAATACAATACTGGTTATATCTTATAATATTTTATCAGGGCTACTTTCTCTGTAGGTTATAATTCTAGTTTTGAGTTTCCTCTCTGATCCATGACATTAGTAGGAATGTGTTTTCAATGTCTAGGTGTGAAGGGGTTTGTTGACTCTTTTTTTTAATGTTTATTTATTTGGAGAGAGAGAGAGAGAGAGAGTAGGAAAGGGGCAGAGAAAGAGGAAAAGAGAGAATCCCAAGCAGGCTCTGCGCTGTTGGTGGCTCAGTCAGTTAAGTGTCCAGCTTTGGCTCAGGTCATGATCTCACGGTTCATGGGTTCGAGCCCCGCATGAGATCATGACCTGAGCTGAAATCAAGTGTTAGAGGCTTAACTAACAACTGACCCATCCAGATGCCCCTGTTCACTCTTTTTAATTTTAAGTTATGGTTTTATTTCATAGTGATCATAAAAAATGATCTTTCTAATTTTGAGTTTTAAAGAAACTTACTGATGTTTCTTTGTAATCCAGTGTTTAATCAATTTTATAAATTTTCTATGTCAGTTGTAAATTCTGTGTTTAGGTTGAGCTTAGTTTTTAGAGTATTCTGTTTTTAGGTTGCAGAGTTCAGTTCACTTCTAATATCAATCTTATTGATTATATTATTTAAATCCTCTGTATTTGTACTATCAAAGTAGTATCTGCTTTCCATGTATGGCTATTGAACGTTTGAAATGTGACTAGTCTGAACTGTTATGTGTTGTCAAGTGTAAAATACACACCAGGTTTTGAAGATTTACTACAAAGAAGATAAACTATAGCAATAAAAATTTTTTATTGATTCTGTATTGAAATGACATTATTTTGGATCTGTTGGATTGGAAAAAATAAATATCACTAAAAATAATTCCACCTCTTTTTGGTACTTTTTGAAATGAGGCTACTAGAAAATTTCAAATCACATATGTAGCTTATGTTTTATTTCTTTTCTTTCTTTTTTTTAATTTAAATTTTAGTTAACATATGGTGTAATACTGGTTTCAGGAGAATGATTCAGTGATACAATACCCAGTGCTAATCAATCACACATGCCCTCCTTGATACCCATCTTTCATCTAGCCCATCCCCCACCCACCTCCCTCCATCAACCCTCTTTTTGTTCTCTATCATTAGGAGTTTCTTGTGGTTTGTTTCCCTCTTTTACCCCCACTTTCTATATGTTCATCTGTTTTGTTTCTTAAATTCCACATGAGTGAAATCATATGGTATTTAGCTTTCTCTGATTGACTTATTGCACTTAGCATAATACATTCTAGTTCCATTGTTGTAAATGGGAAGATTTCATTCTTTTTGGTGGCTAATACTCCATTACACATATACACCACATCTTCTTTATCCATTCAGCTGATATTTTATTTCTGTTGAACATAACTCCCCTATATAATTAGGTATTTTGTCTCTTGTTTATTCAATATGTCATTTGAAAATATCTTCTCCTATTCCGTTGGTTGCCTTTTAATTTTGTTGATTTTTCCTCATATATCCTTTTTTATTAAGGCTATTTTTAAAATGCAAATATAATTAACATATAAGGTTATATTAGTTTTGTGTGTACAATATAATGATTCAACAATTCTCTGTATTACTCAGAGCTCATCACAATCATTGTAACTCTTAGTCCCTTTCATCTGTTTCAGCCCCCAACCTCTCCTCTGGTAGCCACCAGTTTGTTCTCTGTATATGAGTCTGGTTTTTTGTTTGTCTCTTTTTTTTTCTTTCTTAAATTCCACATAGGAGTGAAATCATATGATATTTGTCTTTCTCTGACTGGCTTCTTTCATTTAAGATTATGCCTTCTGGGTCCACTCATGTTGTTGCAAATGGCAAGATTTTGTTTTTTATGGTTGAGTAATATTCCACTGTATAAAAATACCACATCTTTATCCACTTATCTGTGGATGAACACTTGGCTTACTTCCCTATCCTGGTTATTGTAAATAATGCTACAATAAACATAGGGGTGCATATACCTTTTCAAAATATTGTTTTCATTTTCTTTGGGCAAATACCTAGTAGAGGAATTACTGGATCATACAGTAATTCTATTTTTACTTTTTTGAGGTTTTAGACAGTGCACCCATTTGCATTCCCACCAACAGTGTACAAAGTTTCCTTTTTATCCCACATCCTTGCCAACACTTGTTATTCTTGTGTTTTTTATTTTAGCCATTCTGACAAATGTAGAGCGATATCTCACTGTGCTTTTAGTTTGCATTTCCCTGATGATTGGTGATGTTTAATATCTTTTCTTGTGTCTTTTGGCCATTCAGAGTGTATTGTTGAAAAGACTTTCTTCAGGAAAGAATATAAGTGATAGACATTGAGAGCTACAACTGTTTAAAATGTTTTTCTGGTCTCCTTCTTATAACCAACATCTTGGCTATGTTTAGAATTCTTGAAAACAGAATTTTTCCTTTAAAACTCTGTAAAACTTTCATTTTCTGATGCTTATTTTGTGGAGAGGCCATTTGACTCTTGTTTTGTAGGCAACTGATTTTTTCTATCTGGGTCCTTGAGAGATGTTTTCATTTCAAACTTCTGGGTCCTTGAGAGATGTTTTTATTTCAAACTTCAATTTTAAAAGTTCAGAAGGATATGTGTACATGTTGTTATTTATTTATCTGTCTATTTAATCTTTTAACAGCCTCATTGGGATATGCAGTTCATATACCACACAACCTGTTCTTTGAAAGTATATAAACCAATGGCTCTTAGTATATTCACAGAGTTGTGCAATTATTACCACAATAAGTTTTAGAACATTTTCTTTTTTTTCTTCTTTTTTTGTTATTTTTTAAGATTTTATTTTATTTTATTTTAATATAACACAATTTATTTTTTAACATATGCAATTATTTTCCATCATTTACAATACAGTAGTTACAATGACACTCCAAACAGAAAAGCAAAGTAAAAAATCAAAACCCCAACTTCTATTTCATGTAATTAGACTTATACAGAAATTAGAAGGTTAAGTAACAACTAGTTAATCACCTAATTTCACAGCTATCTGAAGTGGCAGTTGTTATATAGCAGCTTATCTATAATACATTCAAGATAAATGATACAATTTATTACTTGCCCATAAGCTACAACACAGCCTGCTTAATACCTTTCCTTAAATTCCACCTCTATACTACAGTATACTTGAGGTCCATGCAAAAATGCTAATCTTCTCTGTATCGTTCCAATTTTAGTATATGTGCTGCTGAAGCGAGCACAGTTTTAGAACATTTTCAACATCCTGAAAGAAGACTTGAACCCCTAAGCCTTCACTCTCCAGTTCCCCTCCCTCCTGCAGTTGTAGGCATCTGCTACTCTGTTTCCATAGATTTGTCTATTCTGTGTATTTCATGTGAATTGATTTATATAATATGTGGTCTTTCTTTCACTTACCATAATAATTTTGGAGATTCACTCATATTGTAGCATGTAGCATTTCATTTCATGTTTTTTAGTGCTGAATAGTATTCCACTGTATAGATATACCACATTCATCAGTTGATAGACATTTGGGCTGTTTCCACATACATACTGGCTGGTGAGAATAATGCTGCTATGAGCATTTGTTTTCATTTCTCTTGCATGTATGTCTCGTAGTGGAATTACTGGGTCATTTGGTAACTCTCTGTTTAGCCTTTTGAGAAACTGCGAGACTGTTTTACACAGCAGCGACACTGTTTTACACTCCCAACAGCAAAATATGAGGGTCTTAATTTTTCTACATCTTTGACAACATTCATTTTTGTCCACCTTTTTGACTGTTGCCTTCCTAGTGAGTGTAAAGTACAATCTCATTGTGGTTCTGATTTGCATTTCCCTGATGACAGTTGATGTTGAGGATTTTTTCATGTGCCTATTGGCCATTTGTATATTTTTGGGGGAGTACATGTCTGTTCAGATCCTTTGCTCATTTTAAAGTTGAAGTGTTAAGAAACAAAACAGATGAACATAGGTAAAGGGAAGGAAAAATAAAATAAAAACAGAGAGAGGCAAACTATAAGTGACTTAAATATAGAGAACAAACTGAGTATTCTGCAAGGGTGGTGGGTGGGAGATGGGCTAAATGGGTGATGGGAATCAAGGAGCGTACTTGTGATGAACACTGGATGTTGTATCTAAGTGATGAACTGGATTCTACGCCTGAAACCAATACTACACTATATGTTAACTAACTTGAATTTAAATAAAAGAATAAAACAAAAAGTTGAATTATCTTTTCATTACTGAGTTGTAAGAGTTCTCTATATATTCTACATATAAGTCTCTTATCAGCTGTAGGATTTGTAAAAATTTTCTCCTGTTCTCTGGGTTGTCTCTTTGCTTTCTTGATGACATCCTCTGAATCACAATGGTTCCTAATTTTTGATGTCCAATTTATTTTTTCTGTCGTTGCTTATTTTTTTGGCATCACATCTAAGACACTCGCCTAATTTTAGAAATATTGCCTAATCCAGCATCACAAGGATTTAAGCTTGTTTTCTTCTAAGAGTTTTATCATTTTGCATTTTACATTTATGTCTTTGATCCATTTTGCATTCATTTTTGTATATTGTTTGAGGTAAGGATCCAACTTTGTTTTTTTGCATATGGATATTCAGTAGTTCCAGCACCATTTGTTGAAAAACAATATTTTTTCCTATTGAATTGTCTTAGCATCCTTGTCAAAAACTTATTGACTATAAAGGTGAAGGCCTATTTGTGAATTTTTATTCTTTTGATTTATGTGTCTACCTTTCTGCCACTACTGTATGGTCTTGATTGCTGTAACTTTATAGTAAGTTTTAAAATCAGAAAATGTGAATCCTCCAAAGTTGTTCTTCTTTTTTCAAAATTGTTTTGGCTATTCTGAGTTCCAGAATTTCCACATGAATTTTAGGAGTAGCTTATAAATTTCTGCAAAAAACCTAACCAAGATAATGCAATACGGATTGCATTAAGTCATTTCAATCAAAATGACGACTGTCATTTTAACAGTAGTAAGTCTTTCCACCTCTGAACATGGGTGTCTTTCCATTTATTTAGGTCTTTAATTTTTTTTAAACATTTTGTTTTGCAGTTTTCAGAGTTTAAGTCTTGTGTTACTTCTGTTAAATTTATTTCTAAGTATTTAATTCTGTTTTATGCTATCTTAAATGGAATTTTTCAAATTTCATTTTTGGTTCGTTCATTGCTACTCTATAGAAAGACAGTTGCTCTTGTACATTAATCTTATTTCCTATAAACTTACTGAATTTATTAGTTTTATAGCTTTTTGTTTTTTAGTGGATTCCTTAGGGTTTTCTATACACAAGATCATGTAATCTGCCAATAGAGATAGTTTCACTTCTTCCTTTCTAGTCGAGACTATTTTAATTTCATTTTCTTGTGCAATTGCCGTGGCTAGCAGCAGTACAATCTGAGTATATGTGGTGAGAGCAGAACATCCTTATTTTGTTTCTGATCTTTGGAACAGGGGAAAACATCAGTCTTTGACATTAAGAATCATGTTAGTTGTGAAGTTTTTTGTAGCAGCTCTTTATCAGGCCGAGGACGTTTTCTTCTATTCCTGGTTTGTTGAGTATTTTTTATCTTGAATTTTTGTCAAATGCTTTTTCTGTCTCTATGAGATGATCATGTGTTCCTAGTCCTTTATTGATAGGTGTGTTACATTCATTGAATTTTGAGTAGCATTTATTTTTATCTTTTTTTAAAATGTTTTTTTTCCATAATATTTTATTGTCAAATTGTTTTCCATACAACACCCAGTGCTCTTCCCCTCAAGTGCCCTCCACCATCACCACCACCTGTCTTCCCCCCTCCCCCCCTTTTTTAAAATGTTTTATTTATTTTTGATACAGAGAGAGACAGAGCATGAGAGGGGGAGGGTCAGAGAGAGAAGGAGACACAGAACCGGAAGCAGGCTCCAGGCTCTGAGCTAACTGTCAGCACAGAGCCTGATGCGGGGCTCAAACCCACGACCGTGAGATCTGACCTGAGCCGAAGCCGGAGGCCCAACCGACTGAGCCACCCAGGCGCCCTATTTTTATCTTTTAATTCAACTTCCCATTTCCTCATTCTTTAGCCTTCAGAGAACTTTAAAGAAATCCATTAAATGACAGATGCAATTGATGTGATGCAAATCCCGGAATGGTGATGGTGGTCCTCGGAAATTTTTAACTTCCAGAACTTATACCTCATCAAAAGTACTGGTGAGGGCTATCTAGGATTGCTTTGTTTTGCTTTGGTGTTGCTGAACAGTGTAAATGTAAAACAAATTTTTAAGCATGCATATGTAACCCAACTGTATAAATTCATAACATTATTTTAATAGTATATGACACAGTTTTATATTGAAGGTACTGTTTTTTAAGGTGGGAAATTTTAACTGTGTTATATATATTTTAGGGTTTATAACCCTATTCTTCATAATAAAGTATGTAGGTAGTATTTCTGACAATTGTCATCATTATCAATGTATTTTGTCTTTGAAAATACCTAGATGCCCCCCATTTCTTTCAACCTAACATGTTTTGTTTCATACCATATATATCTATTATGTCTCTATTTTAACTTATTTTTTTAATGTTTATTTATTCTTGAGAGAGAGAGAGAGAGCGAGCAAGTGGGAGAGGGGCAGAGAGAGAGGGAGACAGAATCCAAAGCAGGCTCCAAGGTCTGAGCTGTCAGCACAAAGCCTGATGCAGGGCTTGAACTCACTAACCATGAGATCATGACCTAAGCTGAAGTCAGTTGCTTAACCTGACTGAGCCACCAGGTGCCCCTATCATGTCCCCGTTTTATAATATTTGTTCACATTAATTACAGTTTCCTTCTTTTGGACACATTTTTCTTTCCACGTGAGTTCCTTCACTTGGTTTCATTGTCATTTTCATTGATGATGCATTTGCTGATTGAGTTTTCTTCTTTGAATGCCTGCCCTTTTGTTCCTAATTTTGTAGTTCTGCTCTGTTTTTTATTTCAGCTGTATTTCTTGGTATTTCTTCCTCACTTCTGTTGGCCTATGACCTTCTATTACGGGTTTATAATATTTATAAAGGGCTTATGAAATTGACAGTCCATCCTCTGCTGTCAGAGATAATTAATATTTAAATGTGTTTTTGAAATGGTTGAGATGATAGTTATTTTTTGTGATTAATATATGTATTAGCATTCCAAATTTATAGCAAGGTCTTGGATTATCAGAAGGAATCACTTATAGGCATACATAAAGTTTTATTTATTTTTTATTCAGGTAAAATTTATATAACATAAAATATACTGTTTGAACCAATAGTAAGTGTACAGTTCTGTGGTATAAAGTACATTCACATTGCTTTGCAACTTTAAAGTTTTTAAAGAGAAAAGAATATCCATTTCTTAATTCCTCAGATTTTCCTATTGTCCCTTATTACTTCTTCTTTTCTGTTGCTCAACTTTTCATTTCTTTTAGATGCTGAGGAATTCTTGGCGGAAGGTTTGCGGAATGAGAACCTCAGTGCTACTGCAAGGGACCACAGAGACCATATACTAAGGGGCTTCCAGCAAATCAAAAATAGGTTTGTATAAACTGGTTCCATTTTTCTTTGTCAGCTTTTACATAATTTATAATCAGTAAAATTTACTTTAATAGTGTATAAATTAACAAAGAAAGATATATTTTTCATAGTTCTTTATACTTGATAGAGGCTTAGTAAATATTTACTGAATTGAATGAGAGGTAGGCAGGCATGGTTAGTGTAGTTAGTATACCAAAATAAAAATATTTTTATAATTGTGTACCTTAAGATAATGTATCTGCTTTTAGCTTTAGATTGTTGTGTTCATCTTTATTGAATACTTTGGCAGAATGTGTGAAAAGCTAAACATTTATGCCTGTCCAGGTTACTAAAGGGAAGATGTTAAGGCAGTATGAGATCATTTTTATTACGACTTTTAGTTCTGATTTTACTTCCAAATCTCCTTCCTTGGTAGAAAACTTAAACCAGTCTTATCCAGTTGATTCTTTGGCCATGTTGGAATGTTTTAGTCTCAGACTGGTTTAGAGTATCATGGTCATTGACTTTATAAAATGACAGATCCTAACCTAACCTGTGCCTTCTAGAATGTGGGCATCTGACAGATACATACATTTGCTTGGGGGGAGAAAGAAATAAAAATTTTCTTTTACAGTATGTTTCCTGGCCACCTTTTTCTTGAAATGGTAACTGAATGAGATTTGGGTATAATGTTATTTTAAGCCTTTGTCAACCCAAAGGCAGTGTCGTTGAGAATGTTTGAACGAAGTACTCTTAGAAAAGGGAGAACATCTGTAGGGTTATGACTGGGATTTAATTTGTGTGCCTGACTGATCTTAGCATCTGCTTTAGAAATCTCACTGAAACTCCTGAGAAGCAGGGAGCTTTATCCTTTGGAAGGGCACAGCCAGGATCTATTCCCTCCAGAAATGTGAGAGAACCTCACAAGATACCCCGCTGGATTTTAATCGATCTTTCCTGCTGGCTAATTAAGCATCACTTTTACTCAGCGACTGGGGACTGTGTAATTATCAGCCTGGGTTGCCCTGAATAATTGAAACAAACAGAATGCAGAAGATGGGCACTTCTTGCAAAAGTGAAAATATCTATAATTTTTGGTGGGCTGGAAGAGGGTTTAAAACAAACCTCTCCATAATGTGACTTTATTAGTAGAGAAGTTTCGGCTTACTTGTGTATCTGAAGGCTTAGTTAGTAACCCATAGAATTGTTCTTTTTTCTTTTCACAAGTTGACCTTTGTATTACAGGAGTATTATAAGGATTGCATAAGGAATGAGGGTAGCATTATTTCAAATTGTGTTATAGGGAGACAAATGCCCAAAATATAATTGTGTATTGATAGTGCTATTGGTACAAATTTGTGATAAGGAATGAAAAAATAAAAATGTTACTGCATCTGTATGGACAAATACACAAATACTCCCATATTTGTACCACAGTGTGTGAAAAGGGCTAAACTGAAATTGGTAGTAAAAGGTGATTTTGTGCACACAAATGTGAAATGATAATAAGACTTCCAATAAGCAAGAAGAGTAGGCATTATTTCATTGAAAAGTTTTGTAACAACTGTTTAACTATTTGGGAAAAATCAAAGTGACTTCCCAGAGCCATGAGAAGAACTTGAATGCCCACCATGATTAATATATTATTTTATAATTAAAATCCCAGTTTTTAGAGGTGCACAGCAGAAACAAGAGAAGAAACTGTACCAAATATCTTAACAATGCTTCAGCTTTTGACATATGCTGGTGATGGGAACACACCATTTGTTCTTCCAGTTTAACCTTTTCTATGTTTTCCTAATAAAAGGAAGAAATAGAATTGTCACCTCTCTCATAGGTGAAGTAAAGGTGACTTTAAATTTTTTAAGTATATTTTTCCAGTTTTATTAAAACTACCATCTCTTTCCTTCTTGAAAAGGAAAATCTTTGTTAAATCATGGATATACAGAAAAAAGTGTAATTAAACAAAAACCCTTTAAAAAAGGTGATTTTATGGTAAGTCATTGTTATCAATGGAGCATCACTTCTTAGTCCTCTTTTTAAATGCACACACTTACACACACCCATGCACACTCGCAGAAGCTGTACTTGGTACGGGGTAGAGAGGGTTCCTTGTTCTCCAAGAGCTTGCTGTGTGGTTTGTGGGATAGACATTCAGGAAATAATCAGCAGGAGCTTTAGGAAACATCTGATGGGAGCTTTCTGTCCATTGATTTGTTGCAAGAAAGATGACACTTTATTTAGAATTTCATAATTATCAGATCATGGAGGAAATGAGGAGCCAGAAATTAGATACTGTACCAGAAAATGGAAAAATGAGGCTTTCCTTTGGCAAGCTGTTTGAAATTGCCTTACACCCACCCAGTCAGTCATATCCCGTTAATGTAACCCTTGTTTTACTGGACGCTCTTCTTCAGCCATATTGCTTCTGCGGTCTTCTTTACGGCTGGCGCACATTATACGCTCTGTGTCCTGATACCGAAAGCTTGTACAACAGCAGCCACGTTTACTCTTGTTGTGCAGCATTGTATCTCATGCCTAAAAGCCAGGTGTGAAAAGAAATTTGGAAGTCACCAAACTTGAGAGTTAAATCTATGTGACATGTGGACATGGAACATGGAAAGAACCACTGAAAACTGCTTAAAAAGTTGTGCCTTTAGTCATATAAAGCCATGATATTTTAGGATTTGGTACCTTTTGAGGGGTAGGAACCTATCTAAAACTATGAGCTGACATGTCAGGGCTTAAGGTGGGTCAAAAAATCTCAAGCAAGATAATCCGAGAAAGCCACTAGATGGACATAAGTACTATATGTGTACTCACACTACACGTGTATTTCATACACACACACACAGCTTTCCACTCTATTGTTGTTTTCTTGGTTCATTTCCTCTAATTCTTTCCTCAACTTGAGCTGCATGAGAATGGAAAGGGTAGATAGGAGTGAAAATAGCACTGCTTCTGATTCTTGCTAAACTTTATATGGTTAGTCTTAATTTTTAGGGCAACTCCGAATTCAGTGGTGTTTGCCACAGCTATGGAATTACTGTAAGTCCAGGTGTCTGACCATCACAGCAGTTATAATGTGCCGTTTGCTACCTTTCTGTTGTCTAGCCTTACCAACCCCAGGAAGTGATAGCTCTGTCCAGAGTTGTAGGTGTCCTCCAAGTGCTCATCTGTTTTTCAGAACCAGTAGCTTAGCCAATGTCTTTCCTTACAGACTTAAAAACTGACAAACAAGGGGTGCCTGGATGGCTCAGTCAGTTAAGTGTCTGACTTCCACTTGGGTTGTGATCTCATGGTTCATGGGTTCGAGCCCCACATCTGGTTCTGTGCTGACAGCTCAGAGCTTGGAGCCTGCTTTGGATTCTGTGTCTCCCTCTCTCTCTGCTCCCCCCCCCCGTCACACACACACACACACACACACACACACACACACACATGCACACTCTCTCTCTTTCAAAAATAAACATTTTAAAAAATATTTTTAAAAACAGACAAAAATTGTCTCTGTATCTCCATCTGCATTCTAGTTTTTTTTTTGGCTTACATGTATTGCCAATGAAGGATAATGTATGCCATGTAAGACAAAACGAAAAAACGGGTGCTTTAAAGAAGTGGAGCCCATGTGTGGTATTCCATGTCCTGAGCTGTGATTTCATTGCTCTTCTTCCAACTACCTCATTTAAACCTTCTCCCTGAAATCTCACCGCTTTCATATTCTGAGTCCAGGTTTTCACTGAGCTTTTTAGAGTATGATCAGAATGGAAGCCAGGCGCAGGCTCCTCCTGTTTTATTACGGCGGCCACTGCAGGATCCGTGCCAGACGTGGGACACCTGGAACGAAGCAGACACGGAGCCGCGTGTGGAAGCTGGATGGCAGTCTCCTGCGTTTGCCGGCAGAGTCGAGCATTTAACAGTTTGATTCGGGGGAGGCCATCTGACAGCAAGAATACGTTGGGAGTGGGGGAAGGAATGAAGAAAATAGAATATTTTTATTACTGAGGTAGGGATATATTCTCTCTTGATGGCCCGTTTTGGAACAGCCAGTCATTTATGCTCACTGTTGGAAGTGAAGGCTGGAGCCAATGGAAACAAACTTGGAGTATTGTTTCCTTCTGTGAAACTTAAAGGAGTTCCAAAGAGAGACAGGTAGATTTATAGCATAATGAAATGGAAAGAAATCAAGAAATAACTTTCTGTAACAGGATTATGGAATAAACCCCACAAAACCCAGGACATTTGATATACAGGCTGAAAAGAGTGTCTTGAACATGTTTCATTGTGGGTGGCTAGTGTCTAACTCTGCATGAAACATGATACACTAA
Source organism: Suricata suricatta (assembly GCF_006229205.1). Taxonomy (NCBI): domain Eukaryota; kingdom Metazoa; phylum Chordata; class Mammalia; order Carnivora; family Herpestidae; genus Suricata; species Suricata suricatta. Next base: position 35,049,911 of record NC_043716.1, read on the forward strand.
TACGAATATCATAAAAACAATTCCGTTTTCTTTGAGAACTTCAAGTGTTTCTTTTCAGCTTACCATGGATTTAACTTTAAAGTAGGATTTAGCTTAAGACTATCATCAGATGACCTTTGTTTATAGGATGAGAGACAAAGTTAGTCTGATACGACTCTTGGGAGTTAAAAGTTTCAAAATAGTATACTGTAAATACCATTACCATTAATTACATAGAGGGCTTGACTTTTCTTAAGTGCTGGTTAATGAGCTTCAACACCCCAAAAGAAAACACATTCAAATGAAGCGTTGTTAAAGAGAACTAAGGTGTAATGTGGTATTATATTAATTAATATTAATTGTGTTACTTGCAAGTTTAGATATTTGCTCCTAACGTCTTCCTGATGTTTCATTTTGCTCCTTACCCTGGAGTTTCAGTGCCAGCTCAGAAAAAAGAAAGAGTAGGAGATACTTGTACCATCCATCTAAGTTTCAATAGCTCTAAAAAAAGGTCCAAAAGTCATAGCAATAATTTGACCACATCTCAAAGGTGGATCATTTATTTTTTCCTTTTCTAGTCCTACCCCAGACTCCCATCCTTAAACCAAGAAAGAAACAAAACCCCGCCAAAACTTCAGGGTTCTCAGCTGATCGTTTATATGCCAAATTCCTGTACTAGTGTTCTGCTATTCAGTGAGTGTATGTTGAAATTTCACAACTGTGTTAAAAGATTTGGGGGGATATGCTTATGTGGCAGTGAGGGGTTATATTTATTCTTTGAGTCTGAAATTCTCTGCAGGTGAGGCTAATATAATGTTACTCACTTCTGGTCTCTTGGCTTAACCTGGAAGGGAAGATCATCTCATTTTGTCTTCTTTCCTAGCAAGCCTTCTGCTCTTTCCAAGCAGCCTTGAAGTGTATAACGTGCCTTTTGATGTTATGATGATGATAATCCTATGTATTCTTTCACTTATGAGTATATCTTGGGTTTGGTACCATATCCAAGATTAAATTGGTCCATATTTTTTTCTTTTACAAGGGGCTCTTGTGGTGATAGTAGTGAGCAGAAGCTTCTCCCTTTGGGCATCCTATAAAATATGTATTTTACATAAGTAACTGATATATCATAATATTTTAGTATTTTTTCATGCTGAGTAATAGTAATTTTAAAAGGCATGGATGAATGAATTTGTTCCCTTTAAAATTTTTTAATAAAAATTTCAAGTACTGTTCTTTTGAAACAGAATAATATGTTCTATTGTGAAAGGAATTTTGAAATGTGACTTAGGTGGCAGGCAAGTAACTGAACTTGTACCCTTTAGCTTGGACTAACTCATTAGAATAATAAGCTGAGCACTACTCTTTAGCTATACGGTTAGGTTGCTGAAATTTGCTTTATTCCTGATAGAATTACAGCTATCATTATCACTTGGGCACATTCCTATTATCTACTTACTATGGATCTGTCTTGAAAGGTCTCAGAAAATCCTGTGTCAGTTTTTTTTAGTACAGGAAGCTTGTCTATTTGTTTATAAATAGAGGCTCTTAATTCATACATTGTGTGAAAAGATCATTTATATAAAATCAGTCTTCATTTTACCTTGATTTTTAGGTCTCATTTTATCGGGAGCTAGTATTTTATCCCAGCCTGCACTATTTCCTCTGCTTACAGAAAGCCAATGAAAAAATGCCTCTCTGTGTTGTTTATTTGTGGATTTCCAAGGACCTTGTGGTTGTGGGGCCTTCCGGATTGTGGTTTTCTCTAATTTGCTTGTTTTCTCTTATTTCAGATATAGACCCACTCTGTATCCACTTTGTGAAAGTAGAGCAAAAGGGAGAGAAATATAAGAGCACTAGGTCAGCTGTCAGGAGCCAACCTCTTTGTTCTGATGTTATTTCTCTAATGCTGACTCATTCCATTGAAGATTCCCCTAACGATGATCTTATGTTTTCTTTTGAAGTTGCCTCTCCCATCACATTGTCTGGATTTTTTTTCCCCACATGTTACAAAAATGCAAACATTACCAACCAAAGTTTGAAACCTCTATTTGATTTCTTTTATAATGTCGCTATGATTTTTTTTTAATTTGGAAAATGATGCAGGAAATTTCATTTCCTTGGGATTTTATTTTATTTCACAATTCTTCTGAAATTGAGTTGGGCCTAAAGTGCGTTTTTATCATCGCACCACGTGAATCATATCTTCTTTGGAAGCCGGCTCTTCTCCCCCACTGTGTGGACTCATCCAGTCTCCCCGAAGTGCAGTACTAGCAGGGCTGATAATGAAATGCAGTCCTACTTATCACGTGCAGCAAAGGGCTCAGAGAAGACGGGGAGAAAATCAATCCCACAGGAACTTCTCGAGTGCTAGATATCCATATTTAACCCCCATGCATTTAAAATGGAAATGAGATTTCTTAGGGTTTTAGTTTTTGATTTACGCAAGATGTCACTGCCTCCTTGGCAATGGGAATATTTTACAGACCTACTGCTGACCTGTTTGGGAAGATCTCAGCCCATCGCCCCAGGTCCAATGTAGTTTCTTCATATTTCTTTCACAACTCTCAGCAGTGCTTTGCAATAGCTTTGATTCTTCAGGCTTCAAAGGATGCCCCTTCCAGGGCCAATCCTCTGAAAGCAAAAAAAAAAAAAAAAGAAAAAGAAAAAGAAAAAAAGGAAGACCAGCGTAGGGGAACAAACAGCTCAGAAAGGAAGGGGCTGCGCTCCCTGTGACAGCTCTTACTTTAGTCCATTATTAGAGAGTTTACAAATCAGCGATACCAAAGCTTGGCAAACCCAAGAAAACTCCATTTTGATGCCAGCACTTTGTCGCCACATTTGTTCCTGGAGTGACCTAGTCTTCAAAAGTCCAGCTTCAGATTGCTGTATTGGAGTTATGGCGTGGCTTAGAGAAGACGCATTATAATTTAATGCCAAACTCAAGCTCCCTCCTGAGTTTGTGAGCCTTGTTGAGGTTCTTGCTGTATTTTACCAAAAACTTTATGTCCACATAATCTCCATTAGCTATTTCTCTAAGTTATTTAAGTGTCTGTCTCATTTATGAATTCTACTGTAACAAAAGATCCATTTTGCGATTTGGTAATTGAGACCTTTCACCGTATCTATCAAGTGTCCTTGTGCCTTTGTTGATGAGAGAACGGAGATGTAAGAAATTACACAAAGTAATAGAATTAATAAAAGATTAGGATTCAGAATTTAGAATCTGTAATTAGTTGCTTAGTTCCCTTAGCTAAACCATTACAAAAAATGAATTGGCATCTTTCAAAAGACGATTGGTTTAAAAGAACTGTAACAAATATTCAAACTTAGTCAATTATGTATGCATACTGAAGTTCTTATGGATGGAGTAGACTAATGTCTAACGTATACTAATTTATTTTGGAATGCATCTAAAAAAAGATGGATGAGTAGATGGATGGAACAATGGATGGATGGATATGTGACAAAACAAATATAACAAAATGTGAGTCATAGATCAAGGTTGTAGGTATATATGGGTTCTTTCCATTTTTGTGCATATTAGAAATTTTTCATAATACAATGTGGCAAAATATTGTATTAATATTATTCAGGAATTATGGATTTAATTCACGGTGGTTTCAAAAAACCTCAGACTTCCTCAATTTGGAAATCTAATAAACATATTTGGGATTTTTAAGGATGGTGATTTTCTAGCCTTATTACTTTGTTATTCTAAATGAAGTAAAGAATAACCCTCTATTTTGTTATTTCTGCCATAAGTAGCTAACTTTTACACTTCTTTAAAACTTCTAGGCCAGCAATTATGGAGTGCTAAAATTCAATTCAAACATTCTGCCCAAGAGATCCTGAAATTTTGATTTTTTTTTAAGGAAAGGCAATTTCTGACTTTTCTCATAAATTTGATAAAAGGAAAGCTAATATGAGATCGGTAGTCCAGTAGGAAATGGAACTCAATTTTACATTTTTAAAATCACTTTATGGTATTAAAAATGACAGAGGTTAGAAACAAAGCTCTTATTCTTTTATTGAACTAGAATTGAAAGTGGCAGAAAATCATTTTGGCCCTAGTGCAGTAAACGTTATCACTAAAACATGTTCAGGGGATATTAGGGTAGTCTCTCAAGCACTGGAGACAAAAGTTCACAGAACAAGAACTGATTTTTCTGTCCTTATCTTGAAATTATTAGATGTACAGGAGATGAAAGTATCTTAGCTCTTAGAGGACAGGGAATGGAGTGTGCGTTGAAAATGATAATGTCTCCATTCTGGAGAGAGGTGAAATGGAGAGAGTACAGTGAGCGGGTGTCCCCGCACTGACAGGATGGCGGAGGGGGTCCACAGGCCTGGGAGCCAGCACCTGCACCAACCCCAGCACCGGGGAATCCAGAACCAGAGATAATGTCACCGCGCAAAACTGCACTGATAATGAAACGAAAAGCCAGTGATTCTACTCATTAAAAGAAGAATTGTTTGAAGATTTTATTTAAAAGGGAGATGAAACTGGAACTGTCAGCAGCTACTTTATTTTGAGAATCCAATAGGAGAGAAATTTTAAGTCCATGTGGGAAAAACCAATCATTTTTGAGTGTGCAGTGTAATTATTCTTTAGAATTTTGTGTAAATGGAGCAGGTTGGTAGGCATATGTTTGCTGATCCTACAATGATTAAAATTCAGAATAAGTAAGGCTCCTGTGGAATGGAGTTTTCAGGCTCCAGCCAGTGTTCTGTACTGCCATATGGCATAACTAGAATTAATTGCTGTTCTCAGTCTCTTATCCTTTTACTGAATATCTAGGTGCTCTGTTTGAAATATAAGCGGTTCCACAGAAGTATTTAATCACATGAGACAGATGTTTGACATGTTCACGAAAGCAGTGTGTGTAGCTACTAGTTGCTTGGAAGAAAAAGCCCTTTGTGAGGTTTTCAACTGCCCTCCCCCACCTTTTTATTAAGAAAAATGCATGGACAGGAGAGTTAGCAGGGAAAAGAGGGAAGAGTCTCAGGATTTTATAGGTCAGCATAAATAGAAAAGGTAAAGCAAGGGATCTTTTCTGCTGGAGTCTTTATTAGCTCCTTGATACTCTGGTGTGGCCCGTGGACCAGCAACATCAGCCTCACCTGGAGACTTGTTAGAAATGTAAACTCTCAGGCTCCACTGACTCAGACCTATCGAATCAGAATCTGCATTCCAGTGCAAACCCAAGCTTATTTGTATGCACAGTCACATTTGAGAAGCACTGCTCTAACACATACTTTTAACTTCATTTCAAATTCATTTTCTCAGGACGAAGAATACATATTTCTGGAGATTATAAACTCCTTCAAGGCATGGATGGTCTTATGTTAATTTAAAAACAAAGCTCTAGCATGGTGCTGGCAAGTGGTGTGAGCTAAATGAATGGGGGAGGGGGAAACTGTTAAAAACAAAAACCGTCTTTTAGATCCTCTGCTAAACCTTAAAGCAAGAAACCCTCTTTATTAGAAAATTAATATGTAGCCAGCCCCACATATTCTTTTCCAAAGATATGATGCTTTCTTCCTTTTAAAGTTTATTTATTTATTATTTTGAGGGAGAGAGAGAGATAGAGAGAGCATGAGCAAGTGGGGAAGGGGCAGAGAGAGAGGGAGAGAGAGAATCTCAGGCAGGTTCCGCACACTCAGTGCAGAACCCGATGAGAGGCTCAATCTCACAAACCACAAGATTATGGCCTGAGCTGAAGTCAGATGCTCAACCGACTGAGCCACCCAGACACCCCAAGATGCTTTCTTTTTACTGACTGTTGGAGGTACAGGACCTTTGCTGAAATGGTGCCCATCTCTTTGTGTGTCTCCTATGATAGTATCTCTCTAACATTCTATGATAAAAGGGTACCAGATTGTGGACCACGCCCTCGCATTCTACTGGAACCTGGGTGCCGGTCATTCCTGCCATCTCTGTGAACCGTCACCAGCCCTCTGCTTCTGGTCGTCATCCTTCCTACTCAGTCTTGCATGTCCTTGTCTCCACCATCTCTCATCTCCCCCGGTGACCTCTCTTGTCTTTCCCCTGTGTTTCTTAGGATCAATGTCCTCTTATAATCAAACTCCGCTACATCCTCAAACACTTTGCTCTGTCTCTGCCTTAGTAAAACACAGCTGTTCTGCAGGACACTGTTTTGCTCACAGTCATCCTAAATAGAATTTGCTTACTTTCCAGAAGTGCTCTTGGCGTTCTTCAAACTCCTAGCTGCCGCTTCTACACCTTTCTCATTCAGTCTTGTCCCAACCTCTCCCGTTCTGAGATGTGTCTATGTGGCTTTACAGTTCTCTGCCCCTCTCTCGTCTTTTGAGATCAGGCTCCTCCTCATGCTACTTGAGGACTGAAGTAGTGACTCAGTTGTCTTCCCTCCTCTGTTACCACTATGCCCCAGAGACCCTTTCTTTCTTAAATTTATTTTCCCCGCTCTATTACACCTCTCCTTCATCACAGAAATATGTTCACATCTCTCCTAATGTTAAGAAAAACATTGCATTTTACACAGTGGTCCCCTACTGTTCATATCTCTTTTTCTGTGGACAGAAGCCTAGACTCTAGTTTCCTCTTCTCTGACCACTCCTCATTCCTCTATAATCTTGTCTGCTCCTGTCAAGTTACTCTTGCCAAAGCACCAAAGTACCAGTAACTCTTTAATTGCCACATCTGGGAGACACTTTTCAGTCTTTATCTTATTTGTTCTCTCTGCAGCATCTGACACTTGTTGATAGCTTCCTTTTCCTCAAAAAGTTAAAAAAAAAAAAAGCCTCTCCCAGTCTTAATTCCCATGATAATAGTTTGTCCTGATTTTCCGTCTTCCTTGCATTTATTCTCTTTTATTTTCCCCCAGGCTTTTGCTCGGGCTCATTTTCCTGCCCTCCCCTCTTTACCATTGCCTCTCAGGCTTGTCCCTTTCCCCACCACAGTTTTCTTAGGCATTTGCACACATGTCCACAGCTTCATGACTTCCTCTACAGGTCTGCAGCTCAATTGCTCAACTGCACCTGTCTCTGCAAAGGCATCAGATGGCATATTGGATAGCTCCTTTTGGGTGTCTTAGATATCTCAGAGTGCACACAGCTGAGGCAGACCCTGCTGGATGCCTACCCGGCAGGCACTGTCCACTCTTCCTTGACAACAGAACCCTACTAGCCTAGGGGTGAATCATGACTTGAGAGCCATGACAGACTTCTGTCTGATAGCCTCTTACAGGACAGTTTTATGCTTGGGAGACGGCAATACCTCAAATGCGGTAGCCACCTTAAGACATAACTCTGCTCTGAGGTATTAGAGCAGAAATACAGGAAGAGCCTAGGTCCTTTGTGCCATTGTTGGGCCCCTGTTTCAACCTGGAATCACCTGTCTTCAGACCTTTTGTTTTAAAGGAAAAATAAACCTCTATTTATTTAAGCCTTTGTCCATCAGATTTTCTGTTACTTGTAGTCAGAAAAATCCTGATTGAGTGTCCAGAACTGAACTCACTATTTTATATTCTGCTCACCCCTGAAGCCTAATTTTGCTTTCCCTAGGCCCAGCCCCACAAGGCAGAATCCTGGGAGTCTTTTTTCTGTCTTTACTCCAGGAGCCACCAACAAGCCTATTGAGTCTTCATCCTAAATCTGTCTTCTCCTTTCCCTTTGTCACTGGCTAACCTTCAGCCTTCATAAAGTCTTACTCAGAACATTGCAAAATTCTCCTTCTTGGTTCTCTGTCTCTGGTTTCTCCCTTTTCCAGTTTATTCTGCTTCCCCATTCTGTTAAAAGGGCAAACCTAAAAAAAAAAAAAAAAAGACAAGATAATTTAGTCACGTGTGCTATAGAAGATTTCTTGATGTGGAGCAATAAGATATATACTGCTAGTGAAAAAGTATGTTATATATATATATATATATAACTTCAGAGAAAAATGTCTGAAAAAAACCCACCAAAAATGTGTTCTTTTTATGTTAATTTATTTAAGTAATCTCTACACCCAACATGGGGCTCAAACTCATGATCCCGAGATCAAGAGCCACATGCTCTACCAACTGAGCCAGCAGGCACCCCACCCCACCAAAAACAGTAATGATGGTAATCTCTAGGAAGTGGAGTTTGAATGATTTTTTAATTATTCCTTTTTGTTTATTTGTATTTTCTAGCTCTACGGTGAACATGTGTTTAATACAAAGTCATTGAGATCAGAGCCTTTCCTGTTTTAAAAAGGGACAGAGATTTAATAGCCAAAGAGTATTTGGTTTCCAGGTGGGAAAGGAGTTGGAACTGAGGGGGAAAGAGATGGAAAAAGAGGAAATCAAGCTTGAGTTGTGTAGCACAGCCTTGGGTCACTCTTGTGAAAATTTGGAGTTTTCTCCTTGCCAGAACAGACACACACCCATAAGTGCGCATTAAAGTAAAATTATTTTTGAGCCATGTGAAATACAACTGTCTTTTGAGTAATTGATGATGATTTTGCTAAAATATGGTTTTTTTTTTTAAATAAAGGAAGTTCATTCTCAAGGTCTTCATTAGATGAGGTATCACTGACTGAGAACAACTTTCGTTTCTTAGATATTATCCCTTTGAGTTACACTGAACTGACACAGGATGAAATCCTTCATTAGAAAAGGATTATCTACACTTTGTGTCACTAGTAAAACATTTGTGTTTGTGGGACTGGTTTCCCAAAGTGATGGTACTTGAGTAAACCCCTCACTTCCTGCTTCTCAAAACATCAGTCACCATGATTGAGTTTTATGTTGGTGATAAAGAGAAATGGAATCACCTAAAAGCAGGATGAAGATTACAAACTGGAAGCAGTTAATTTGCTTAAATATGTATTGGCTATTTGTTTACTCTTTGTTGGGCATGATGCCAAGCAATCAAGACAGTCTCACACATGACATACCCCTGTTTTTCATGAAGTTATTGGGCCAGCCAGTGGGCCAGACTCATGACCAGAGGCAGAATGGAGACCACTGCTCACGGATATCTTTTCTAGTCTGACATGTTTGATTTCAGTTTGTTACATATCTGGAGTCTCACCATTTAGAAATTTATTTCGGCTCATCACCCTCTTTTGAAATACAAATTCATCTGGAGGACTAAGAGACTTTTGAGTATAGATGCATATGCATTAGCCCTGTTTAATGGTTTTCTTCGAACATTTGGTTAAAATGGCTGTGCTGGGGAAATTCAGTGGCCATTGAGTTGTTGAACCAACTTTTTATGGGTAATGAACAGTGCGAGGTACACTGAGGGTTATCAGAGCATCAGAGGATCCTTTTCCTTGGGAAGAGTGAGGGCTTTAGAGACTCTCAACATCTGTGATTTAAGAATGACAGTCACAGCTGGTATTGCACATGTACTCTTTGCCAGGCCCATGGTCAAGGGCTTTACACATTATCTCATTTAATCCTACTCATCAGTGTGTGAGATGAATATTGAGTAATCCCTACTTAACAGATGAGAAAACTGAGATTCAGAGAGGTAACTGACTTGCTCCAGGTTATACAACTGTTAGGTTCTGGTGTTGGGATTTGAACCCAGGTAGTAGGACAGTTGGGCCAGCACTCTTTTGAGGCTCAATTTCTTTATAAAAAGTGAAGAATATCGCTCCATTCATTCAACAAACTGTTTATCGAGCATATACTATGTGCAAAGCATATTTGTTGTGAATATGACACAGATTCCAGTCCTCCCGTAACTTATTTTTGAGCTGGATAAACCAAATAATTACACAATACATGCACCTTGTAGGATTGTTGTTCTGCATAAAAGTGCCTGATATAATCCATGTTACATAATTAGATACCTAAAAATATTCCTAAGAAACTTACAACCCAATGGGAAAGATATAAAACTATATATAAAACTATAACTCAATATATAAAGATATAAAACTATATGTATATAATTATAACTCAAGATACATTGTGACTACAGCTTTAGAAGAGGTACACATAGATTGTATTGTGAAATCCCAGAGAAAGAAAGCAGCTCTGGCTGGTGGGCTCTGAGAAACCTTCAAGGCTAGGAGATGGCAACATGGTTGGCTGGGGGTTGAAAGGGACGGGCTTTGGTGAGATACGCTGTACCCAGAAACAGCATGTACAAAGATACAGAGAAGGTAAAGTTTAGCCACTTTGGAAACCAAAGGGTAGTTTGGTTTCTTAAGTGTAAGAAAGTAATTGGAGAGATAGCTGAAAAAGAGTGGATGGAACCAAATGATGGAAATAAGAGTTTTTGACTGGATTTGAGAGAAGTAGGTATTTGAGAGAGGAAAGCTCTGGGCAGGGGTATGTAAGCTGATGGTTTAGTAGGGAGCTATGGGTAACATGTGAATCCTTGGCACCTGGGCAATCCCCGGCCACTGGGAGGTGGGAGATGCTTGCAAAGAGAATAGACGGTAAGAATGTCAGAATTTGCCCATGTTTCCTATGCCGAGAGAAGGAAGACATATCATTTATTCTTCTCATTATCTCTTGCTTTGAGGACACCAAGTTCATGTTTATATCCTTGGTTCTAGAGCTGGCTTTGGTTTGTTATGGGCTTAATAAACTTTTATGGATAGCCAGGTAACCTAACCATTTCTCAGAACTTTACAGAAAAATACATCCTAAATAGCCAACATAATGCTTCAACTTTGGAAATGTGATTGGTTTGTAAATGAAAGATTGTATTTGCTATGCTTCAGACCTGTTAACAAGGTTTAATAGTTTTCTTTTTAAAGATCATGGGTTTTTGAAGTGACCCAGAATACTTAACACTGTTATTTGTTTCATTAGGAAAATGCGTTCCAAGGTCCAAACAACTGGAAATGGAGCACAGCCTGTATTTGAACTGGGGCCTACCTGTCTAGAATTTTCTTAACAGACAACCATTCGCAAAATACCTGTTTCCTTAATAGTATTTCCCAAGCTTGCCCCATCATATGGATTACCTAAGGATATTGTTAAAAATAGATTTCTAGGTCTTTACCCTGGAGATGGTAATTTACTAGGTCTGGGGTGATCTCTGGGAGTTCATGTTTCAGTAAGGGCTCCCAAGAGATTCTTAAAACCAGGCAAGTATATGTAAAAATCTTTATCAGAAGGTTTTTGTTTTTTTTTTAAGGTAAGAGACCACTTAGGTTTTCAAATGAATTTTAATAGTGAAGGGGAAGGAAGAAGGATTTGATTGGAAGGTGTGAGTTGAGGCTGTTAATTGGGTGGTGAGGAGGGTCCCCCAGTATGATTTGGGATCATTGACAGGAAAATTTTACCGACAAGGCTTAAGACCAGCAAGTAACTGACAGCGTTTTAACCTAATTGACTTGTAGGGTGAGGGGTAGAGACACGGTCAGCAGCGAGTGGCCTTGGTCCTTCCTTTGTCCTGATGTTTGCTGTCTTTCGTACTGCCATGTGGCCTAGCAACATGTAAGGACATTTCTGATGCTGTAAAATCCCTTGAAGTGGGACAGAACCAAAGTCCTGGCCCTATGATGGGTTGAGTAAGTCCTAGGATTGACCATTTAATTGTAGTTGAACTGCTAATGACCCCTGGTTTATATTGATACAGCCATAGAACTGGTCCCATGGTCATTAGACTTTGTTTTTTATTTATTTTTTTAGTCATTAGCCTTTAGATGAAAATAGTTCCATTCTTTATGATTTGGGTAATTGGGTCCCTCCTGTAAGGGTTTAACTATGACTGTTATAGATACTGTACACATAAATAAATGCAAAAGTGATATTTTGGTATAGAATCTTGTATAACTAGGAAAATACTCAAATCGAGTGCAAAACCGAAACAATTTAAAAACGATTTCTGAATTTCTGTGCTTATCTCAGTTCCTAACTGGAAGAAAGTGTGCACATAAGGGTATGAGGTTTTTGAAAATTTCAGTAAGTAATTCATTGTAGCTTTTAGAATGGTTACCAGCAGAAGCCTGCATTTTAGATTCTATTTTTACATATTTAATTATTCAGATTTTGGAGCAGTATGAATGAGTGAAATAATATTATGTCTTTAATTAGGATTCTGTTGTTATTTTTCAATTAATCTGTGTCAGTAGCTTTAGCATTTGTATTAAATCATTTTCTTCATGAAAGCTTTTAATGAAGAAACAAATTGATTGTATTTATATATTGAATTCTTGCCACTACAGTGTGTATTCGGTCATGTCTTTCGAAGTATATTTTTGCCAGTTGTACTCTGGTTATTTTTTGAAGCCAGTCTTTGGGGGAAACTTCGTTTGGATAAGGGTTTTAATTTTAAAAAGCTTTCTTATTTTTTATCATTCTTTTCTTCCTTGTCTTCTGCTCCTTTGATTTTTTTCCCTCTTGCCTTCGTGTGGTTAATTTAGAGAGACATGAAAGTACCTCTCCTCATCTTCTTTGGAATAAAATCCATACCCATGGCACTGCTTGGAGAGAGCCGTACCGGCTGCCTGTGTCTCCAGCCTTGTCTCTGACCCCTCCCTGAAAGGTGCTCTGCACTTCACTCATGCAGAACTCCGACAGCCCTTCTGTTTCTCATATCCATTCACTTATTTAGCAAGCATTTATTGAGCCCAAGCTCTGTGCCACTGCCCCTGGAGGGCTCCATGACGTAGAGAGACAAGAGGATCACGGTGCAGTATTGCAGGTGATGCTGAGAGGCAGACGCAGAGGTGCTATGGAAGCTCCAAAGGACTACCCCAGGGAGTCACTGGGGGAGGAAGGGGCACGATGGAGAACGTGTGCGGGCAGAGACATGGGAGAGCAGCAGTGTGAACAGAGCAGGGGAGAACCTGAAAGCTAGGTCTGGGGTCAACCACTGCAGGATTTCAAGCAGGGGAATGGTAAGACTAGTGACATTACATTTACTAGCCAGGGGCCGGTCCAGTGCTCAGCTCTTGTGCGCATTATCTCGGTTAATCCTCCCGAAAGCCATACAAAGCAGGTATAGTTTTTATTTCTATTTTAAAGGTGAAACCAAAGAAGGGGGTGGGGCAATGGGAAAAATGGTGAAAGGGGAGTGGGGGATACAGGCTTCTAGTGATGGAATGAGTAAGTCATAGGAATAAAAGGTACAGGACGGGGAATATAGTCAGGGATGTGGTAATACCATTGTATAGTGACGTGGTAGATACACTTGTGGTGAGCTCAGCATAACGCACAGACTTGTGGAATCACTGTGTTGTACACCTGAAACTAATGTAACATTGTGTGTCAACTTCAATAAAAAATAAAAAAATATGAGGAAACTGAGGTTACAGCCAAAATCTGACAGCTGGAAGGTGGAGGAGCTGGGACTCCAACCCAGACTTGTCTGCAATGACTTTGCTCATCATTTCCTTCTTCATCAGCACTGGGGAGAATGGGTCAGAGAGGAGCAGGATGGCAGGTGGATGTCTTAGGATGTGGTGGTGTCAATATAGGTCAGGCATCTTAAGGGCTTGAATGAATCTGGTGTCTGTAGAGATGGAGAGCAGGTAGATTTAAAAGATATCAGGGGAGTAGAATGTACAGGTCTTGGTGATTGTTGGGATGTCACAGTAATAGAGAAAGAGGTGAAGGGGTGGTTCCTAAGTTTCAGTTGGGTGAACAGAGATGTCATCCATTAAAACAGGGAACAAGAGATAGTAGAGGTTTGGGACTGGTGGGACAGAGGATAGTCCTGAGAGCAAAGAGCAGAATAATGCTGTCTCCTGTTTTTGGAGATTTTAATTGATTGTGAAAAGTCTCTACTATGTACAGACATTATAGTCAAGCCCTTGGCCATTGGTTTCTCTCCCACCTGCCCCAGCGAAGCCTCAGGACATGCCCTCCAGTCTTCTTTTACTCTCTTGCCTTTCATCTCACAGACCTAGAAGAACCTTAACCTCAGATCAATTCAACTATCCATCCACCTTCTCTGCTCTAGTACTTGGGCAGCTACTCAGTGCTAAAGAAAAGTTATGCAGTGGGATTTAGTTAGTCTTAATCTCCAACTTCAGCTGAACCTAAATGACACCTGGCAGTTGCTTCATATGCTTCCTCTTAGCAATGTTTCTAATTTCCTCTCCCCCTACTCCCCAGTCCTTAGCAGATCTATCATATCACTTTTGCATGATATCACTGCCTACTTAACAAGATAAAAAAAGAGGCTTGCAGTTTGGAACCCACTCAGAATCTTACCATATCCCCTTTTCAGACATGCCTGCCTTGGGCCTCTACCATCTGTTCTGAGGAGCCTGGCCCCTCTGCATTCTGGGCCTGGCCTCTCAATGACCCTCCCCCACCCCCCCACCAGGCATCCTCCTCTATCTGATCCCAGATCCTCCCTCAGAAACCCTTATCTGCAGGCAGTAAGATGGGTTCTGGCATTAACCAGACCTGGGTTCTTTTGGCCCTAGTTTTTACCTTGTGTGTGTTTTGTGCCAATCAAATCACTCTTGCACAACTTGATCATTCCATCCAAACGGTCTTATGGTTGGGGCTTTCTCTACTCTCAGTCCCTCGCTGAGTGTCTGGAAAATCATAGAGATTTATTAATGTTTGAGAGAATGAATGCAGCCTTCCTAACTTGAGATATAGATGGTATGTTGGCATGTTAATGTTGAGAAATCCACTCTGCCAAGATGAGTTCTAAGAACTAGTTCAGCTTAAATATTTTTGTGTAACATTTGCTCTCAGGTGAATAATGTGATCATGTTCATAACAAAGGAAATACCAAAGGAATTTTCAAGTGAATATCATGTTTTTGAACCTGCCCCCTGATTCCACACAAGGTAAACTGTGATAGCTTCACAATGTGGACTTCTAAACTTCTATGATGCCATCAGATAACCTTTCCATAGTTCATTTTCCCATCTGTGAAGTGAGGCGCTGGATTAAATGGCCTTCAGTGTCTTTCCAGCTGTAAAATTCAATGATTATAGGGGCCACAGTCACAGTGTCATGCAGATATCAGTTTTTACTAATCAGATAACTAGGAGTCTTGGTGGCCCAAGAGTCACTATTAACCTGAAGCAAGCAAAAAATAAAACAAAATTGGGTTCCAAGCATCAACAGAGACAAAAATGGCAGAGCCCAAAATACTACAGTTTAAAATATGGTAATCAGCTGCATTTCTTTGTAGGTAAATGCTGCCTTGTTCTCCCCAATACACAAGTTTGGAACCAAATGATATCTCTGATTTTCTTCTTGACAATCTATTCCCAGCCTGCCTCCAAGTCTGTTATCAAATCTCTTGTCCCCTTTCTTGGTCTTCAGTAAACTGTCTCTCAGATTTCTCCTTCCCATCCAGGCTGCACATTTCTGCTGGTTTGATCACAGTGGACATCATTCCCTGTCTTTAAAAATAAGCGAACCAACCAGTCCTATCTAAGAAAGAAAAAAATCTAAACTTCGACTTGACATTTATGGTCTTCTATTTTGTCACAACATACCTGACTGGCATTTTTCTTTAATAGTTCATTGAGTGATGATTGGTTGCCTATTACATACAGGGAGTATGGGGATTATGAGACATACAACCACAATTTGCAGTCTTGATGCTGGAACAAAGGCGAAGGGATAGTTGAATGCAGGTTTTCAGTGATGTGGTGAAAGATCATAATCATTGACTAATTGAGAAGAGCACTTAGATCTCTTACTGTTGGAATCTGTAGTGGATGTTGGATTGACCATAGCAGGAATTTTATGTAGTGAAAGTGTAATGGAAGACTCTAATGGTGAGTAAGGTTTTATTTATTTTATTTCTTTATTATTCTTTGAGAGCAGACTTCCAAAAAATCAATACTGTCAACATTAGATAACAATGATTGTTATTTAATGAAAGTTTAATTGTTACCATTTCATAAGTAGTGGAATGTTGTGTTGTCTTCCAGGGTGGATTTCTAAAATTTGTGGATATAGACTCAAGACCACAGAACCATTAGGTCCAAAAAGAGAACCTATGAATTTCTTAGGTTCAGGCAGGTCCTTCTGTTACTTGAGTTATATTTGTTATTTAATATCTTAGATTGACGTCTGTTCATGTATATATATCTTATCATTTAGAACAGATTGTAAGCTTCTTGTAGGCAGATACTAGGTCCTGTTCTTTTGATGGATTGAAGTTACTGGGGTTAAAGGAGGCACCAGCTCCCCTCCAGGGAACTTCCCATTCCTGCCTGTTTCTGAGACTGATACCCCGACCCCGGGGTCCCAGCCTCTGATGCCTCCACCAGAGACTTCCACCAGATGGTGCTCTTTTCCCATTTCTGTTCTTGGGTGTCATTGGCCATATTACCCTTTGCCACTTGCCCATTCTTTCTGCAAGGTAATAGATGAAATACTGGTACTAGAAAGAAAATTTGAAATCAGGTGAAGCTTCCGAAGTGAGAAATGAAGTTTTAGGAAATATCTACAGTGTAGTATAGTGTACATACTATTAGTCTTATTCACAGAAGCCATTTCCTTGGGCATATATCACTCTCTGCCCTGTGGCTGATCAAGATCAAGGTGTTTTACTAGTGTTATCAACTTGCTGTTGAAGCCCTGCTCAACCAGGTTTCCATTTCAATTCTAAGAGTTTATTAGTAATAATCAGTGTAACACTTCATTCTTGGCAGTCTGTTTGGAGACAGCCATTACCAGAGAACAGAGATGGTCAAGAGGGAAATAGAAGTCATCTCTGGACACTGAGTATTGCAGACACCCTGTCTATTTAGAAGGCAGTATTGTTTTCGTACAAAAACCAAAGTTCAAATTTACATTCTTAAGTCATCAAGAAGAGATTCGATTTTGCTTAGCAGGTGGTTTAACAAGGCAGAGAATGTATGATGTGTTTTAAATTTCCATAAGTCACAGGTAAAATAACACTTTTAATACTTTAGTTGCAAAAAAATTCATCTAGATGTTCTAGATTTATAACATTACAGATGTTGGCCTTTCTGGGTAGCTAGTTTTATAATGTCATTGCAACCTTATTCATCTAACCCACTGGGTCTTATCATTTTGGAGGGAAAGAGTTATTGACATTTTTGGAAATCTAATGAAGTTTATGAACTCTTCTTCAACGGAAAAGAAAACATGGATTGCTTTCCACCCACAATTTTAGGGAGTTTATGAGTCTTCTAAAGCTCCACTATGGACTCCAAGTTAAAGATGTCTGATCTAACTACTCTCTGATACTAAGTTGTCTGACAAAACAGTATTCCTTCTCTTAATAGTAGATTTATTTTCTATATTACAGTAAATAAAAAAGCGGTTAATGTGGAATTTAAGAATTTGAACTCTAGAACGAAGGAGACCTGGATACAAATCTTGGTTCTGCCATTTAATCACTATGTGATTTTGGTCAAGTTTGTTGATCTTCCTGAATTTAGTTTCCTAATTTGCAAAATGAGAAAAATAATAGTATGACCTCATAGGGTTTTGATGAAATTTAAATAAAATAATACATATAAAATGTATACACAGCACAATGCCTAGTGTACATTAAGTGCTGAATATGCTGATCTTTGTTATAATGAGGAAATGGAATTGTTTTCTTCCCTGGAGTTTTGCAGTAATAGAGGATACTTGCAGTTGTTCCTCTTACCTGCTTCACTGGGATCTATCTAATTAGCTTGCGGGGGGGGGGGGGGAAAGCTCTGAGAACTTTAATCTCAATAACCATGTTCATTGGTTAGCTCCATAGTCAAGAATTTGATACCTAGGCCAACCTTCCAGTCTAATGAGTAAGAGTCCATAGCTTCATTTTTAACAGTTGTCTAGTGTTCTGTGACTCTTGAGTGACAAACTAGAACAATTTGTTTGCAGTTTGAAAGTTACTGAAAATATATCTGCAGATGGACTATATGTATTTTAGTCACCGTTTCATCCATGACACCAGAGCAAAACACTTGTCATATAGAAGACACTCAACAAGTATTTGTTGATTGAGAGACTGAATTCTGTCACACTGGTAAAATGTCTTTAGAGAAAAAAGTGAATTTTGCTGAGTGTTTTTAAAGTTAGATTATATTTTTAAGACTTTCCTCCATAATTTGTTAGGAGAGTGCCTGCTCCGGAACTAGTTGCTAGGACTGGAAACTTGTCTGCCTCATTACTAGCTGAGTAAACCATGAGCAAGTGATCTCCCGTCTCAACATCTTGGTTTCCTCATTTATTAAATGGGCGTAATAATAGGGTTACATAGTGTGGAGGAAGGGAGTTAATAGAAGAGAAGTATTTAGAACAGTGCCCAACAATATATTCGAGAAATCTTAATGTTGTTATTCCTGTCGCTGCTATTACAGCAGCTGTAGACTCAAGATCCCCTCAGTATGGTGACTTTATTTGTTGTTTCCTTTCCCTAAAGTTCAGTGAAGACCTAATTTAAAAACACAAATAGAATGCAACGAATATTGCATTGTATGTTAACCAACTAGAATTTAAATAAAAACTGGAAAATAAAATAAAAATACCAAACTGTGTCTCACATGTCATGTAACTGTACATTTTCTAGACTGCTCTACAGAGCAGACCATTAGGAAATTTTATTCTATTTTCATTTTTTTGAGGAACAAGTAAAGATGGATTTGTTTTGACTGAATGTGAAAATAATAATCATCAATATGGTTGCAGCATTTTCTCTCTGCTCATTCTGTGCTCATCTTTTTCCAGTTCCAAATATCATTTGCATGGACCAGATGATGTTGAGTATGGGTATTGCCACGGAGTGATAGCTTCCTTTTCGTATTGAAGCTGAAGCTTCAAAGGGAAGATTAAAGAAGTGTTTGTTATCTATCTGCACAGGCCTGATAGGAAATTCTCAGAGGCTTTTAGGATAAACGCAACTCGGTGTGTGGGTGGATGTGTGCGTGCACATGCACATGTGTGGATGCTTTCTCTTCTATATAATTCTATTGTGGTATTTGTATTCTGGTTTAAGATTTCTAGTTTCAGACTTATTGGAGTCTCTAGCTAAGGGATAATTGTTTTCAGAGTGAATAAGAATTAGAAGATGTTGCAGGATTTGACTAAATGCCTCTTAAAGAGCATAGAATTCTCTAGTGTAGGGTCATCTTTCCAAAGAATGTGATGAAGGCTATCCATAGGATATGTTTTATGAGACAAGATCAAGACTTTAAATGTGTTGTGTCCAGCAAACAATAATCTGTGGTGCCCTCCAGTAAGGGATGAGGTTTCTCATCTTTTCGCCTTGCCTTTTAGAAGTATCCTCTGTGAGCTGTGTGGTGGAGGCGTGTGTGTGAACCAACTTCTCGAGGGTCGCTACACAATTAAGGCGTAGGGTAGGAACAGGGGAAAAGGTAGGGTAGCAGGACTGTTATATACCTTATGCAAATGAAGGGAACTAACATTCCACTTCATGCCATTCCACATCAAGTTCTGCATACGATCTTTATTGACAGAAATATTTAATTACAGCATCATTAAGATTAAAGTGGATTTTGTTACTTAATATCAAATAAATAGACCTGCTACTTTATTTAATACCGTTAAGTTGAATTATTTCTTTGTAACCAGCCTTCATATGATACACCTATGATTGGCAGAAACAATACTCTTGGTGGAGTGCCTGGGTAACTCAGTCACTTGAATGTCTGACTTGATTTTGGCTCAGGTCATGATCCCAGGGTTGTAGGATCAAGCTCTGCATTGGACTCCATGCTGAGCGTGGAGCCTGCTTAAGATTCTTTCTCTCTTTCCTTCTGCTCATCTCCACCTCCTTTAAAATAAAATTTAAATATATGTATTATTTAAGATTTTATTTTTATTTTTGAGAGAGAAAGAGACAGTGTGAGCAGGGGAGGGTTAGAGAAGGGGGAGACACAGAATTTGAAGACAGGCCCCAGGCTCTGAGCTAGCTGTCAGCACAGAGCCCAATTTGGGGCTCGAACCCACGAACTGTGAGATCACTACCTGAGCCGATGTCAGATGCTTAACCAACCGAGCCACCCAGGCACTCCTAAAATAAAATAAAAAAATAAATAAAACATAAGCATTATGTGAACTTGTAAGATCTTCTTAACTAAAACGAGAATGCAGGAAACCAGGGCACTTTACCGTAAGTAGAGAGGGGAACTGAAGAGATGTGTGTATATTGCAGTATGGGTTGTGGGGGAGAAAGGACAAAAAAAGCAGTTGAGATCATCAATAACATATTTTGCCTGTTTAGTAATTTGCCAAGAGTTGGCCTTTTAACTGCCCCAGCATGGCTCCGTTTTCTTCCCTGGGTCAATAAATGGGAACCACATTGGTTAGCAAAGTTCCTGCTGTTGCCTTCGTATACATTTTGGCAAGAGAAGTGCACACATGTACATGCATGTGCGCACACGCACACACACCCATTCTAGTTTTTATTTATATTGAATTGGAGGTTGGGTAATGATAGGAATCAGGAACTAGAGCAGGGCCAGGAGAGAAGATGGAAAACAGCGAGAGAAGATGGGAAGTTGCTCATCCCTTTGATGGTTTGCTTGATTAGCTGTGTTTTATAGAAAGGAGTTCTGTGGAGAAAACTCTTCACAGTGGGAAGCTGTGTGGTCTGCTAGGGCGAGACTGACCCATCCTACTAATTTATACAACTTAAGTTACAGCCACTTCCAATCTTCATCTGCTTTTGTGTCAACATGGACACTCATTCCCAGCTGCTACTGCTTTCCCACCTCTTCCCCCCGTTATTCCCTCTCCCTGCAGATGTCAGAGCTGCCCTGAACTTTCCCTGCCCTGTCATCCAAGTATCCTACATTTCTCTTCACCTGATTGCCAGCTCAGAACTGTTCTGGGAAAAGAAAGGAATAAGAAAGTCAACCAGGAGGCGTCTCCACCTTCTCTTCCTTATCTTTCATAATTCCCCCCAGATTCATCTTGAATTATGGCAACATACTCCCCACTTATTTCCTTCTTCTTCTCCATTTTCTGAATTTTTGTCTTACAAAGAAAGAACCTAGATACTGGGATGATACTCTCTAAAGTAACCTCATTTTATTTCAGTTGTGGGCATGCTGGAAGACACTCCATTGTTACCTATGTATTGCCTTTTTCTTCATCTTTTTTGGGGGTTGTGGATTTCTTATAAGAATTTGATTTAAAAAATAACTCTGGGTTCTCTCCCAAGGGAAAAAAGGGCTCAAATGCACATACACACTCCTGAGATGTTAAGATGAGAATGGAAAATATTCTTTCTATTTAATTTAGTGGCATGGAATTCACTATGTCCATAGCAGGAATTAATGTGTGGTTACTATAAGCAAGATTAGAGTGTGTTGTGAGTGGGAGGTGAGAAGACAGAGAAACTACAGACGACACTTTTTGAAAATTTCACTGTGATGTGAAGAGAAAGAGGATAGCAGATGGAGGGATGTGAAGAAAGGGAGGGTTTGCTTTATTTTTATACAAGCATAAATACTGATGGAAAGGGCCACATTGAGAGGAAGAGATTGAATATATGCAAGAGAAAATCAATATAGAATAATGTAAGTTCCTGTGAAGGCAGGAGGAAATGGGATCCGAAGTACAGTAGACTTTTGTGGGTAGCTGCCATATATAACATTGTGTCTATGGGGGAAAGTGCTATTAGATTCCAAGTAAGTGACTTACAAATGATCCTTTCTGCTACTGCCATTTCATTAGGTTTATGACGTTAACCATTGCCAGTGATATCCCAAAATAAGAGAGGAGATGGAATGACACAGTGGATTTTAAGAGCCCCAGTCCTGGCACAGACACTCAAACGTTAGGTGACCTTGAGTCAGTTGTTTGGGTTTCAGCAGTAAAATTAGGAATTTATGCCTAAGAAGTATTTGAGGATATGTTGGAGGGTGGGGATACTGTTCCAGCAGTCATAACACCGGGAATGCCACTGGTATTTGGTGCCAAGGACCAGTGATGCTGATTGTCCTGTAACACATAGGACAGGTTGTCACCACAAAGAATTGTACCCAAAGCCTGTAGGATTCCTGATGAGAAACTCTGGACCATGGATGGCTAGGTAACCTCTTAGAACCTTTCCAGCTATATAGTCAAAATTGTCTGAGTTATAGTGAGTTAAATGCCACCTTCAGGCCACAGAGAATCTTTCAAATCTCAAGGACTACCCTTTGTTTATTCTCAGAGTAGGCAGTGGATTGACTGGTTATTGACGATTAAAAAAGCTTTTGGTGCTACATGCTGTATCTGCCAGATGTTTGACTTCTTTCCATTCTCTTCCTTGCATTTCAGGTACTATTGGGATTTTCAGCCCCAAGGTGAGTGCTTTTTGACCATTTATGGTTTTACACTAAAAATGTGTGGATGGTATTGTTTACTTCTGTGTCTTCTAAACAAGCTTCTACACAGAGTGGCATTAGCCATTTCTAAGGAAAGTTAGTGGAGTGTTTAATTAACCTTCACCCTGCTGGGCTCCCCTGCCCTGCTTTTTAGCAACAAGAGGCTGTGATGCATCTGCCTTCTGAGTGGATTGGTGCTAGATTATTTTATCAAACCAAAGCTATAATATGCTTTTACTCCTTGAGCTTTGTTAGATGTCAACAGGATCCAGTAGCATTCAAATAAAATGGTGGCCGAGTCTGTAATAAAAACCTTGGGAGGGCTCCAACTCCGCTAATCCTTCATTTGCTCCAAAAATAAATTCCAGTATGTTACCTCCTTGGTCACAGTGCTCTTCCACACAGCCTGCCTGTCTGGCAGCAGAGAAATGTCAGAAATGGAGTAGTGTTGAAATTCCCACTAGAACAGTGTTATCACATTTTAATATGAGCCTCTCTGCAGCCTTGGTGCTTCTAATTGCTTTCCAACCATTGTTTTCCTGCTTTTGCTTGATGAACCCAGCATCTGGCATGATTCTGAAAACTACAACAGACAGCTGTGTGCAAAATTAAAAACAAACAACAAAAAAGGACAGGATTAGAACATATTTTTAAAAGGCTCAAAATTGGATATTTTTTTTGCCTGAATTCAGTTTGAGGGGGTGTCTTTAAAGTATATGCATTTTTTTTCCTTTTTAGTACTCTGGTTGAGAATGTCAGAAACTTCATTCTGAATATTAATTCTTAACCTATTATAAATGGAGGGTTTTCATTTTTTCAATGAATCAGAGAATTTTAGATCAAGTTTGCAAATGGTTTTATTAACTACTTTGCTCTAAAACTGTTTTAGTCAATTGTAAACTTTACCAATTTTTTATGCTCTTAATATTGTCAGTATATCCATTGTCAGTGAGCAGTAATACCATAGAGAAATTCAAATTGTGAGGAGTGATACTAGTTTTATGAAAATTTTAATTTTCCTAGCTCATACTTGTAGTATATTTCAAGTCTATATAAGGTTTTCTTTAAAAAATAAACTGTAAGAAATAAATATTTACATTTTTAAAGCTTTGTGACTCTTGTAAGTTGGTCATAATATTTATAATATTTTAAATAATGGGATGTATTATTGTATATCTCACTGTCCTAAAGCATTCATGGCTAAAAACATAGACTTACATATAAAAAACATAGAGAATTATATGTAATAATATAGTAGTTTGCTTTGCAAAGTGTGAAATATTCTCTTCAGGCAATGGCCCTCTACAGTTCGGGGTTTAACAGATGTTAACCAAAATCCACAGGGGCTAGAACATGAATGTGAACTGGCAGAAACGAATGGAACTGTGAGAGTAGAATTAATTACCTAAAGGAGAAATAAAGAATTAATGTCAGAGATACAGCATAGTAATGTGTTGGGAAGAGAAGGTACTTTGGAGTTTAACACAGGAGACTAGATGGGACCCCAGAGACAAAGGGCAGATCTTACCAGATTCTTGTAGTGGTAGCATTGCAGTTACCTTCCCGTTTATAGCAACTTCTACACAGCCTTTCTCTCTTAGAGGACAGAGGTAGAGCAACCAACGAAAAGAGTTTACTTGGAATAGACAACTCTGTTTGCTTGGATATAGGTAGCAGATACTTTGCTCATTTGGAAGCAAATGTAAGGAAAGATCAAGTTGGAAAACCCATGTTTATGTCTTGGCCCCAGCCTTGAACTTTCCCCTAAGACAGTTTTTGGAAGGAGTATCTTTCACCTTGCTCTTTTGATTGGATCTTAGCGGATTGCACGCTTAAGAAACTGGTAGGGTGTGTGGGGCTTACAGGTCTCTTAAAGGTACTATAGGACATTTTAGGAATATGAAAAGAATAAGAATATGTAAATAAGAGAACAGCTGGCAGAAGACTTTAAAAAGCCCTGGAAGACTAGGGAGTATTGGGAAGGGAGTGAGAAAGGACAGAAATTATGGCCCCAAATTTTCTTATCATTTTTATCTATTGGCAGGGTCCTCTGCAGGAAGGTGATGGGATGAATTTTATTCACTCCATGCATTTGCCTAAATACACACTTGTGTTCTTCAGGATATTTGGACTAAACTAGAGTCTGGTGCTGGAAGGAAAATAGTTCTTAAATATAAAAGATCCCTTATTTTTAAATCTCTTTAGTAGTGCACATTTAAACATCTGGTTATGGGAAAGTCTGTGATGGGTTGGTACAATGTGCTGAAAGGGTAACCTTTAAACAAAGATGCTGGGGAGGATGGACTGCCCAGACATAGAGAAGACTGCAAACAAAATGTTTCTTATCCATCTTTCCATTCAATCCGGGTTTAATGTGGTAGAAGGGTGACCACTGAATAGTGTTACTGTTTTAGAGAAGAAACATGCAGTGGTAGAAAGAGCATGGACGTTGAGTCTTGACAGACCTTGTTCAAATCCCGTTCAAACCATTTAGCTAAAGGTCATATGGCCTCTATTATGCAAAACAGTTTGGAGGTTCCTCAGAAAATTAAGAACGGAACTACCCAAGATCTAGCAATTCTACTTCTGGGTGTTTATCCAAAGAAAACAAAAACACGAATTCAAAGATGTATATGCACCTCTGTGTTCATTGCAGCATTATTTACAATAGCCAAGATATGAAGTATCCTAAGTGTCCATTGATGGATGAGTGGTTAAAGATGATGAGGTATATGTATCCAAAGGAATATTACTCATTCATTAAAAAAAATGAAAACCCGCCATTTGCGACAGCATGGATCAACCTAGAGGACATTATGCTAAGTGAAATAAGCCTGTCAGAGAAAGCCAAATACCATATGATTTCACTTATATGTGGAATCTAAAAAACAAAATAAATGGGGGTGCCTGGTGGCCCAGTCACTTAAGCATCCAACTTCAGCTCGGGTCATGATCTCATAGTTCATGAGTTTGAGCCCCACATCAGGCTCTGTGCTGACAGCTCAGAGCCTGGAGCCTGCTTCTGATTCTGTGTCTCCCTCTCTCTCTGACCCTCCTCTGCTCACACTCTGTCTCTGTCTCTGTCTCTCTCCCAAAAATAATCAAACATTAAAAAAATAAAAATTTAAAAGAACAAATGAACAAGTAAAACAGAAACAGACTCATAGATCTAGGAAACTGTTGGTTATCAGAGTGGGTGTAATAGGTGAAGGGGATTAAGAGGCACCAACTTCCAGTTATAAAATAAATAAGTGACAGGAACGTAATGTACAGCATGGGGAATGTCGTCAATAATACTGTAATAACTTTGTATGATGACAGATGCTAACTAGAGTTATCATGGGGCCCATTTCATAACATATGTAAATATTGGATCACTATGATGTACACTTGAAACTAATGGGAGGTAGTATATCAATTATACTTCAATTTAAAAATAATCTATTGTTAATTATTTTAGGTGTGACAATGGTGTTCTGCTTATATATAGATATATATATTTTTAAAAGCCCTTATCTTAGAGAGATGTACACTGTGATATTTAAAGATAAAGTAATAGATGTCTGACATAGTATTCAAAATAATATGGGAGAGGAAGGAAGAAATGGGGTGGGGTATATATTAGACAAGATGGATCATAAATTGACTCAGGTTGTTGATGATGTATATATGGGGATTTATTTTTTATTTTTCATTTTTAATTTTTTAATGTTTATTTATCTTTGAGAGAGACAAAGACAATGTGAGCAGGAGAGGGGCAGAGAGAGAGGGAGACATAGAATCTGAAGCAGGCTCCAGACTCTGAGCTGTCAGCACAGAGCCCAATGTGGGGCTGGAACTCACAAAGCGTGAGATTGTGACCTGAGCCCCCAAGGTGCCCCACATGGGGGTTTATTACACTTGTTTGTCTTTTGTATGCATTTAAAATTCACCGTAGGGGCGCCTGGGTGGCTCAGTCGGTTAAGCCTCCGACTTCGGCTCAGGTCAGATCTCACATTCGTGGGTTCGAGCCCTGCATCAGGCTCTGTGCTAACAGCTAGCTCAGAACCTGGAGCCTGCTTCCGGTTCTGTGTCTCCTTCTCTCTCTGCCCCTCCCCCTCTCATGCTCTGTCTCTCTCTGTATCAAAAATAAATAAAACATTAAAAAAATTTAAAAAAAAATAAAATTCACCATAAATCAAAGATAAATAAAAAGAAATAAAG
This sequence comes from Suricata suricatta, assembly GCF_006229205.1. Lineage (NCBI taxonomy): Eukaryota > Metazoa > Chordata > Mammalia > Carnivora > Herpestidae > Suricata > Suricata suricatta. The sequence continues at coordinate 35,076,291 of NC_043716.1, forward strand.
GTTGAGATTAATTTTAAAAATGTGACATTATTCTTATATTTTTATTGTGAGAACTATGACACTAATGCATTAGATATTTTATGTGCCTTGGACACAAAATACATAGAATAGTTAGCTTTTTTCAAAAAAAAATGCAAACTTAATGTTTAGGGATAGAAAGAGCATGAGTTTTGACATCAGACCTGAATTTGAATCCCAGCTCCTCTACTTACAAACTGTGTGAGCTATGGCAAGTGACATGACTTTTTCATCTACAAGATGTTCCTAATAATATCTACCTCAGAGATATTGTGAGTTGTAAGAAATTATGATATGATAACCTCAGGGGGAGTGCTTGCTGCTGGGTAGTCACTTACTCCACACAAAAGCGAAGTATTATGTTTATGTTTCAAAGTAGGTCTAAGAGAGTAAATTCATGCACAGAACTTAAGCAATATATAACTCATATCTTCACATAAAATCCATCCATTCCAGCTGAACCCTAGGGTAGGGCCATGTATGTATTTGAGAGGTTTGCATGTAAAGGATGTGTGTGCAGATTTTTTATTGGCAGGCCCTTCTGAGGTTAGATTGATGAGCCTGCTGCACTGTAATGTCTGAGACATGTTGAAGCAAAGCAAAGATGTCATTTAACTTCTCGTCTCTTACTATCACATACTCGGGGCATGTAGTTATGACAGCTACAAGAAGCAAACCATTAAAGCAGCAAAGAAACCCCATCTTTGCACTAAAAAAGGAGAAAAGGGTTTCCCTTTGAAGTTGAAGAGAAGTGTTTTTAAATTAATGGAGTGTACAGTGATTTTACTAAGTTTTATTTATGAAAATACTCTTTGCATTCATGCCAAAAGGCTTTAGCAGAGTCGTAAGTAGGATTTATACAAAGAAACACAACCCAAATTTATGACGTGTTTGCAACTGTAAGAAAAAGTCTGAATTTACAATATTTATAATTTATTGTTAAATATCTTTTCTATCACTATTCCCGGAATGCTAATATTTTATAAACACAAGTGTTGGTTATGAACCTAGAATATCCTAACCTATACTACTTTTTATAAAGAAACCTTCCAGAATGTTTTCTACGTCTTTTGGAGATTTAATAACGGGAAATGTACACAGGACGAATACTCCTGCCTTTGGCTTTAGCCCAACCTCTTAGCATCAACAATCTTGACAGTTGCTTTTGTGACTTGACTTCCTTTAGGCCTTTCCCCCTTTCCTTATTTGCTACATTTTATACAAATTAATCTGTAGAAAGTGGATATACACACAAGTTGTTTCTGAAGTTAATTACTGACTTTGATACCTTTTCAAATATTTTACTTCCTATACATCTACTGTTCGGTGGTTTGTTTTTTTTAAAGAGTGGACCAGTATATTTTAAAATTAATACACTATTTTGTAGCTATTTTCAAAAAAGTTAAGATTTTTTTAAATAAAAAGACTTTTTTCTTTTCAATGTTAAAGTTTTCTAAGATTTTTATGTTCTTTCTAAATGCCCTATTCTGCAGTAGATGATATTGAGACATAAGAAAAAGAATTGGAAAAAAATAAAATAAAAAGTAAAACCTATTGTTGGTACCCCCCCCCCAAGAAAAAGAAAAAGAACTGGATTTCATGCAGTTTGAAGGAAGAAATCATTGGAATCCAATGCTGCTGCCTTCTGTATTCTCTACACAACATGCTATATACAAGCATTCTTTAGAATAGCAAAGACTCCAAACAAGCTGAATGTCTAGCATTAGGGTATTAGGTAAATAAATTATGTCACATCCACTTAATGGAATATTACATACAAGTGAAAAGAACGTAATACATATATATGTGTAACATGTATAGTTCTCCAAGGCATATTGTTAAATGAAGGGCAGTTTGGACAAATAGTGTACAGTGCTCTGTGTGTTTGTACACGAGTCTTGTGCGTGTGCTTGCTTTCATGTATAGAATATTTTTGGAAGGATACACATGAATCCATGGACAATGGCAACCTCTGCTGGGGGGGGGCATCCATAAGAGTGGAAGAAAAAAGCTTTATTATTCATATCCTTTGGTAATACCTGAATTTTCACCATGTGCATATATTATTTTTAACTAAATATTGGTTAAGATGAGAAATGAGATAAATCTGTATGTGCGGATATGGAAGAACCTCCAAGATGAATGGATAAGAAGAAAAGCAGAATACAGAACAGGAAAAATGCTAACATTGTTTTTAAAAAATCTTCTAACACAGACTCTTGTTATATTGAGATAAAAAAATTTATAGAACACCCAGAAACCCTCACAATAGTTGCCTCTAGAGAGAACAACCAAGAGAAGCAAAGGAAAATGAGATTTCATTATATACCTTCCTGGAATGTTTGAAATTTTGCTCTGGGCATGCTTAACTTTTTTTTTTTAATCTAATAAAGAAGTTTACTATAGTTGAAACTGATAAATAAATGACTGCTTTAAGTATGATTAGTTTGGGAACTTTTGTTGAGGAAAAAATGTGTAAACAGTTTCTCTTGGAGATTATTATCCCTGGATGATACAGAAAAGTATGTGAGGAGTACAGTTTCTGAACTGGAAATTTGGACATAAGAATTAATCTACTTCAGGAATTCTGCTTCTAATGAACTTTCATGCTCTGGACACAAAATATTGAGAAAAATATGTAATGTGCGGTGAAGTGGAATACAGACTTTCTTGGTTTTCTGCTTGAAACTTCTGGAGTAAGTAGGTTAGGTCTTTGGACTTGAAACCCAATGAATTTGTTTGTTACTGAAAGCTAAATAATGTGATGGTTGAGCCTAATTATAAAGCATTAATTTTTCCCTGTGCTTCCCATCAACACATTCTTCTCTCAGAAACTTGTGTAATAGTTGTTGTTTACGAAGGTGGCTGAAGTATCACTAACACAGGGAAGGAATGGCTTAGATATGGGAAAAGGAATTATACGATATGCAAAATGAAGCTTCCAGTTCCTGCTGACTATTGTGAGGCAAAGAGTAAAAGAACCAATCTTCAAGCCTACCCTTGTCAGCGGATGTGTATTTACACAAACTTGCCAGCCTGACTCAGTTCTTGATCGCAGTTCATGTCCAGAAGGCATTTTCCTAAACTTAAAATGCAGTACCCACTTACCCTCCTAAAGATTTGGGCACTTTCCTTGTGTTAGTGATGCCCTAATAAAAAAGGAAAAATAAATTTTAAAAATAAGGAAATGCTCTTCCATGTGAAACTTCTGTTCCAAAAAGGACCAAACATTGAATGGAATTGTTGGTAGTGAGAGATTTGGGTTGTGGATGTTATTGTTATGTTTTCATACATGAACAAGAGTCTCTTTTTGAGGTGGGGTAGGCCTGGGGAGGCCAAACCTTGTCACCCTCTGTCATTTCAGCTTTCATGGTATTGGAGGTCTCTGTTACTCACAAAGAAAACTCACCTTCTCTTTAGTACGTTATAAGTCGTTTCATGTTCAGGAGCACCTGGGTGGCTCAGTTGGTTAAGCATCCAATTTCAGCTCAAGTCATGAGCTCATGGTTTGTGGGTTCGAGCCCTGTGTTGGGCTCAGAGCCTGGAGCCTGCTTCAGATTCTATGTCTCCCTCTCCCTGCCCCTCTCCCCCACTTAAAAATAAATAAACATTAAAAAAAGTCATTTCACATTTTCAGGCCTGCTAATCTTACCCATAGTCTATTCTTTATTATATGTTGTTTTATTTTTACTCTTTGGACTCTTTTCTTACATCTGGACTTAGCCCTATAGATCATGTAGTTCTGTTCTTCTTTAGCAGAAGATCCTGGGGTCCACTGGCCTTACGGTTTCTGTCAAGAAGAAGAGAGGTCCGTAGACTAACTGGGGTACAGTAGATCTGACAGTGCATCAGGACTGGTAGTGGGTGCTGAGGTCTGCTACAATTTGTTACTTGGGAGAAGGAAACAAAAAAGATGGGAGGAGAGAGCAGGATGAACCAATAGTAATAAAATTGCTGCATTCATATGTAATTATATATTTGTGAGGCATTTTCCTGCTGTGAAACTTAAAACATGATAGTGCCAGAAAGGAAATACATTCTTTAATTAAGCCAAATCAAAGCTGTATTTGGGTGTTGGAGTGTGTTGGCTCATTTTCTATGAAGCAGGGTAAAAATTACCCAGGATCCAATAAAATCAAACAGAAGATGCTAGAAAAATAACTCAATATATTGATATGAAAAAACACAAAGTAGGTACTATCTTTTGTAAGCATGAAATCCATGCCAAAAGGTGTTATTTTTAAAATCCCTGTAGGGACACCTAGGTGGCTCAGTCTGTTGAGTGTCCAACTCTTGATTTTGGCTCAGGTCATGATCCCAGCGTTGTGGAATTGAGCCCTGGGTTGGACTCCACTGAGTGTGGAGCCTGCTTGGGATTCTCTCTCTCTCTCTCTCTCTCTCCCTCTGCCCCTCTCCCTAACTTGCGTTAGTGCGCTCTCTCTCTCAAATAGAAAAATAAATAAAATTAAAATCACTGCAACAATACTATGACTACAGTAAATTTCAACCCATGAATTGAACCAGCTACTTCTTCACAAAATCACTGACCACATTTGGATTTGTTGATTAGTTCAATACCTAGTGTGGTTACTAGTGTTACTACTATTTATAATAATTGATACTTTTGATTATAGATTTACTTTACCAAAGTAAAGAAAAATACACTAATTAATAGCATATGCCATAAATCCAAGTCATTGACTATGATTTAGTATGCTTTGCCTTTGAGTAATGATCATGATTTACAAAGCATGCAGATTTGGAGACTGTACAGTTCAGTGGACTAGAACAAGAGCTTAGTAATCAGACGAGGAGGGGTCAAAGCCTAGCTCTGCTACTTATGAGTCGCTTCTGTGACTTTGGGTAAGTTATTTAATCTCTGTGTCTCAATATCTTTATCTGTAGCCTTGAGATAGTAATATACCACTGGATTAGCTTGGGAATTAAATGAGATAGTACATGAAGAGTCTTGACCTAGAGCCTGTACCCAGTAAGACTTCAGTAAGCTGTTGTATTTTTATTATTGCTATAGCTAACTTTCTCCTGTAAGTCAAAGCATGTTTAGAATTCAGATGAATAGCTTCATAATAAGAATTAAGCACTGAAAAATACAGTGGTCCAAGGAAAAAAGAACTCTGAACCAATAATTCCAGGTTATGATTGCCTAGTTGACATATGATAAATGCATTTATTTTACAGTATATTTATCCATATATACCAAATACTTAGGTTTACATGTTTTGAATTCTGTCAAAATCTCATTACAATTGAAAATATTCTAACTCAGCAGGCTGCATTTTAGTACCAGTTGAACAATAACAGTAGTATATAGAATGTGTTATTATAAAGCCAGAATGATTGCTGACAGGCTATAATTTGCTTTATGAAGTGTGCGTTGTCACATATACAATTATCTGGTTTATATTTGTTGCTGCCAGCCCTCCAGTTTGTTAATGTCCAGAAATTATGCCTCATGTGAAACCTAAGAAGGGTTAAAAATCTCAGCGTTTTCTGGTGGGGGAGGGTTAGGAGCAGGAGGGTTCACTTGGTGGCTACCTTTTTTTTCTTTTTTCTTTTTTTAAGAAATAGGACGATGCTGCACGCTGCAGCGCACCCTACTGGTAAAAATCAAGAACTGCATCATAAAAGACCACTTTTTTGAAGAAGGGGGAAAAAACTTTTTAGTTGGTTCCCATGGGCATTTTCCTGTCCAACCCCCCACTGACAGATGTAGTTCATTTTGGAAATATCATTAAGCTCTGCTGTCCTTTTGGTTTTTGGATTCACAGGTGATGTAATGACTGTGCTATAAGCATCTGATCAATTTGATTCCATTTCTTATCATTTAGACTGCTATTCTCTGCAATAATATCCTTAAAAGATTCTTAAAAAGGCTGTTATTCTCAGCATGATGAAAATAATACAATTAGTAAACAGTATCATCAGCTAAAAAACTTAACGTTAAGCTCAACTTATTTCTTATACATTCAAGATCTAGTTGGAGCAACTTTTTTAAAAGAATGATAAATGAAAACTTTCTTTACCTGGCCTATCATTTGTTCTGTAGACTTAATGACATTCAGTACTATTACACTCACTGCCAGGGCCTTGGGAGAAAAAAGAATATTTATACATTGAGTTATGGCTAGACGTGGTGGGGGGTGGGGGGAGATGGGCAGGACGTCAGACTATAGAATGGAGAAGAATTTGAGACCTTCACTACACATGGATTAATCACAAGAACTAACCACGCAAATCCAAATGGATATTTAGAAATCAGTGAAGCTTCTAAGATGTTCTGTGGGAAACAGCATACATTTTCTAATGCATGAGTATGTGCAAAATGTTATCCAATTTATAACAGAGGTGTTGACAGAACTCTAGCTTTGGTATTGCAAATGGGCTCCATAACATATTTACATGTGAGGGACATTTCACATATATGGACACATATGTCCCCTACCTGTTCTAGGTGGTGTTATATTCAATAACTTAGGTGAATGGTTATAATAAGCTGCAGTTTTTCTAATCTTACCTTAGTTCAGCTTTGGAAACTGCATTACCATCAAATTGATCTGTGAAAACCTGGCAATATTAATGCTGTGAAGCATGAAAACTAACTGGATTTGGATCAAGGACCTTTATTTATAGCATTTTCTTTCCGATTTATTAGTTTAAAGAGGGAGCTGTGTGTCTCATGGGTTCTTAAATATTAAATAGAGTCAGAAGTCGTGTATTCCCTTCCAACAGCAACAATAAAAACAACAAAAAAATTGTAGACAATTCTTTCTTAGTTTAAATTTCCCTATTTTATCCAGAGATACTTAGTGAAGGAATAGCAAACCCTAGGAATTTTGAACCACACCATAGGAACAGTGGGTTGCAGACATGAATAAAGCCTTTATAATATAGCTCACAATTAATTAGAAGCAAAAGATGATGGCTTCATAATAACATGGAAAAACCATTGAACCTTTACATGTCAAATAAGCAAACATATACTCATATGTTTTATCTATTTGTTAATTGTCATGTTACTTTTATGCTTAAACTGCTTTCAGTCTGTTTTCAGTTCTTTGGTAAAGTTGTCATTATGGCCTGTTTTTATCCCTAAATAGTACCTGTAAGTTAAGAATCAGATGGGTTTGCTGTGAGTCGAAATAGTTACAAGGGGAACATCATCATGGTTCATTTTTTCCCCCTGTTTTATCTGAAATTGAATTAGGAAATGAAAGTTTTTAGCAGTTTAATTCACTTCTCCATAAAGTTTATGGAGCAGCAACAGCTGGTTGAATCCATGGCAGAAAAAAAGCCAACTTCTAGTGGCCAAGCTATTGTTTCAGAATTAAGGGGGGGGGGGGGACTCATTAACTGTTAATGAAAACACAGGGAATAAAAACAAATAGCACAGAAACCCTAGCAAATAATTACCTCACACCTGACACAAAGCTGCTTTATATTTCTGCTCCAAACCTCAGAAATTCCCAACTTATCATTCTGTGGAGCATGAATGAAATTGAGTTTGACTCTCAGAAAAGAACAGTAGAGAAATCATCCCCCTTATAGGCCCCTCAGCACAATACTCAGTGGAGAACGACCATTGAAAATACTAAGGAGAGTATCCAGCGCCCAGTTCTTATGACACTTAGGATAGAGCAGCAAATTACCAGCTAATAGCAGATGAACACTTGATATAGTTTCCCCAGGTCTTGTATAGAAATACGAAGAAAAGGGACCAGAGGCGGTGGATGTGATTAATGGAGATATTGTGTGTTAGAATATATATCTGTGTAGAAATATATTGATTCTGAGCAAGTTGCAATGGGAAAGTATGTCTCTAGTGGCAAGGGGTCTTGCTTGTGAGAAAGCCACTCTAAGCAGATGGAGTTCTAAGCCCTAATTGTAGCACTGCTGAATGGAAGTGTCTGTCACTGTAGTTTGTGATCATTTATGTCTGATCCCACTGGACGTCGGTAGTGGCCACTTGGAACTGCGATTCTCAGAGCTGCCCATGAATCCAGAGATCACCTGCGGTTATGTTTTAAGGAAAAATGATGTTCTAAACTTAAACAAATCCAAAATGACCACAGTAATTGCTGTTCTCCTATAAAACTTTTCACCCATGCATCTTGAGTAGTTGTAATCATTTTAATTACATGGGAGTGTCTATTTATATGCTGTTATAGGCCTTTTTTTCTGTGTGTGCCTAAGGGAGTTGGGCCACTTGATGTGACACTAAAAAACACTTCTAGCAACATTTCCATCATCAGGAGCTAATTACGCTTGGATGTAAAACATATTTTTAAATGTTTCCCCCACTACAACCATTTTTAGTAATGACTCAGGCTCTGTTTTTGCTGCATTGAGTTGTTTACCTTTGCTGTTGATATTTTACAAAGGCATGGTCTTCTATTTGGCACAGGAATGGCTGTGAAAAGCCCGCTTGGATAACTATGTCCAGAAACCACAGGAACCACATGGAAGTGACTTTTCCATCTGAAGTTGATATATCAAATGCCAAATCCAGGCAGATATTTTGGATGAGATTTTTTTTAAGTTTATTTGTTTTGAGAGAAACAGAGGAAGTGTGAGTGGGGGAGGGGCAGCGAGAGAGGGAGAGGGAGAATCCCAAACAGGCTCCGTGCTCAGCACCGAGCCCAATGTGGACTCGATCCTGTGAATCATGAGATCATGACCTGAGCAAATATCAAGAGTTGGATGCCTAACTGCTTGAGCCACCCAGGCGCCCCTGGATGAGTTTTTTTTTTAAAGAGACTCTAAATGCAATTGAATTGGATCCCGGAACAGAAAAAGAACATTAGTGGAAAAAATGGTGAAATCCAAATAAAGTCTATAGTTTAGTTAATAGCAATGTACCAATGTTAATTTCTTGGTTTTGACAGACATAGCCTAGTTATGTAAGAAGTTGACATTGGGAGAAAATGGGTGGAGGGTGTTCAGGAACCCTCTGTACTATCTTTGGAATATTTAACAATAAATCTAAAATTGTACCCAAATAAAATTTTCATTTAAAATACAACAAAACAGGGGGGCCTAGGTGGCTCAGTCGGTTGAGCGTCCAACTCTTGATTTCAGCTCACATCATGATCCCAGGTTTGTGAGATCAAGTCCAGTGTCAGGCTCCACGCTAAGCATGGAGCCTGCTTGAGATTCATTCCCCACCCCCAACCCCCACCCCACTCCCCCTCTCGGGCACTCTCTATTTCTAAAATTAAATAAATAAATAATTGATTGATTAAAATACAACAAAACAAAGTCCCTCCTGATCTGCTTATTAAAAAAAAAAAAGGTCTGGAATGCTAGAATATGTAAGGGTAGTTTTGTCAAATATCTGACACCAGCAGAAAATTGAATCTAGAATGATAGTTGATAAATAATGTTCAGTATATCCTACAAATGTTACATACTGCTTGGCAATTCAAACGACTACGTCTTTTTCCAAAAATAGATTTTGGTTTGGCTCAAATTTTAAAAATTCCTTTAACCTCACAGCTCACTTTCAGGTTACTTGCAAAGCAGTCCATTAGGGTGTGTTGATAATATAATTTCAGTGGATTTGCAGTGATGTAAAATTTGAATCCTTTAACCTTTAGTCCAGTTTTTGAAAACTTTTCTGGTTATAAGCGAAATTTCACAATGAGACTTTAAGTGTAACTATAATAAGCTTTGTCCCCTAAAAAAGGAGAGCGTTTCTTCTGGCTCTGACCAGCGGCTACGGTGTGAAGCAGCGGCGGCGGCGGCGGCGGCGGCGGCGGCGGCGGCGGCGTTGGTTAACTTTTGTTTCCACAATAAAGCTCATAGTTTATGTCTAAAGTCCCGCATCTGCAGGTGTTCAACTCAGTTATGGACAAGCTACCTACCACTGAGTATCCATAGAGGAGTCTCGATATGATCATCTAATTTATGGAAAGAGAAGGCTACAGCCATCTCTTTTTATCATTTTATATCCTCCCTATCCTTCCAGTTTAATTGTAGGAAATAAACCTTTAAAGTGAGGCAATACAGATTCTATGTAGGTTGTTTGCTTTCACTGCTCCCTCGTTGAAATCCAGGACCAAAACTCTACAGTGTTTACGGAGATTAGCATTGGTGATTTCCTCTGGAAATTAGTATTTGAGATAATATTAAATTCAGTTGAAAATCCTCTTTTCATGTTTGTGAAATGAACTGAGCAGCTGTTGGTGTCCTTTTATCAGCAGACTGTACCGCTGTTTGGGGGATTTTAAGGAAAGCCATTTGCAATACAGAGTCTTTTCTTCCGGTTTCTGAATGATCGAACATCTTCCATCTGAACCTTTTAAAGGATCATAGTAGCATGGGCCACTTATACAAAATATAATCCAATGTATGTTGAAAACACCCAAAAGGGATTAGCATTGTTTTAATTGCATAATTCAGTATTGCATATACATTACCTTTCATCAAAGCCATTTTACAGAACAAATATTACCTTCTTAGGGCTTTTAGAATTCCTAAGAGGTTGGTTGCATAGGCTGTAAACTAGTATTATAAAGAGAGAACTTTCTTGAGATTGCAAAACAAGTACTGATTTAAATTGGAATAGAATCTAGAAAAGACTATGTTCTCCCTGTTTTTAAGTCTCTTCATTTTCAAAGAAGGAAAGAATATTCACTTTGTTATATTATATTATGTATAGGTTACCCTTTGTTACATTATATCATGTATAGGTTGACCCTTTGTCTGATTTATTCTATTCCATTTGGAAATATAAAGAGAAACAGGCATTCAGGGTAAAAGTTGTAACTAATGGAAGACAAGTAAATATGAATGCATATTTGTATAGCTGTGTTCTCATTTTAAGTGTGATGGAGAAGTTTCTCTCTGGTGGCAAGAGTTCTCCCCACTCTCTGGTTACAGTTTCTAACTTTTAGTTAGTTGTTGAGTGAAAAATTTCCCAGCCAGGTAAGTTGGTTCTTATTTCTCGTTTTCTCATATGTTAATGGATAGTGGCCATGTCATGTTTTGGGGGTTTGGGGTACGTAGCAGAAGAAATCTACAAAGACCTTTATACAGATGTCCCGAGTATGACCTGATTTTTGTCCTTTTTTGTCCGTCAGGGGGAGACCAAGCTGAAAGTTTCCTTGGACAGGACAGCTCTGATGATAATCATAGTGGAACTCATGGCCCCTCTCTTACTTCAGATGCTCCTTTTTTGCCTGATTATCAAGATGAGGGTGAGTGTCATCTTCCTGGAATTTGGGTTGACCGCACTTTGTTACTTTTTGTCTTGGTGTCTTTGCCTTTTGTCATTTTGAACCAAGCTGACTTCAGTGGGTTTTCTATATTGGTTATCTCTAGTTTGCAAAGAACAACTATTTGTTTGGTTGTGGTGCTGATCCTTGTAGGTAACTCAGTACTTCTGAAGCTAATGTATCTAGGGAAACGCTAATTCTATGCTGGAGCAGGAAGACATTGTTATTGATCTTTTTATAAGAACTGTAGCTCAAAAGCTAAGAGGGCATTTTAAGATCGCCCAGTTCACTGTCTTTCAGATTTCTTAGTTTCACAGAATTGCATGAGAATTAGAGCTTTCATTTGTGATTATTGGATTATTGATTTATTGTGGATTATTTAAGATCCTTGGACTCATAATATTATAGTAATTACTATACCATTTTTACTCATGCTTCTCACCTACCCCTCTCTGGCCATATTGGTATTATTCAAAGGGAAACAGAAGCCATAAGAACCACAATGTAAATCTTCCTGGAGCATTAATTTTCCTTGAAGATTTGGGAATGGGAGGAGGTAAATAATTCAACTGTTATAAACATTACTTTTATATTAAAAACACGTTGGTATGTAATAAAGTGGGATGCAAAATACGCATTAATTTTAAAGATACATGAATATAAAAATTTTGTCTTGGTAACTGCCTGTTTCTGGCTCAGACTCAGATATCCCAAGGGTGGGGGTTCCCTATGCCTCTTCTGGCACCTGGCCACTTGAACAGACGGTTTGATCGTCGCTGATGCACACGGTTATCTTACCAAAGTCTCTCTTGTGCCTTTTCAGTGGGGGAAAAAGGTAGAGATGCTACTAGAATGAATATTAAATTGGAAGCATATTATTCACTTAGGGATTGGGAGTAAAGTTGGGAAACTATTCCTTATTTCTCTTTATTAGCCTGTAATCTTTTAATTTATTTTTCTGTCAAGTTTCCCTATGACTTTGGCATTTTGCAAGAGTTCATAATCCATAATTCCTTTCTCTTTTTAACTTATCCATTAATTCTTTTTTTTCTGAAATTTTTATTTAAATTCCAGTTAGTTAACATACAGTGTGATATTAGTGCACTTATCCATTAATTCTTATTTCATTTAGCCTTTTTGACAATTCATATTGTCTACAATCCCTTTCATTGTTTTAATAACTTCTACATCAGAACTGTGGATTCAGTCATGCAGAAACATTTTATTTTGCTTGAGATTTGTATACTAATGCAGTTAGTAATACCCAAGTTTTAGAAATTGGGACTTACAATTTAGGATCTGTATATTGATTCAAGTATTACACTAAAAACATTGTTTGGATTGAAAGCTTAATAATTACACTGGTAGCTTATTAATAATTTTAGAAAATTAACAGTGCAAAACATTAAAAACCAACCTTTCATTTGTTTTTGATTAATCTAATGCTTGACAGAATTAGAACCATAGCACCTCATTAATCCATATGTCACTTATTCGGTACTTCCAACTTTCCCAAACACAGCTGAGAACACAATAAGTTATCCAGAAAGACTTCTAAGTGGAAATAGATGTTCCCGAGGGCTGGGTTAACACTTCCATACCATATTCTTGGGGAAACCCCTGAGGCACTCACTGGGGATTCCTCTTACAGATTTCCTTTTATTTATTTCCGAGAGAGTGAGAGAGAGAGCGCGTGCATATACACACACAAGAAGGGGAGGGGTGGAGAGAGAGGGAGACGCAGAATCTGAAGCAGCTCCAGGCTCTGAGCTGTCAGCACACAGCCCAGTGCTGGGCTCGGACCCATGAACCACGAGATCATGACCTGAGCCGAAGTCAGTTGCTTAGCTGATTGAGCCACCCAGGTCCCCCTCCTCTTCTTACAAATTTCTAACCATGACCATGTTTTGATTTCTCAACCCACAGTAGGATGAAACATCAAATTGGAAGACGGGGCACTTTAGAGGCATCAATGAAATAATATTGAGGCGAGAAACAAGAAAACAAATAAAAATTTATACAGAAAACGAAATTTGTAAAGAAATAAAATTCATATAGAAGCTCAAAAACACTGGGACCATATGATATTGTAGAAATAAATGGCCCAAACTAAGAGCTCAGTACCTTAATAAAGTAAAACTTTTTTAGCTAGTATTTATTATGCTCTTACCATTTGCCTTGCATCTGTGTTCTAAGTACTTTGCATATAATCATCATTGAATCCTGTGAAGAGCCCTAAAAGGTGGATATTAGGATTATCCTCATTTCACAGAGAAGAAAACGGAGACCCAGGGACATTAACGGATCTAAGATCACACAGCTGTTAAGCAGTAGTGCCAGGATTTATACCGATGCAGTCTAGTTCTAGAACCTCTGCTCTTAACTACTCTACCGTCTCAACCACTCTCTTTATCTGTGTTATTAAAGAAGATAGATTAATGTATCAGACATTTTGGCTAAGACTCTACAGATACACAAAGTTTGCTTCAAAGTGTTTTCATTAAAAATAGTTGAAATTAAAAAAAAATAGTGTTGAAAGAGGTAAATCTAGTATCTGGAAAGTTCCAAGGTAGAAACTTTGCCCCATAATGGTTCCCCATAAGAGAGGAGCTAACTATACTAGTAACATTAAATTCTTACTTAATAGAATTTAATTTTTAGTTTTGTGCCTAAAGGTTAAGAGAATTCTCAGGAAAAAAGTTAAGAGCATTCTCAAAGGGACATGGTCAATGATAGAGATAGGAATAGATTGTTTATGTGTTAGAAATTTGATTGTAGGATGTTGATATAATGTTTTTTGAAATATTTTTTTAATTTTACTTCTTTTTTAAATTTTTTAATTTATTTTTGAGAGTGCAAACAGGGGAGGGTCAGAGAAAGAGGGAGATACAAAATCTGAAGACAGGCTCCAGGCTCTGAGCCCTCAGCACAGAGCCTGATGCAGGGCTTGAACCCACGAACCGTGGGATCACGGCCTGAGCCGAAGCCGGACACTTAACGGCTGGGCCACCCAGGCATCCCTAATTTCACTTTGTAAAAGTTTTCATTTAAATTCCCGTTAACGAGCATACAGCGTAATATTAGTTTCAGGTGCACAATATAGTGACTCAGCACTCCCATGAAACACCCCGTGCTCATCACAAGTGCACTCCTCAATTCCCTTCATCTGTTTCACCCACCCCCCCCCACCTCCCCTTCGGTAACCATCAGTTTGCAGACTCTTACCTTAAGTAAGAGTCTGTTTCATGGTTTGCCTCCCTCTTTTCATTTTTTTCTTGCCATTTACAATGACGTGGATGGAGCTAGAGAGTATTACGCTAAGCAAAATAAGTCAGAGAAAGATAAATACATATGACTTCACTCATATGGGGAATTTGAGAAATAAAACAAACAAGCAAAGGGGAAAAAAGGGAGATAATATTTTAATATGAATTTCTGCAAAGCACTGAAATCAGCACAGTACCTGGCTGCCTGATGCATAGTGTACATGATAAATGTTTCCTTCCCCTAAAAAGTAAAGATACATGCATTTCCTGTGAAATTAAGGAGAAGGTTATAAAGATGTTAAATTTTTCAGTAATGCTAGACCCTACATATAACTAGATTTTACCAATAGTGAGAACAGTAACATTTGATACGCTACTTATTCATTATTTTAAATACCTATTTAGAAATTACAAAATACAACCAAGGCACTGTGCTAAGCAATAGTGAAATATGCAGTAAAAAATCAGACACAGTCCCTGTCCTGTGGAGTTTACCATGCCATTGGGAAACCCACAATTAATAAGTAGACAAATGAACAAAAGCAAAGTCAATGTCTTCATTTGCTGTTGAGATAGCTAAGGTGATCCTTTAGGGAGAAAAGATATTCTTTAACCTTTTTTCTTGTGTCAGTTGTTTTAGATTTTTGAAATTTTATCTTTATTAGAAAATGAAAGGTCACTGTTAAAATATTTCAGCTTTGTTGCATTCCACCTCCAGCCAGAGCAGTGTCCTAAATGTCCAATTATAAAAGGACACATGGTCTGACCCATCCACCCGTAACATCGGTGTGAGAAGCAATAACCATGGTGCGTGTCACGTTTGGATCATGGTTTTGTGAAGACTACAAAGAGCTCTAGAAGCATATAGAAACTTGGCCAGGTGTGCAGGAAAAAAATAGAAGAAGAAGAAAAGGAATAAAACCAAGGTTATAGGCTAAACCATGCATAAAAATGTGAGCATGTTTCTACCTAATCACAATTTCTTCTTTTCCTTTGCAAATGCCTTCAATCTGGGAACAGCAGGCTATACCCTGTGGAGAGACACCCACAAATAAGAGCATGGCTCCACCATGGGAATGAAAACTTGCTAACAAGTAATAACATTTAGATTTCTAAACCTAAGGAGGCATAGTTCTACCATATCCAAGTTTGCTATGAAACTGGATACAATTACTGTACAAGAGCCAGCCAGCCATGAAGCTCAAGATCTAATTGCTTTCATTGTCCGAAACATACAGTGGCTTTTAATGTGTCGATGAACTTATTTCATTAGTGTACATTTTTACAAAATAGTTGTGCATACATTTTACAGATCAGTTGGGGGAAGCACTCTATAAACAGGGCATAGTGACTCCTTCTGGAAGAAAAAGAAAAAATAAAATTATTTTCTAAGAGTAGAAACCTAAAGTCTGTAACAGTGTAATATATTATGACATTCTAATTCAGGAAAAAGGAATGAATGAATATTGGACAAATAAATGTGGGAAGAAGTAGGAAAGAATGTTTTTAGAGTTTATTCTTACGTCAGGCTGTTGAAAGTTAGAGGAAGTTCTTATTCTCCAGTGAAATGAGAAGTAGAATCATAATAGTTAAATGGCTATCACCATTTTTGGGGAAGAGTAATCATGAATATGTGAAAATCTGTATTTGATCAATTTGTTATATGCTACTTGATTTAACAGACACATTTAACAGTGGCCATTTTTAACTCCAGGCCCTTTCTCAAAGGTACATTAAAAAACATATAAAGCATTTTGAAAATAAGGAGAATCCGTTTTTCACCAGCTTTATTTTTAGCACTTTTCTTGTTTCTACATGACTGTTTTCATTTTAGTTCTGAAAAAGAAGTTGATTTTTGGATTTGATATTATGAATAACAGTAGACTAGCTTTGTTGATCCTCATGTGTTTCATTTCTATAGTAATAGGGAAATACTATTTTAATATCTTCCCTAACGGCAGGAAGGATATATTTTCAATAAAACTATATTTGTATTGCAAAATAAAAATGGACTTAATTTATTGATTAGACTTTTTGGCTGGAATTCATGTTTGTCTTAAATTTCATTGTACCCAAAGTTAGAAACATGCCTTCTGGGAGTTGGAAAGGGGGAAAGTAGCAGAGCCATTTACTGAGCACCATGCTACACTAAGTGCTTTTCGTGGATTATCTCGCTGAATTCGCAAAGCAGCATAGAGAAGAAGATCCTATTATCCCCATTTTACAGGTAAAAAAAAATTGAGGTTTGGAGAAATTAAGTGACTTGGCCAGGAATGAAGTATCCAATCCACCGGTGGAGGGTGTCACTAGATTACAAGAGTGCTGCTTTGCATGTGGTTAGCGGGTGTTTTTCCTCTGAAACACCCATTCTTATGGGCTTTTCGTATTATTCTCTTTATTGTTTTTCTTCCACCGAATATAGTGTTCATTTAAAAAACAGCTAAAACCTATCCTCTAAATACCACTTCAACTGCATCCTTCAAATTTTGATATGTGCTACTTTCATTATAATACATAATTCCATTCTCAGTATTTTGTAAGGCCTTTGATTATATCCTGTTAAACCTATGTGTTTAGTAGCGTGTGTGTGTGTGTGTGTGTGTGTGTGTGTGTGTGTGTGTGTCTATTTTCCCAGTTTTTATTTTGGTTTGGTTTTAGTTTCCGGGGATTTTTAAACCTGATTTTCTATTTGACTGTTAATTTTTATTACATTATAGTCTAAGAACATACTCCATATTATTTAGATTCTTTGGACTTTGTTGAGATTTCTTTTGTGGCCTGGTAGTGATCAATTTGTTCTTAGGTGCTGTGTGGCTAGGATTTGTTTCACACACTCTTACTATTTTTAGAACTAAATAGTATTCTTCAAATCTTTTATATCCTGGCTTTTCTTTTATCTGCTGAAAGTTTTGCATTGCAATTCAATGCATTCAAATATTCAAAGTGTTTTGCTTTACATTTTCAAGGTCATGTTATTAGACACATATAAAGACATGTAATTTGTTTTAGGAGGTTTCCTCTTATTAAACTGAAATCCTATCTCTAGAACTTCCACTTATTAAGCTAGTCTACTCCTAGAGCCCCTGGTAGACTTTCCACTCAAGGAGGAAAGAAAAAAAAATGTTTGTTCACAAGCCAGTTGGAGACCCACGTTGTTCTGAGTCACATGTAAGGCCTGATTTTGGCATTAAATTATGTTGTATCACAGAATAAATAAACCGCACATCTTACAGTGTTTATTGAGGTATGTGAGTTAACGATACAGTTGTTAGCAGTAAGTGACCTTACTGATCAGGTAAATCTTAGGCCAAATCCTGCTGATGACTTTGGAAGAAAATGTGCATATTTTAGGGCTGCTCTACTTGGAATGTTAGAAACCTATGGCAGGCTCTGTCATTGGTACCCTAGTAGGTGGAGAGAGTTAATGGCCTAAATACAGCAAGCTCTTTGCTTCCTTCTCACTGATAGGGTCAAGCCTACTATTTTAGTGTGTGTGTGTGTGTGTGTGTGTGTGTGTGTGTGTGTGTGTGTTGTTACATAAACTATATGAAAATATTTAAAGTTTTTAGTTCCTTTTTACTCTATGATGTTAAAATAATGCGTGTCTCTCTCCATATTCAAATATGTAAATAAACATACGCACATATATACGTGCATTCAAACAAATTTTTATCTCATTTTCCTTTTATTCTTCAGACAGTTGCTTTCGTCTTTGTTGCTCACAGGTGTATTTTTCTTTAGTAAAGCCACATGACTCCTGTCGCCCTGATGGAGTTTATGTGTGTGTGTTTATGGTGCATATTTTGGAAGAATGCAAAACTTCCTTCATTCCATGCCTGTGTTTTTGGAGCCAAAAAACAATCCTACTGTAAAACACATTCTTTCATAAGCATAGTATTTCTGAACAAGTTTCTCTTGGCTTCAGGTGAGTCCGTCAGATCAGATCATTGGGAGAAATTAAGGACTCAGTGTTGAGTTAACTGTGATAAGGGTAAGTAAGCTGTCACTCAGGATCACAGTGGCCTCCTTCATGAAGATAAATGTCTTATTAGATCGAAGACATCATGTCGTTTATATAGTCTGGTATAAATCACCGATGAAGATGACAAACTGGGTTTCAAAGTTGACAGTAATTTATATAACTTAAACAAATGATTACCAAGGATTATACATGTTTTGTGAAGAATAAAAAAACAATAACAATTATCTGTCTATGAACTACCCATTTTTCATTCTTCAGCCTGGCATGTCGGGCTGTTGGTGCATGTTTAAAGTCTAACCTCTGTCCAGTGCCCAGTAAAGCAGTCTTTCACGTGTTTATGGCTGGATATCTTCCATAATGCTTTTTTTCACTATAACATACTCTATAGACTTAACCCAAATTTTTATATAGAATAATGGCATTTTAAAGCTGGAAGAGGCTTGGTAATCACCTAATCTAATCTCTATTTTACCAAAGAGGAAACTAAATTTTAAAGAGGCTAAATTCCTACATCCTCTGCCTAGCAAGATAGAGCCAGGATGGAAACCAAGACTACCGCCCTGGGAGTGGCCTTTCCAGACCCACACTACACACTTTCCCTCACCTGCATGATCTCAACACGCTTTTCAGTGCAGACCGCAACAGCTCTGCAGGAGGCCTGATCATGGCTCTTAAGCTATTTCCTGTAAGTTCTTCAGACACACATGCTTCTCTGGCCTTGTGTGTTCTTATTCTCTTTCCAGAATGATTTGGGAGTGTTACATTTTATAAAGAATTCCAACAGGTTCCGTAAATGCTAGCAATTATAACTATGAGTAGCAGACTATCAGCCTCTGAATTGATTTGACATAGAACTAATTAGTTATCTTTTTTTGGCCTTTTAGTCCATGTTATAGATTTTAATATACTGCCAATGAAGAGTTAACTATTGAATACCTATATTGAATATCCTTTTATTCAGTCATGAGTTTAGAGGCTGTGTGGAGGATACAAAGAGGAATAGGATATGATTCCTTTCCTCAGTGGGTAAATAGTTGAAGAGAAAAGATTAGACTCCCCAAACAAACTATACAGTACATAATCAAGTGGTGATTATCAGGGACAGAATTTGCAGGGGGAAAAAAAAAACCAATTGGTTGGACTTGCAGTGGTTTGGAAGAAAGTCAAGATAATATTTGGCCTGCGCTGTGGTCAAAGTGTTTTTAGAAGTCAATTCCAGACTGGGAGTATGCACAAAAGTCCATTCTCTGAAAGGTCAGACCTTTATTGAGTTTCCACTATAACTAGTAGTGAGATAACAGTGGCCATTTTTAAGTGCAAATAGTAGATTTTTAAGTGAGTGAGTTGGCAAATGAGATTAAGCCTTTTCATACTACCTTGAGTATTCTTTGTTTCTCTCCAAATTCTATAAAGAGTCAACAACTTTAATAATATAAGAGTTCTAGTATGTAATTATTGAAGATATTTGTGTGGTCATTACAGTAGGGGTAACATGATAGGCAGTGTTTTGGTCAGTAATGTAACATATTTATCTGATTGATATATATAAATCTATCAGAAGTGGGGAGGGCTTATATATCTTTGTGTGCTATTCATTGGAAAATCTTATATACCATGCTTAATTATCTTGTTCTTAGAATCTGTAAATGCATTATAATTAAACATTGCATCTGTTTTGCAGATGGACACTGAATCACCTGAGAGTTAGCTAACTTACCGAGGGCAATCATGTCCAAAGTTCAGGAATTCTATATTCTCAGATGCTATATAGATACATGTACTTATTAGTTTATGTAAATATACATTTATATTTATATTCTCTCCCTCTCTATTTATATATATTTTTTCCACTCTTCATGCTTTGGTGAGCTTTGTTTTTCTGCTGTCCGTAAATTCTGTGGCCTATCATAGAGATCTGACTTTTCAAGTAAAAGGAAATGTTAGTAATGCTGTTTAAAGCAATGGGGAATCACCTGTTAATATAGAAAATTCTTTTCTACTAGGGAAAGATTGTTGAATTCACAAACCATATTATGCTTATGCTCTAGACTGTCTTTCTGACTTTGAGTGACAGCCTTTTCTCCTCTTGGGCCCTAAGTAGCTTAAGCCCAGATACACTAGACTAATAGGAAAGAAAGATTATACAGAGTAGTTTCTCTGGCTTGTAAAATTGGATTTATAGGGTAACTGTTCCTTCCTGGAAAGTTTTCACTTGTAGAAGCCTTTATCCAATTTACAGATCCATTTCTATAAAATGTTGGGGTATAGCTTATATGGCACAATATACTTTAATGGGGTGCTCTGAACGGTAAACATTGTTGCTGTGTTTAATTTTATAATTAAGTTATTTCATAGTAATACTCAGATTTTTTTAAATCAACAAAACATAGGGTTAACTGGGATCATGAGCTCTTCTCTCTACAAATGATCATTATCATCATTGAAAGACATTTATGGATGCCCAAGAACACAGTTGGGCCTAGAGATTGTCACAGCTTAGGGGAAAAAAATCACTTGAGTTATCTAATCTAGCCCTTCTAATGAATTCACATCATTCTTACTAATATCTCATTTAATTAATTATCAAATGTAGCGATTATGCTTTGTATCCTTCCCTGGCAGGACATCTTGCCCGCCCAGCTATTATTACTAATTTATTCTTCATGTCTAACCTAAACTTTTCCTTCCTTAGTTTCAGGCCATTGCTCTTTTCTATACCATCTTCTGAGACTGAATAATTCCCCTAATTCATTTATATTGTTACCTTTAGAAGGTATTTAAAGACTGTGAACGTTTATCCCCAGAGTCTTCACTTTTCCAAACTACATAAATTTCAGCTCTCTTAATCCTTACCTCACTCTGCCCCTGTCATACTCTCTGGTCTTTGAGTATTTCATCACACGCCTTGATATTTTCCGTTCCAAGGGGATCACCTAACCAAGAGAGCTGCCTTCCGGGGGAGGAAGTGCTTAAGCATAAAATCTCATCTAAACCACTAGAAGATGCCTAAGTGTTTATTTGATGTTGTTGGTGGTGATCATCTGGTGCACACGCCAGTGTAGTGCTTGCTTTGGCATATGTTGGGATATATGTGTATTTTAATGCCTTAATGTATTATGGCCTGTTGTAATTGAATGTCTATAAAGTAGCAGTTATGAGGGTTTTACAGACCTTAGAAGAGATCAGAATTCTCTAGCCCCCTCTTGTGGTAAAAGAAAATACTACTTTTGGGCTTTCCTAGATTATTTTGTTTTAGCTGCTGAGGAAGACTGAAATGCTTAAGTTCTCAACACGTGAGCATAGATAATTAATCAAAAAATTTAACACACATGTGTATATCCATATATATGTACCCAAGTGCACGTACACTTGGATCTGAGAAATTCCTGGTCTTTTATTTTACTAATGCCCTAAAACCTGAAAGAGAATACTTTCTTACAGCCGTCATTTCAATATATTCTTATTACATAAGTTAGGATGAGGAAAAATAAAATCAAACTATCATATTACAGGTTTTATATTCCTAAACAGATAGATAAAGGGGTTTTAGATATGAGTTTTAAGCCAAATTTATAGGTACTTTTTTGTTTGCCATTACAAATGCATGGGTTAGCTTTTCTGACACATTTAAACAGATATCCTAAATCCTCTATAACATATTAATTTGACCATTTTTTTAAATTTATGACTGTAGCGTTTCTTCTATGGTAGATATATTTCAGATATTTATAAAGGCCTAGTAAGTAGCATCTAGCTGAAGGGAAGACTGAACTGACATGCAGATAAGTTCTTGTATCTTGCCTATGGAAAAAAATTTCTACAGGTAGTACAAAATTGTGTTAATTATTCTAGGACACCACTAAAAGTAACACCTCTGTCTTGGAATCGTTGGTATATAGACAAGAACCAATGAGGGGTTGTTATTAATATGCCTCACATATTGCGATCCAGGAAGGGAAGAGATTCAAACTAAACACTGCCCCTAAGTAGTTTTGTTTTGTTTTGTTTTTTAAAGCTACTCAAAAAACTTGAGTAATGGTTTTAAGTAGATTGCCTTTATGCTCAGGTCACATCCTAATGAAAATATGAGGTCCTATTTGGAAATTTCAAGAATTCTAGAAATAAATATGGGACCATGCTTTTTAATATTAGATTTTTTTTCCAAAAGGGAATATTGAATATTGTACCAATTGAGGCATTGCAAGAGAGGAATGGCATAGACAGGAGAACAAAATTAAAAGGGTTTTGTCACAGGTTAAACAACTAAGAATATTATAATGATTTAAATATTAAATAGAAAACTGATAATTCTGACTGATTCTCTTTTTTCATCCCTACTTGAAGAGATGATAATTGTTTATTTTCTGTTAAATAGGGAAATTAATTCACTTTGTGTGCTTCTCCCTTAAGATGTAGGAATAAAATTTTAATCTCAGCTATTTATTAATTTTTTGGTGTTGACATTCTTCTGAGTTTCTGGAGAAACACTTAACAAACCTAAACCTCTTAATAACAAGCATGGGTCTTAATAGGAATAGTCTAATTTTTACATATTTTATAAAACAATAATTTGACAACATTTTTGAGATTTCTTTGTAATCAGCTTAAGTGACCTGATTTTCTGATTTGTGTCATCTTTCTCAAGCAACTGCTGGATCTGATTTTTTTCTTTACCTAAAGCTGCACTTGCCAGCACTTTCCATGAGACAGACTAAGTTGTGTATTTTCATAAAAATGAAAAGTAGAGAAAGAGAAATTAGCCCTGACTTACACCTGCGCTATTTGCTGCCTGCACAATGTATATTTCAGTTGGTTTGTTCACCAAAAAATTGTGACTGTTCTTGGACATACATTCTTTGACTATTGATTTTAAATTATATACATATGTATTTTCACAAAGCTCTCTGACATGTACATTCTTACCTGGAGATCTATCTTTCCTTGGCTCTTGGAAGACGATTTATTTTAGAAGAGTTATTTATTAACTCAAATTTATTAGTCAGTTTGAGAGTTTGAATTCTATATTTTAGCATTGAAACAGGGAAAGTATAATGATCAGTTTCTTGGATATTACAGTTAATAACAATACAGTATAATAGAGAAATTTTTGCAGAAGTTTGACTTTTCTAGCTATAAAGAGGTGTCAGAGGAAGCATAGTCATTGTTGGTATAAAAGAGATTTTCCTAGGAAATTACATCTGAGTTCTTATTAAGTGTCTTATGATAAAGAATAATTATTTTCTTTATCATATCACTGAAATTGAAAAGAAGGCAGATTATTTATTTCTTCCTTGCTTTCTCACTCCATGTATAAATACCTTCAGCTGTAAAGTAAGCATCTTTCTGAATTTTCTTAAGGAACACCAAGGCAATTCAAGGATCTCTTCATGTGGAATTTTTTGCATGTTTGTTTCTCCCAAAATAATAAATTTATTTAAATTTGGTAGTGTTGCTTTTTAAGTGTTTCCCCATGAAAATTCCCTTTCATTTAGGATGAGAGGCATTAAGAAGCCAAATAGGGAAGACTTTTTACTACATTTTTAACTTGATCAAATCCTGCTATTCGAAAAAGCAACTTCTTGGTGCTTTTGTATCTGCCCAATGGATAAATTATCAAACTGTACTGTAATTTAGCTCTAAGTATGTTAACTTTGAAAAAGAGATATCTTTCATTTCGTGTTAAGAGTCAGTAGATGTAGCTTGTCTTACCAGTGCAGAAAACCTTTTCCAGCTATGGAAGAAGTCCCGGCTTTATCTAATTGAGAGAGAAAAGCACAGGCATGAATAATGACTTTGCATATCGGGTGCAAAGAAGTTTAGAACGAATGTTGGAAAAGTTGATATTAATTCTAGTTCAGTGAGGAAGGTTAGGTTACTCCACTAAATTATGTCTGGCAAAAACAAATGGGGACTAGCTTGTGAAGACATGTAATGTTTATAAACTTTTAATTTAAGACGTTTCACTTTTATATCTGATGGTGGTCTTCCTTCAGCATCTTTGTTGTTTCTTATATTCTTTTTATTTACTTGTTTGCTAGAGGAAGTTAGTTAAGGGGAGGTCGCTGGAAATATACAAGCAACTATTTGGTAAATTCTAACAGTTGAGTTAGTAATGAGGCACATTTTACAGTTCACTTATGACAGTTAGAGTGTGGTTTACTGTGTGTTACAGTTCTGGCCGCTACAGTATGAATCACTCTACGCGACACTGCAGATACCCAGGTCTAGCTCTGCAGAAGCCAGAATGAGGGGGAAAAGTTTCACAACTTTCAAGTTTTCTTTTCCTACATAAAATAGGCAGGAATCGAGTTCTGATTTAGTTATAATGTCCTTTAAACTCTTACCCAGCTTACCACTCACAGTAATTTTAACATATTCTGTTTTCCAGTCCAAATGATATAAGAGCATACTGGGTATGATTTTCAATATACGGCAAAGGTATAAAATTAAGAAAAGATTTTTATGAAATTTTTTGCACACTCTGCTAAATGAATTATTGAAATTCCAATAAAGAATAAAACAAAACCCTAAAAAGCAGTATGGGTTTTATTTTTCCCTCAGTCCTTTCAGGTCTCATAAATGTCTCCATGAAAGCTGTATCTGCAGGGTTAGGAAAGAATATATCCTATAATATTTACCTGATCAGGGAGATTTTTAAAACATGGCATCTCAATGTGAGATATTGACTGAGGTGGGCGGGCAGGTTTACTGGTCTGGCAGACACAGCAGGTTCGCAGTAAATCCAAGTGGCGAAAAATCCCTGAGAAGTTTTTGATTAAGAAACTTTTACTATCCTTTAAAAATGAAATATGCTGGTCATTTTTAAATGATAAAAGCAGATATTTTATGTTGTTATCTGAGTCAGTTTCTGAAATATATTTTAATGAGTTTGTTACATGAAAGTTTCTGGATTTCTAAGATGCTAACTTAAATTATCCTTGATCCAGAGAACATATAAAAAGAAATGATAAAAATAAGCCTATTCAGCAAAAATAAGAATAAAATTTTATATCTGAAGGCCAGGAAGCCTACTTTCAGAGAAGAGTTAATGGTGTTATTCTTTTATAAATATTATCAGTATTTTAAACCCATAGTAATATTATAAACTCTGCTGAATGATACAATTAACAAAAATATTTTAAAATAACAAATGTAATTTTTAAAATTATAGTCTTTAAAAAACAAACTAAAATTATAAAGTGGTTTTTGCTGATGTGTTTCAGGTTCCATTTCTCTTTAGAGCCAGTAAAAGCAATGATTAAGCTAAAACATAACATGAAGAGCCTATTAAGTGGCAAACAATTTTATTGGGCAGATGAATTTAGAAGTAATATTTTGTGTAGAAGTTCATAATTAGAGTAAAGTTTATGTTTTATTGAGAATTAAATTTTGAAGTCGGTGCCTACCCTTTCAAAAACCACATGCTCAGAGAATATATTCTCTCTTTCCTTATATTTTTTATTAACTAGTCCTTGAATATTGCATAAAAGGACTAAAAAGCTAGTGTTCAGCCCAAGTAGACTTTTAAAAAGTCTTATATGATTATTTTAATTTAATGAGGTAAGAGCAGAGGTTAAAAAGAGATCTATGTCTCGAACTGATGTCTGGTTGCTGTTGAAGAAGACCTATGTGTCTACATACCCACCCAAATTAAACTTAAGCTTTAAGAAGGCTTCCACACCACAGTAACAAGAACTGCCTCTTCACTTACTGGGACCCTGCGTTCCACGCCACAGTTTCAGGAGAAGCCGCTACAACAGCCGGCATCATGCTTCACCTAGATAATGCTCTCTCTGCAGCTAATAGCTCCTTGTTCATCAAGGAGACGGATGTGCGGAGAGGTGACTGCTCTTCACCCACTGCTCTTTGTTCTAGGGTCTCTCAGACTGATTGTATCAGCCCCAGCACTGACAAATATCCCCCCAAACTTTAACACTATGTTAAATTGAGTTATGAGGTTTTAAGGTTACACTCCTCCAGCTGAAGGTTGATTGTCTCTGAGAGATAAAGGAATTGTGCTCAATGATAACAGAATCCTTTATCTCTTGCCATGGGATAATCCCAGTTATTGAACTTAAGAACTCTCATTGTTTGGTTACTTGGTGTCTCTCTCTCTCTCTCTCTCTCTCTCTCTCTCTCTCTGTCTCTCTCTCTCTCTCTCTCTGTCTCTCTCTCTCTCTCTTTCTCTGTCTCTCTCTCTCTCCCCTCTCTCCTATGACTGGGTACTA
This sequence comes from Suricata suricatta, assembly GCF_006229205.1. Lineage (NCBI taxonomy): Eukaryota > Metazoa > Chordata > Mammalia > Carnivora > Herpestidae > Suricata > Suricata suricatta. Next base: position 35,103,019 of record NC_043716.1, read on the forward strand.
AATTGGTTATTCACTACTCTCCACCTCCTCCCCCAGGGATATTTTGGAAAGACCCACAAGTTGCAGATGAAGGAACAAGACAATTCAAGCAAACAGAGCAACTCCTTGAAATGTACTCTCACTTAGGGTATACCAAGTGCTAGAAGCAAGAGAGATTTGGTTCTTGTTTGCCCTTCTCCTGGCTGCATGAATGTGTAAGAGGGTTCGAGAATGCAAAATGTTTCCTTTCTCCTCCCCCTCCAGTTTCTCATACATACATCTAATCTCTTTTAAAACAACAAAAACAACAAAAACCAAGTTTATGATACTTGGATTATGCTCGGAAGGCATATATTTCAGACTTGCTGTCCAGGCACAATTTTAATCTGCAGCCTCTCTTGGTGACAGGATAGTGATGGTGACAGTTTTTTATGCCAATCTTTGCAGTTCCAGTCCAGCATGCCACTCTGTAAATGCCTTAATAATAGTAAAAATTACTGAGTGACTATAAATTAAAATCTATCTGATGACTTGTGAATGCTCAGTTTTTTCTCCGTGTCATACAAACTTAAGATAACTATTATGAGTGGAATTGATAATACCACAGAGGAAAAGTTTAGTGTAGCTGTATCCTAGGAATACTCAAGAAAGCCTTATTTAGGGAGAAGTGTTTAAACAATGCTTAACACCATTCTACAAAAGGTTTATTAGCCTGACCTTCATTACCAATGGCAATAATCACTTAGCATCAAACTTATGCGGAATGCATGGCACTCTCTAAGGTGAATTAATAGTATGTGCCTTATATAATAAATTTATTGAACACATACCATATGCCAGACATAGTGTTTTACATACATTACCTGTAATCATCATTACTATGGTGCAGCATAAGTATTATTATTCCCATATTACAGATGAAGAAACTGAGCCTCAGAGAGATTAATTTGCTCAAACCCTTAGCTAATAAAGTGGATGTAAACGAGTCTCTATACATCTATACATCCAAAGCTCATAATCTTTCCAATATGCCACCCTGCCTCATAGAAAACAACAACAACTTCTGTTGTTTTTCCTTTAGATACTTTCGTATACTGCTATGCAGAAAAAGTAGAGACCCTGGAGTTACCTGAAAAAGGAGTATTAATAATGGCTACCATTGAGTGAGCACCTACTCTGTGGCAGCATTGTGCTAGGTGCCTCCACGATTTCACATAATCACCTTTTTCAGTCCAATATACAAAAGCTAGAGGGCATTTAATTTCAGAGCTCATATCTCTTCCGCTACACCACGTTGCCTAACAAGATTGTAGAGGGAGAAGAAAGGTGTTCCTGCACAATTCTGTCCAAAAGAACTTTCTGCAATGATGAAAATGTTCTGTAATTTTGCACTGTTTAATGAAATAGGCACCAAATGTAGCTACTGAGTACTTGCCAGTGTGCCCAGCAAGCATGAGAAACTGTATCTTTAGAATTAATTTAAATTTAAACATACCTTTGAATAGTCACATGTAGCTAGTAGCTACCATATCGAAGAGCACAGCTGTAGAAAAATGGCTTCTTCTTAACTAGATAATCAAGACAACCTGGAAATAGTACTTGCCAAACTCCCTGAGAGAGGGATTGGATGGAAGTTGGGCGGGGAAGGAAGAGAGGAAAGGAGGGCTCCAGCATAGGCTGCGGTGGAGGAGGAGGTCAGCGGTGTCAGGCATGTGACTAGGCAGAAGGTTCACACGTGAATTTATGTGAGGAGCCCAGAGAAAACAGGATGTGGAGTGGAAGAAGAAAAGTGACCTGGCAAAGTGCTTTGAAGAAGAGCCTTAGAATCCATAGTTAATGGTTTGCACAGATTGAAAGGTAAATAAAATCAGCATTCCCCCCCCCCCAAGTATTCACCTGCTATAAATCATTACTCATCGTTTTGATGAGTGGTTTTGGAATGGGCTGTTTAAATGGCACCGTGATGTTTGCTTGTGGTGGAAGCTTGCAAGGCTCTCTTCCTGCAGAACTCACAGAGCTCCTGAGTCCTAGGGCCGCGAGGTTCTGGGGGTGCAGTGGGAGGCTGTCATTCATTCCTTCACGAGTATTCATTCAGTCATATACATCACCTTTTTGTTTTGTGTTAGTGCCATATCTAACCTTTCTCAAGAAATTAATTCTCCAAGGCGCTAAAAATATTTTTTCATTATGAAAGTGTTGAAACGCCTGCTAATGAGCAGCGTCACTCATTTGTACATGTTGATAGGACTTTACAGTTTAAAAATCTTGTTTGAATGCATCACCCCATTTAACCCTCGGCAGTCCCATGAGGTGAGTGGTGTCCCTGTCTGATGGAGGGGAGGGAAATTGAGCCTGAGAGTTGTCTGGGATCACCTCTCATTTGGTAGAGCCAGAAACCAGCCAGAAGCCAGGCAATGGCAAGGTCTGAGTTTTCTGACCATATTCTTGCCAAGGTGGCTTCTTGGCCTTCAGCTCCACCCCACCCCCCACCACAGTGACAAGTACAAATACCCCAGTGAGCTGGAATGTGCGGGTTTCCTTTTTTCAAATTAAGAAACTGAGGCACATGTACTGAATAGTATCGTAATAACATTAGATGGTGACACACGGTAGGTAGCTTCACTTTAAAAAAGCATAGCATAGCATAACTTAAAAAAAGAAAGAAAAGGAACTGAGGCACAAAACAATTGAGCCCAATTGACAGTTTGCAGGGAAACAAGACAGAAGAACATGGGGAACTGTGAGCCTGCAATTAACAAAATTTGGACAGTGGGAACCTCCAAACAATTGAACATCCCAGATTCTTCAACGGATAAATTATAAGGAAAAGTAAGGGGCGAAGGGCAAAAAGACTTACAAGAGATAACCTTTTTTTTCTCATGGGCAAGATTTTTGAAAAGGAAAAGAAAGACTTATGGTGCAGCTATATCAGAAGGGGAGGATTTATTTTCCGGTCTACCACTTGGTATCGTGAGCGTTATGCCTTTCTGTACTTCAGTTGAAAGAGTGCTCCATTAGCTTAATATTTAGCAATCACTTTGGAAAATATATATTTAAACATCTTTAAAAAGAAATAAGGGGGAGTTGCTCTTTTGTACGTTGATCCTAACGGTCCATTCTGAACGGCCATAAGCCCTTTGCCCAACCAGTTTTCTTGCCACACACCTTGTGGTCATCACTTGAAGTGGTTCTTCAGAAAGAAAGCATTCTGGATCGAGGAGCTTTGTAGTAAGTTACCAGTGTTCCGTAAATCTTGATAATGCTCGAGTTTATGGCCATCAGAACAAGGGATAATCTAGAAAAAACAGTAAGGAGAAATTATTAGATATGTTATTAGTGTCCTGCTCTGAATTCTGATCTGCAATCAATATAAGAATGAAAACAAACATAAAAGTAAAAGATTTCAAACATGAAAGGAATGCACTTACACTGCATTGCAACATCCAGGTGTTTGAATTTGCTCTAGATAAACCATTTAACACAAAATGAGTTCTTCACTCACAGAGGTGCTGAGTTTGCAGGAAAAAAAAAATATTCCAATGAGAGACAACCTTGCAGATGTCATTTCGAATCAATTCCAAAGCTCCAGAAGATGGAAGAGCCCACGCCATTTGACCTGTAGAATTTCCTACAGGCTATGATAGTTTCTTTTGTTTCTTTATCATTTCCATTTCCCCAGCTTTGAAACAAATGAACTTATCAAGGTTTCAAGAATAATATGGGACAGGAAGATTTTGACAGCATCCTACTCAGTGGGGGGCATGCTAAAATAAACAATGCCTTTCCCTTCATTTTCAGGACAGTTCTAGTAAGATGTATGTGCAAAGATGTTCATATTTGGGATTGTTTATAACAAAAGTGAAGTCATTGATGTTTTACCCTCGCAAGGATTATGAGGTGTTATAAAATTAGTTTAATTAACAACTGTTTTTAAATTTCCCCATATTCAGCTTGACTGGAACTTGAAGATCTTAGTTTTTGCACACAGAGATACCCTAGGGTGTGTGTGTGCATATTTGGCAGTACAAAGTGTGTGTGCATTAATGAACAACTTCTCCTTTAAAGTGAGAGCAATTTAGGGCGCCTGGGTGGCTCAGTAGGTTAAGTGTCCAGCTTCGGCTCAGGTCATGATCTTGCAGTTCATGAATTCAAGCCCCATGTCAGGCTCTGTGCTGACAGCTCAGAGTTTGGAGCCTGCCTCAGATTCTGTGTCTCCCTCTCTCTTTCTGCACCCTTGCTCCCCATTTGCACTCTGTCTGTCTCAGAAATAAAATACAAAATTTTTAAAAAGTGAAAGCAGGGGCGCCTGGGTGGCTCAGTCGGTTGGGCCTCCGGCTTCGGCTCAGGTCAGATTTCACGTTCGTGGGTTTGAGCCCCGCATCAGGCTCTGTGCTGACAGTTAGCTCAGAGCCTGGAGCCTGCTTCCGGTTCTGTGTCTCCTTCTCTCTCTGCCCCTCCCCCTCTCATGCTCTGTCTCTCTCTGTATCAAAAATAAATAAAACATTAAAAAAAAGTGAAAGCAAAATAAAATAAAACAAAAAATGAAAGCAATTTATAATATTAAGATATTTTTTACTTATAAATATGTGGTAGAGATTTTGAAATAGAAGATCAAAGTTTGGAAATGTATGACTTGTTTTTCCTTCCATAAAGATTACTAATGAACACTTCCTGCTAGATTATACTTTAAAAATCCGGGACACTTCCTATGTTTGTTTAACATCTACAGATTCTTACATAGCTCATTATGTCAAGAATTGAAATCTGAAATTAAACTTGCGGCATTTTCTATAAGAAAATATGGAGGTTGTGGAGGTAATATGTATATTCATCCAGCAAACATGTGCAGGTGCCTAGTATGTGTCCTAGTATGAATATGTATATTCATCCAGCAAACATGTGCATGTGCCTAGTATGAGACTAACCATGGTGAATAAGACGTGACACTTACCTCCAGGAAGTACACAGTCTAGTTGGAAAGACAATATTTGAAAGAGTAATTTGACTTCTTAGAAGTAAATACTAAAAATGAGGAACATTAGTTCTGTTATAGAGCATAGTGAAGGGAACAACTGTACCTGGAAAGGAAATGAAATCAGGAAGGACTCTCAGAGGAGGTGATACTTGAATTACACCATAAAAGAGCTATAGGAGTTTATCAGGCTGACAAGTGTTGGGCAGCAGTAAGTGAAAATATTCAGGGCTGGGCAGAAGTGTAGGCAGCGACCACACACTACAGGTGGATGTATTGCTTAGTATAATCTTTCCAGAGGGAAATATGGGGGAAACAGAACAAAACCTTTAATTGTAAATGCCTTTGACTTGACTGTTCAACTCTAACTGTGCTTTCAGAAAACGAATAAATATATATAAGGATGTTCATTGAACACTTGTTTATGGAAGCACAAAATTGGAAACAGGCTAAATGTCTAACTACTAGCAAATAATGGAATATATGCAAGCATTAGAAGTGTATAGAAGAACATTTAATGAGTAAAAAGATGTTTATACTCTGTTAAGTGAAAATACAAGGTTATAAGATAGCATGTACAATAAGTTCCCACTTTTTAAAATAGATATATATGGGGGTGCCTGGGTGGCTCAGTTGGTTAAGCGTCTGACTTCAGCTCAGGTCATGATCTCACAGTTTGTGGGTTTGAGCCCCACATCGGGCTCAGTGCTGACAGCTCAGAGCCTGGAGCCTGCTTCGGATTCTGTATCTCCCTCTCTCTCTGACCCTCCCCTGCTTGCACTGTCTCTGTCTCTCAGAAAATAAATTAAAAACATTAAAAAAATAAAATAGATATATATGTGGGAATGCCTGGGTAGCTCAGTTGCTTAAGCATCCAATTCTGGATTTTAGCTCAGGTCATGATCTTGTAGTTTGCAGGATCGATCCACGCTGTCAGTGCAAAGCCTGCTTGGGATTCTCTCTCCCCCTCTCTCTTTGCCCCTCCCCTGCTCGTGCTCACTCTCTCTCTTAAAATAAATAAATAACAACATTTTTAAAGTAATTAAAAAATATATATTGTGTGTACCCAAAAAAACCCATAATATTCTTTACCATAGTATTTTGACATACTTTTATTTCTAAGTTTTATATAGTAGAACATTATTTTTATAATGAAAAATAAACAATAAAATTATTTTTCAAAAATCTTGAAAATATACAGAGCCCTAGGACCAGAAGTTTCACTGCTAGGAATTTATTCTAAGGAAATAAGCCAAGATAGCTCCTAGAACATCAAGTAATTGGAAACAAGCTAAATGTCTAGTTACATGGGGTTGGTTTAATAAGTTATGGTACACCATATGATGGACTGAGTGCACCCATTAAAAGTCATGTTGTCAGTAGATGAGTCATTACTGTCATAGGAAAATGTTCATGATATATTAAAGGGAAAAAACAGGATACAAAACAGTATGGAAAGGACATATACCAAAATGTCAACAGTGGGCTTTTCTGGGTTATGGTATTATGTGTTCTTTTTTTTTTTTCCTTTTGTGCATTTTTGTATTTCCTAAGTTTGCAGGTTTGAGCATGTTAGATTTTAAGAAAAATTTTTCATGTCTTTATTTTATTTTGAGAGAGAGAGAGAGACAGAGATTGAGCAGGGGAGGGGCAGAGAGCGGGAGACCCAGAATGTGAAGCAGACTCCAGGTTCTGGGCTGTCAGCACAGAACCCAAGGCAGGGCTCAAACTCACAAACTGCAAGATCATGACCTGAGCCGAAGTCGGACGCTTAACCGACTGAGCCACCCAAGCATGTTAGTATTTTAAATGAAAGGTCATTGTTTTGTTTTGTTTTCATGAGCATGCTTGTTAGTTGTGACATTAACTAAGCGTCGATGAACAGCTGAGAATGTATGAGAGTCCACAGTGACATGAGTACATCGAAGGAGCAAACGGCAGGCACAGCATATTTGTAAGGAGCTAGATGTCATAGGGAGCAGGCCAGCCAGACCTGAGAGGACTTCTCCGCTCCGTCTCTGAAGCAGTCAGTGTTAGAGGAACAGACAGCCCAACACCCGCTGTCTCATCTGGAATCTCCTCGGGCTCGATACCATCTCTCCCGTCCCTGTTTTGTCCAGGCCTTCACATGTGTCTCCCTCTTCCACCGTCATCTCTTTGGAAGGCGGTGATGATGCCTAATCCAACTTTGTGTTATTTTTTCTTCTTCTCTGGCCTCCAGCACCTGGCATGGTGCTTTTCACATAGGAAGGCTTGATAGGTACTTGTTAAACAAATTTTCAGACAAATAAATTTAAAAATAGGAGTCACAATGCTTTCTATCATATTGCTTCCAACTTTGTGCCCTCTTTGCTCAGAGAAGCCCATTAGCTTAATGTCTTCAAGGATCACTTTCTAATGATCTAAGTGAGAAACTTTTCTTTGGTTTTAATTGTTGAATGTCCATAATCCATTAAGTATAATTTAGATTCTGTGAGTAAAACTTCTTGTGTGTTTTCCTAGTACTAAAAAACATTAGCTAACACATAGTTGCACGGGAGCCCCTCTGCTGTTTCTCTGTCTGTGATTGATGCAGCCTTGTGAGGCTTTTCTGCAGTTTGTCCACATTAACATGATCTTTTTCCTCTAGCTTTGTTTTACTGTTGCCTGAAAATTAGTGATTTCACTCTCTTCCTTCTTCTAAGTTGTTGTTGGCTCTGCTAATCGTGTATCAGCATCCATTCCATTTCATTTCTTACTTACAGAACCCTGATTTTGTCCGAGTAGCCATGTGCCCAGCTGAAAACACTTGCCTTCCTAGACAAACCTGCAGGAAGGTGGCCCCCAGACTCAGTTCTGGCCATCGAGTCGTAAGGTGAGGTCACCAGAGGAAGTGTCCATTCCAAGATAAGAAAGCTGAGAAAGTCCTTTGCCCTTTAATCTCTTTACCTTCCTCTTGCCTGCAATACAGACTTGTTGCCTAGAGCCATAGCAGCCATTGGCTCAGAGATACTGTGACTTGCTCTAGACATAGCCAATAAGTAGCGAAACTAGAAGAACATAAATATACAGAGCACTCTTTCTATTATACCCTGAGTGGAAGGATCAGTAAACTTCCCTTAATTATAGAGCCTGTGTAAGCTCTATGCCAAGAAATAAAAGGGAGAGCATCCCTGCCCTCAAGTAGATTACAAATAAACTTTTGTGCAAATATAGTATAGAGTATAGTAATTATATAATGGGTTAAGAGAATAAAGGAGTGCAAGATCCATCTTGAGTAGGAAATTCTACAGAAACTTTGGGAAGGCCGTGGGCCTTGAAGTACAGTCAACAATTTAAAATGAAGACAAGGCACTTCCAAACAGATAATGAAACATGAGCAAAGATATGAAAGGAGGCTTTTTGGGATAGAATGTGGTAGTTGGTGCATATACTGCACAGGTGAAAACAGGAGACAAACCTGGAGAATAGTCTGGGTATGGATTGTGAAGACTGTGTCTCAATTTTATTTTGTAGGCATCTATGAAGAAAAAATTTAAATTGTGAATTGACATAGATCTATGTTTTAGGAGGAAGGTTAGCAGGTTCTTGCCATGGTGTTGATGAGCAGTGGTGAGGACCTGTCGATGTCATTGGTGGGGAGGAAGGCAAGGGATAGATTGGAGAGTGCATTTTACCTGTAAAATGATGAAACAAAATTGTTACTTGAAAATTTTCAAGAGCATGGCTAATCATCTATCTTGAATGAGTTGTGTATTTATATCTAGGAAGGTAAGGGATTGGCCATATGCTTTACTGGGGGACCATTTTCTGCCTTCGGGTAAATGGAAAGCATTAACAAATGGGTAACTCCTTCTACAATCTGGTTGGATTACTGGTTATCTAAGTCCCTTGCTTTTTCCTCTCCATCCTATTGTAGACTGCAAACTATACTACTGGTTAGTAAGACATCGTCCAAAAAAATCTGGAGAAAGTCTGAGACCTCACATGCCAAGGTTCCCATTATTTGGATGTCCATCATTGGCTTAGGTAGCCTATGCCTGAATACACAGATTTCCATGAGAAACAGAAAACATTATACATGTAATGAGTTCAGTAATCACTACCTTCTACTCCTCCTTGGCCAGCATAACAGTTGAATGAGTTTTTAAGTATCTATGAATTTTATTTATTATTATTATTTTTCTCTCAACTTTATTGAGGAATAGTTGACAAATATAATTTATATATTTAAAAGTGTACCACGTGATGATTTTTGTATGCATATGCATTGTGGAATGATTGCCAAGATCAAGATAATTAACATATTCATCACCTTCCACACTTAATTCTCTTGGTATGCTGAGAATGCCTGAGGTGTACTCCTAGCAACTCCTGTACTTTCAAGTGTACAATATCATGTTTTATTATTGCTCTTTTAACTACTATTACTGATCAGAAGAAATCCTTTTTACTTTGATAAAGAGTTTGTGCTATTTTTTTCTTTCAGGCTGTTTCCTTTGCCTTAGTAAGATTTTTAAGAGGTTACTTTCTTTTTTATACTATAGTTACTGTTGTTACTTTTAGGAATTACAAAGTTCAGCCCCAATAAGTTATTTTAATTAAATGTTATAAGTGTGCTGGACACTATGGGTGTCTACATGGTATAGGTTTTTTACAGCAACCTTATTTCCAGAAGAGTAAAGGAAAAGTCTGCTTTCGGAAGACATCCTTGTCTAGGATATCAGTTTAATTTTAAGGTAATATTATTGATTTATTTAGGACCCAAAATTGATTTAGAGGCTTTTTAAGGCATACAAGGAGCCAATAAGATCATTTAATTCATACTGAAGGCCAAGTTTTTCCTGATGACATGCTCTTGAGTTATTGTATGGTTATTTGTAGTTCATGAGAGATTATTTCCTGGTATAATCAATATCATTGATAGAAAACCCATTTTTCTTTCTTTTTGGTCTGATTTGGTTATCTTGTATGCCTTTGGATCTCTTATATCATAAACTATCTTGATAATTTTGCCCTTCAGTTTTTTTCACCTGTTGATATTTGGAAGACCTTGCATTACTTGTCCATTTGGTAGATGGTCTTTATTTAAGGTATATTTTAGACATATGGCCATAAGCTTTCTTATTAAGTCCTCACATTTTTATTAATAGAAATACAATATTCAGAATTTTAATAGAACTGTTCAAATTGTGAAGCACCATCATTGACCACACGAATACACTAATGGATAAAATGAATGGCTTCTCCAGGTTTGTCATTGTTTTCCCAGTTGGGAGTTCCCAGTTGGGAAGAGGCTTGATCTATTCTTTCAAATTATTAAATATGTTCTAGTTCTAATTCCTACCCTTGTCTGCTCCAGAGCTATGGAAAGGGTGAGGCAGGTAAAGACCTTTCCCAAAGGAGAGTCCTCTCGAGGTGATAGGACCTGGGATTTACGGCTGAAAATGCTTCCACAGTGAATAATTGAGCAGGAAGGGGACTGGCTCTCATTTCACACTCCTGATCACTTGCCTGCCTTTTGCCATTCCAATCTACTTATGTTATTGTTGTTTTTTTTTTTTTCACTCTGTCAGAGAACCATCAAAAACAAAGCACAGGCATTCATTTGTTCTAGGAAATTTCTATCAAAAGGTTATTCTTGACACTCTTGTGTATTTATGGTCTCCTTCAAACATTAAATGTTCATATCTCCTTTTTGTCTCCACTTCAAGATTATAAATTGGGAATACTTGAGTCTTTGAAAACATAGAAGCTAATAATAGAAAACCTTGATTTTTTAAAGAAAGCAACAATTTTTAAAACATCAGTTGCTAGTACAAATACAATCATTTGTATTATACCTACATGATTCCAAACCCCTGAGAGCCTAATAGTGACAGTGATGACAGCAGATTGTGGAAGTAGTTTAATGTGTCAGAAAAGCCAAGTGGAGGAAGATAGCAGCCTTGATGTAATTCTAAGTGGGACATCTTAAGTGGGCCACCCAGCATGAAATCAAAGTGAGCCAGCCTCTTGCTTTGGGTAGGAGATAATTGCCATCTGAGGTCAAAAAGAAATGATGTTCTTGATATAGAATTGCACCATTAGATGTATTATTGGATTTGGGTTGCTGAGAGTAGAGCTTTCCTCTGAAGCATCTGTTCCCTGTCGGAATCACGTGGCAAAAGGGATGGACCAGTGGTCTGTTTCAATATGGCAATTTCTGTGTAAGAACATAGAAACACAAATGCCTTCCTGGGCCATTATGAATTATGGTGATGAATATGAAATTTAAAAATTATTTTTTTTACTAGTGTGTCATATTGCAAGCTCATTTTCCCTTCTCTGTTGCCACAAGCTCTTTAACAGTATTATGCTTTTGAAACCTTTCCTTTTAATTAATACTTCTCTTTTGGATTATTTTTCCCCCATACCTGTCGATTGCAATTTGTTTCTTGATCGAATTCCATTTTATTTCATTCTTGAGGTACTTTACTTTCTACCTGCACTCTACATTTTGCTTGCTTCTCTGTTTTTGCAGACTTCTAGGATCCCTTCTAAGGTAAGTCTCATGAGAGTAATATTTGTTCTAGTCTTCATCATTAATAAGCATTAAACACATAAGCTTCCTGAAAAACCCAATTAGATTCATATCTGAACTGTTATAATTCAAATAAGAAGAGTTATTTATTATTATTTACTGAATTATTTATTATTGAATAATTATTAAATTCTTATTTGTTTCAGTTCCTTTAGTTTATAGATAATGATACTAAGGTGCAGAAGTACTAAGTAACTTGCTCATTATCATTTGTTTTCGAATTTTATCTAATTTTTGGTACAGGAGAATTATTCATGTCCAAGTATATTTGAATTTCTTTGAAAAGGAGATTTTTATGGACATTTTATGTGACCAGCCTAATGATCTAAATATAGAATTATATTTTGTGTAGTCTGAGCACTTTTCATCTCACCATCCTTAAAATTGTTCCTACTGCCTAACTTGATTTAAGTTTACTCAATACACTGTATGTACCTGTACTAAGCATTATTATTTAAGTGCCATGTTTGTGATATTTCAACTTCTGTTGGGAACTGACCTCTAAAAAAGAAATGAAGGTCATCTGATAATTTAAGTTTAGTCTCTATTTGTGTTCATCATTCTTTTATCAACATTGAGATAGTTTTTCCCTCCATTATCATGCAAGGAATTGGTGATTTTTCATAGATTCATTTCCAGTGTGAGTCTTTTTTCTTCATTCAGCCTTGTCAACAGATGAATGCCCATGAACATCCATCTGGGTGTAGAGTCAAGGATCATCGTTTAGGGTAGCTTCAAGGGTCTGGCAACCCTCACTCTTATATGAGCAGCTGGACCTCAATTTGTCATGGCCAGGATGTGACTGTCAGCCTCACCCGCAATCCAGAGGCTGGGCACCTGCTACATGTTGGATGTGGTGATGGGTAAGATAAAAGATTAGATTGGGATTTTTCCCACAGAGCTGCTAGGGGAGATAAGGTCTGTATGCAAATAAGCATGTAAAATAAAACCGTAACAGGTAGCCTAAGGAAGTGTGGTTTTAGTGTTAGAGGAGTAGAGAAAAGAGAGAGCCGAGTTTTAGCTGATAGTTAGCTGATGGTTCAGCTTAATGTGGTGGCCTCTGTTATGTAAACATTCCTTTGAGGTTCATTTTCAAATGAACAACAGGTGGAATGCCTGTCAGTGGCCTTGTCTCTTCTTCATTCATTTCTCATTGAGGACCTGCCATCTGCTAGACTGGAGGCCAGATTGTTTGGGACCCAGAGATGAAACTAGCAAAATCCCTAGCCACATGGAGCTTAAATTTTACTGGGGAGATAGATAGTATACTGTCAGGCCACAGTAAATAATCTGACACAAAACAAAACAAAACAATACAAAACAAAAAGACTGGAGGGCACAGACATAGAAAGTGACTGGAAAGGTGGCAGTGAGACTCTTGGAGACAGAGACCTAAATGCAGTGAGAGGCCAAACCATGCTGTGATCTGAAGGACAAGTGTTCCAGTCAGAAGGAACAGCAAATGCAAAGGCTCTGAGGTAGAAACCATCTTGGAGAGTTCAAGGAATAGTTAAGAAACCTGTGTGGTGCCAAATGAGCAAGACAAGAGTGAGGAAAATGAGGTTGAAGAGGCAGAAAGAACTAAATCCTGGAGGGCCTTTGAAGCTACAGTAAGGTATAATTTATATTTCTAAAAGCTTTTTCTAATTACTCTTTATAGAATTGATTAAAAAGAGAATAGAAGTAGAAGAGGGGAAAGACCAGAATGAGATGTACTAGATGATCCACAGCAAATGGGGAGAAAATACTAGAATATATGCATGTGTGTAAGTGTGAAATTAAGGTTTTCTAATATTAATGACTCAGTGATAGTATATGTATATAACTTATAAATTAATATACATGTATTTTGTGTCTAATAAAAAATTTACAATTGGGACAATCAATTTTTAAAAGTTTGAAAACCGCTGTCATGAGAGATGATGGTAGCTTTTAGTTGGCTTCCAGCATCTTTTCCTTGGGAATGTAATAATCATTTTTTGTGTGCTTTTATTCCTTTTCTTATCACTATGTAGCAGTGGTTCTTTATGCCATAAAAATGAGCATGCACAGGCAAGCACACATGCACATTTGCATATAATTTCAGGGTGTTTGCAGATACCACATTAAGAATCTCGACTGTAGAGGATCATTTCACAGCACCCCACACCCCAGGGATGTCACATTTGTCCTTCCTTTCTGAATACTCCAGTATTTCTGTCCATGTTTGTGTCAATCCTAAAATTATTATATGAGTTCAAATTTTTAATTTACTCCTCAAGCCTAGAGTTCCCACCTGCAAGTGAGCCAGTTTCTTTTAGTTATATTTTGCTGCCCATGTATTATGACATCTTGACATTTGAACCATCTTGAGGTTCAGAATAATGCCAAATCCATTTCTGAATGACTACCCTATTTCTCTGTTTCTTGGAGTGTTGCCTCATACACCAGAATTAATATATATATTGATAAAGGTCCTTATGATAGTCAAGCACAAATAGAAGTAATGTTTTCATAAATAAATGATGTGATTTTAACATGGATCCCAGCCATCTGGCTATCTGTTGCTCTCCTCCAGGAAGCTCTGTGACACTCTTTTTGTACTTCCTTGGCTATACTTCAGGCCCTTGGGAAGAAGTAGGAGTAGAAATCATGCATTTTTCAAATATTCTTCAAAGTTCTTTATAATTGTTGTACATTTATAAGTGAAGGAAGGTAGCGGATTTGACCTCCTTTAGAAACTCTACCTAATACCCAGCATCATGGAATCTTCTAGCCTATTTCATACTGTCTATCCAACCCTAGTTACTCTTGACATCAGAAAACATTAATCTAAAATTTGCCTCAGTGTACACTGTGATAATTTCCTACTTAGGAGGAAACTAGGTTTGCCCACATACTTTTTCCCCCTGTTTGCTTAGGCCTTTGGTTTCAAAATATAATTAAAACTAATTGCTGAGAATAAAATTCAGGATGCTAAGAATAAAACTTGGGATACTGTCCACCATGGTGATCAGATGAAGGATTACATCTTCAGTGTTATTCAGTTTTGTGAGAGGACACAAGTAGCTCCAGCAAAAAGAATTGATGATTCAGCTTCATGGGTGTGGTTTTTTCAAGCCTTTTGTCCCCTTCCACCTGTAAAGCCTGTTAACATTTGGAGTGATATGATGCAAACATGACATAAGGGGAAAATGACTGTCATTTCATTTGTAAGAGAACATGATGCCCTGAGTTTAAACTATGATGTAAAAAATGAAAACAGTCTCTTCTTTGTTTATTCTTTCTTATTTAACTTTTTGCAATTCATCTTTATTTTTCAGTTGTCTAAGACAAGATAGTGAAAACTCTTTGGTCTTAATTTATTCCTTTTAAAAATGTAACTTGAGGTAGAAATACCAATTCATTTAAAAAATAAATTAATTGATAGTTTCTACCAACTATAGTTTGGCTTTTAAATAACATTTAATTTTTTTAATGTATTCTACGATTTTAACTTTCTTATTAAACTCTTTGTTTGGCATTTGTTGCAATAAACTTAGCAGACATCTTTTGTAAAGACAATCCCCTTTAAAAAAGACAATCCCCTATAGTTTAAATTGATTGTACTAACTCTATTGATATTGCCAGTATCCATTTTATAAGCTGAAGTTTGTAAATTATTAGGAGAGAGTCTGAATCATAATAGATTGATGCTAAGAAGTCAGATAATTTCAGAATCTTGTGGGAACTTTCTAGTTTCCACTCTTTTATCACCTCAGAAGACTTTTTCATGAAAGACAGGGATTAGTGGCGACTTTCTAATGCAGAGTTAGTCTTTAGTTTTTTGTTTAAAAATGACACTTTGAACATGTGGTGCATAATGCATTGGAAGGTCTGTTGCCAAGCAGCTTGAAACCTAGGGGGCATTGTTGAATTTGAAGCAATAGTGGGTTCAGGGAAGGGGCCAAAAGAAAACTTGAGAAAAATAGAGTAAGACTGAAAGTGTTTTATGATAATTAGAATAAAAATTGGATATCAGAACTTCACGGGTCAGCTTCTGTTCACACATTTAGCTTTCACCTTGCAAAGAAAGGGATGTATCAGATAATTAGGTCAAATCAATGATTATATATCTTTAACTCAAGTGGAAGGGACTGTAATTGTGATGAAATTTGTCTGAAGGGGAACGCATGGGGAATCTTGTCAAAGGTCATGAGTTGAAAGGGGAAATTAAGTTCAAGGTTCGGTTCCTGTTCACACACCCCCACCAGTAGTGCATAACAAGAAACCAAACAACCAATATTTCTATAAACAGTTATTTTATCATTTTTGGAACTAGTAGAATTTCTCTCATTCATATCCCTTCAGGGATATAGAATTAAAGCAGTTACATCTCCTTAACAGGGTATTTTCTCCTGACGAGGACAGAAAGGATACCTCTAGTATTATATTTCCTGCTTGTGTTTTCTTCTGCTTTGTTGCTGATCATACACAAGACATTCAGCTGCACGGAATGCAAATGAAGAGCTCATCTTCAGGAGATCACATGGCTACGTGTCCCCTAACGCAAATTCCTAACTCATTTACAAGATAACAATAAAATATTTTAAGTTTAAGATTGGAGGCAGTGGGGAGACATCTAAGAAAGTTGTTTGGGTCTCTCTCTCTCTCTCTCTCTCTCTCTCTCTCTCTCTATCTTGTACTGAATTCAGTTTCCCCTTAAACTTGACAAAGTGGAACCAAAATTCACCCTTGTCTTGGTCATTCTTCTGAAACAAAGGGTCTATTCTCCCTTTTAATGCATGTAGAACTTCCATTAAGGTTGACCGTAAGTTCTTGCATGGGATGAAAAAAAAGAAAAAGCCCTCAAATCTTTTCTTTCCCCTGGTATTATTTTTAAAGGACAAACAATAAGAACATAGTTTCACATAGTGGTAAAGAAACCCTGGCTAAGGAGACACAGCCTTTAACATCCAAAGGCCTTTAAACATTCTGGATTCCATTTGTAACTCCAAGACATGAAATTCTATAAGATTGTTTCAGTAAGTGTTTTAAGAAAGAGAAATAGTATGCAAAAAAGTACAAAATTGCTTAAGGCAAATCAAGAAAGTTCTTGCAGATTTTTTTAAAGTATTTTTTCCACCCAATCAAGTATTACATTTGCAATTCATGAAGTGACATTATTATTGACTGGAAACCAAGAAGCATAACTGGTAAAAGAAAAACTAGCCAATCTGTTTTCTCTGCTCTACAGTGGAGCCATGTGTGAGGACCCACCACCACACATGACTGGGGCTCAAACAAACTGGCTAATGACTGAAATGGTATTTTCATGTTAAATGTTATTCATGTACAGAATACAGAAAGATTTCAAATATAAACACAAATAACCAAGCCCCATTTGCTTGTATCCTTAGAAGGATAGTCATTGGATAGATTCTTGCCGTAAAACAGGACAAGAAGACACTTGATTAAATCTACCCATATTTTTGCTAATGAATTTCCTTGTATTTATCATGTCCAATGCTTGGATGGGCTCATTATCCTGGAGTTTCTTCTCGAACAACTCCTTTTTTGTGTCAGAATGTCTGTAAATTCTAAGATACTTGCCAGATTTTAACAGAAAAATAATCTCTGATACAGATCGTGATTGATAAACTATTTTGGGACAAACTATTTTGGAATAAACAGTCCTATGAGTGGAGAAGATTCTAGGAGACAGGTGTCTCACTTGAGTAAATGGGTTTGGGGGGGGCGGTAAAGGGCTAGGACAGTTCACACTTTGATTAAACTCTAGAAACTAAAATTTCCACCCTGGCGAAACTTAGAAGTTCAAGGAACAACATTGCCATGATATTAATGACCTTTAAGGGCGTATAGAGTTCAAAGTTCGTTTTCTGTTTACAACATCCCTTGCTGCCCCACCTCTTACCCTTCCCCCTTCCAAAGAAAAAGCAATTATTTAGGACAATGTGACATTCAGCCTAGCTAATTTTTATACCAAAAAAAAAAAAACTAGAGTCGGTGGCAAATATAGCAGCTAAAGTATTAGTAATGGACAGAACTAGGGGTGCCCAGTGTGAGGAGAGGGTATCTCCTGAGCAGTTCAAAGTTCATTCTTTGTTCACGTATAATGAAAAGTCTTCAGTTATCAGGTATTTAAACCCAAATCAGCAGTTCCATATCCGTAACCTGAGCCGAGTGTTCCTCCATCTAATGGCCATACTGCTGTCGTTTGCAGTGAGTTGGGTGACATTCGATTTGTACTCCGAGACAGGAACAGATGGGCTTTCATTGTGAGGCTCCGCCTGTATGCAAATGTGAACCGAGTTTCACCCGATCCCGGGGCCTGACCTGACCGTGCACATGCATTTACTCAACGTGGCTCAGCCTGGGGGGGCGGCGAAGGGGGAATAAAAAATGGCGATCGGATAGTACCAGCGGCAGGT